>NC_064286.1:17086294-17409254 GCF_019186545.1 Solanum stenotomum
GCACGCATAAACATTCTCATTGATGAACAAGACGATGACAAAGAAAAAGTTATGTTTAACTTGCAAAAAAAATAAGAAGGAAGAGTTGGCTATATGATTTTCACATTATGAAGATCTCCAGGCAAACCCTTAACTATTACATTCGACAAGCTCACAAGAGTTTTTTAATTAGTACTAGCACATTTATTGTTATTTACTTTTGTTTGTAATTTCAAAGTCCAATTTAGATCTTATGTATTAAACAAATGATTAGTTTCATATTGATATAGAAATCAGTTTAATGTATGTTTCAGATTTAGTTTCATGTTGATACAAAAGATCAGTTTAACATATGTGTTTGTATTTATGTCTATGTCACTTAGAACTGATTTCTTTCTATTTGCAGAAAGATTTTTTCAATGTCTCTATCAGAAACACCAATTCTCCTTCCAACTTTAAGGCAAGTAAAACTTGATTTTTTAATATTTCTAACTTGGACATCAATTTTCGCCAAATCCTTTACTCAAAGACTTCATAGATATGTTAGTTTATCTAGAAAATAGTCAAAATTGGACCTACATTATCTCAAAAAGGTCTAAATATACTTTACATCCTTCTATTTAGTTAGAAATACACCTCTTCTAACATTTTAAGCTCAGGCATATCTCTTGACTAATTGTCAACACTGCATTAAAATTATATATAAATTGTACGTGTTATTTTATTACTAGTCCTATTTTTTACGCCAACCCAAATTAAAAAAATTCAGTCACCTAATTTTCTAACATACTCGAGCTATTCTTTTATCGAATATTTCAAAAAAATGATATTCCTCAAAATTATTTTTCGTTACAAGACCTCCAGAGGTCTTTTCATAAAAACAATATCTCAAAGAAATCAACCTCTAGATGTCAGCTTACATTTAGGTTGAATGAATCCCTTACCTAAGAGATCCTAAAGCTAAATGCTAAGCTCTTTTAGCTCTATGGGGGCCATATGGGAAGGCGGAATATATATAGGATGAGTGACTACCTCAATGTCAACAGAAAAGTCAATATCACACTCAACGGGATGCCTTTCTAATTCAGTAGGTAAAACACCCACAACTCACGAATAACATGGACTGAATCAATAGTTTGAAGCTCCCTACTCACATCCTATACATAAGCCAAAACAGTTAGACACATTGTAGCCATTAATTTAAAAGTCTGAATAAAAGAGATAACCCCGACCGCCGTCTGAATACGGGACCTCTGCCATACCAACAAAAGAGTGTCATGCATGTCTAAGGCAAAAGTCCTAGAAAAGAATCCAAAACTGCACTGTATGGGGATAAATAGTTGTCACGCCCTTCGATAGTCACCAAACAAGATCAAAACACTTGATCAAATACTAAAGACGCATGCACCGGGGTCGAAACACACAATTGCGCTGCACAGGTCTCCAAACTCATACTCTAATACGAAGTATATAATACACAAATACATATGAAAAAGTAGAGCCTTAAAGAAATAAAGTTGAGGCGATTTGATGGCATAAAAGAATCATACATGTGATAACAACATCAATGCTTTAGTCTCCATTCACGCTAGACTAGCTTATAGATGGGCATTTTCTCCTCTACACAGAGCATCAGCCCTACCACAAGAATTTTCTCTCGGGGTCCACCCCGTACTCCATATTTATTGCCACGTTGTTTATGACCCTGGGCACCACCTCTAGCTGGAGGTGCTATCTCTACAACTAGTCTAGCTAGATCTGGAGCAAGTGTTATCATCCCTTGCTAGGGACAGTCCTTGAACAACTGATCTACCTCCCCATATTCATTGAAAGCTTGTCAAGATTGTCCCATAAAGTAAGACACCATGACCTCAAGCACTCGACACTGAACCCCTAGCCGGAACCGATGTTTGTTTTGGTTGTGGTAAGGGTGTTCATCAATTGAATAATTTCCCAACACTTACGACCAATGGAAGAGAAGGCAATCAAGCTCATCCTAGTGGTTAAAACTCTAATGCTCCAAAGCAAAACCACTTGTATGCTCTTTGATCCCGAGGTGACCAAGAGATCTCCCTGGATGTGGTGACCAATATGTCAGAAGTCTTTTTTATTGATGTATATGGCTTGTTAGATCACGGTGCTAATTTGTCCTTTGTGACCCCTAGTGTGGCCATTATGTTTTAAATACTCCCCAAAGTGTTAGTAGAACTTTTTTCGGTCTCTACCCTGGTTGGTGATTATATGGTGGCTAGGAATGTTTATAGAGGTTGTCCCATTTCTTTGTCCCATAGGGTTACTGTGGTGGTATTGGTGGAGTTAGACATGTTAGACTTTGATGTGATTTTGGGTATGGATTGGTGGGCATGCATGTTATGCCTCTGTCGATTTTAGGACTTGGATGGCTAGATTCCAATTTCAAAATGATCCTATCATAGAGTGGAAGGGGAAAAGTTCTTTGCCTACTGGTAAATTTGTATCTTGTCTTAAAACTATGAAGATGATCTCCAAAGGGTATATTTACCAATTTGTAAGGGTGAAGGATGTTGAATCTGAAACACCTTCTCTAGAGTCGGTTTCGGTAGGGAATGAGTTCCCAAAAGTTTTCCCCGATTGTTTTCCTGATATTCCTCCTGAGCGGGAAATAGATTTTGGTGTTGACCTTTTATCGGATACGTAACCTATCTCCATTCCTCCCTATAGAATGGCTCCGGTGGAGTTTAAATAGTTGAACGATCAACTGGAGGATTTATTAGATAAGGGCTTCATCCGATCAAGTATCTCTCCATGGGGTGCTCTAGTGTTGTTTGATAGAAAGAATGATGGGTCTCTTAGAATGTGCGTTGATTGTCATTAATTGAATAAAGTGACCATCAAGAATAAGTATCCCTTTTCAAAAATTGATGATTTGTTTGACCAACTTCAAGGGGCTAGCTATTCTCTAAGATTGATCTTCATTCGGATTATCACCAAATGAGGGTGAGATGGGTTGATGTTCCCAAGATGGCATTCTGAACTCGATATGGTCATTATGAATTCCTAGTAAGGTCGTTTGGGTTGACTAATTCTCCTGCGGCGTTTATGGACTTGATGAATAGAGTGTTTAGGCAATACCTATACATGTTTGTGATTGTGTTTAACGATGATATTTTGATCTATTCAAGGAGTAAAAATGAACATGTGGACCATTTGAGAATTGTGTTGCAAGTTCTTAAGGAGGAACAACTTTTTGCAAAAATTAGCAAGTGTGGATTTTTGTTAAGCTCTGTAGCTTTCCTTGGTCATATTGTGTCAGGAAAGGGTATTGAGGTAGATCATAATAAGCCGGATACGTTCAAGATTTGACCTAGACCTCTAATTCCTTCCGACATTAGAAGATTTTTGGGTTTGGCCGGTTTCTATAAAAAGATTTTTGAAGGGTTTTCCTCCATTGCTTCTCCTTTGATGACTTTGACTCAAAAGAAGGCTAAGTTTGTGTGGTCGAAAGTTTTTGAGAAACGTTTGTGTGGTATACTGTGATGCCTCTAGAGTTGGGTTGGGATGTGTCCTCATGCAAAATGGTAAAGTGATTACCTATGCATCAAGGCAGCTTAAAGTCCATGAGAAAAACTATCCGACCCATGATCTTGAATTGGCGGCGGTTGTGTTTTCCTTGAAAATATAGATACATTACTTGTATGGGGTCCATTTTGATGTCTTCACTGATCACAAGAGTCTTCAATATGTTTTTAGTCAAAAAGACTTGAATTAATCTTTGTCAATGAAAGTGGTTAGAATTATTAAAGGATTAGGACATGAGTGTCTTTGACCACACAGACAAAGCTAATGTTGTAGACGATGCACTTAGTAGATTGTACATGGGTAGTGTGTCTCATGTAGAGAATGAAAAGAAAAATTTGGTTGTGAGGTGCATAGATCGGCTCGACTAGGTGTCTAACTAGTGCATTCCACCAAGGGTGGTGTCATGGTCCATAATGGTTCCAAATCATCGTTTGTGATGGATGTGAATTCTATGCAAGGCCTTGATCCCATATTTGTTGAATTGAAAAAGTCGGTACTCAAGAAGACTGCGTAGGCTTTCGCCCAAGGGGGAGATGGGGTGCTTAGGTTCCAAGGACGGTTATGTGTTATGGATGTTGATGGGTTGAGGGAACAAATTCTAGAAGAAGTTCATAGTTCTCACTATTCTATTAATACAGGAGCCACAAAGACGTACCTTGATCTACGGTAAATCTATTGGTGGAGCGATATTAAGAAAGACATTGCGGGATTTGTAGATGAATTTCCTAATTGTCAACAAATTAGGGTTGAGCATCAAAGGCCGGAAGACTTATCCCAAGAAATAGGTTTTCCCACTTGGAAGTGGCAAGAGGTGAACATGGATTTTATCGTGGGTTTGCCTCGCACTCGAAGGCAACATGATTCTATTTGATTCATTGTAGATCGGATGAGAAAATAAGCCCACTTTATTCCCTTCAAGGTTTCTCATTCGGCAGCAGACTATGCCAAGTTGTATATAGGAGAGATAGTGAAGTTGCATGCAGTCCCTTTTTCTATTATTTTAGATCAAGGTACTCAATTTACTTCACAATTTTGGAAGTTATTACAAAAAGGGCTTGGTACTAAGGTTAAACTTAGCTCGACTTTTCATCCCCCAAAACGATGGGCAAGCAGAGCGTACCATCAAAAGATTAGAAGATATGTTAAAGGCATGTGTTATAGACTTAAAGGGTAATTAAGATGACCACTTTCCATTAATGTAGTTTGCCTACAATAATAGCTATCACTCAAGTATTGGTATGACTCCCCTTGAAGCCTTGTATGGTAGGAGATGTAGGTCACCGATTTGTTGGTTTGAGGTAGGTGAAATTGCTCTTATTGGTCCCGAATTGGTTTATGAAGCTATTGAGAAAGTTTGGGTTATTAGAGAGAGGTTGAGAATGGCTCAAAGTAGACAAAACTCTTATGCCCATGTTAGAAAAAGGGATCAAGAATGTTAAGTGAATGAATGGGACTATTTGAAATTAACACCCATGAAGGATGTGATGAGATTTGGAAAGAAGGGAAAACTTAGTCCCTGTATGTAGGCCCATACCAAATTCTAAAATGAGCTGGTAAAGTTGCCTATGAGTTGGATTTTCCAAATGAGTTTGCTTCGATTCATCCGGTATTTCATGTTTCTATGTTGAAGAAATGTATTGGAGATATGGTGTACATTATTCCCCTAGAAGGGTTAGGAGTTGATGAAAGTCTTTCTTATGAAGAGGTTCCAGTAGAGATCCTTGATCGGCAAGTCAAGAGATTGAGAAAAAAGGAAATAGCTTTCATGAAAGTTTTATAGAGAAATCACTTAGTTGAGGGTGCTACTTGGGAGGCCGACGCCGATATGAAGTCCCGATATCCTCACCTCTTTCCTTCTACTCCTAGTCAAGCTTGAGTTAAGTAGTTCCTCTTGAGTTTTTGCGTTTTGGGAGTCATGTGTGCTTTCCCATTATTTCCTTATGTTAAGCATGTTCTTGATGAAATTCATGTTTACTAAGAAAATAAGTTTTCATGATTTATGTTCCACAAGTTGTTGTGCATTTAGTATGGTTGCCTATTTGACTTCGTGAGATGAGTTGATGAACAAGGTTTAGTATGCTTTTGAGAGTAATAGCATATTGGCTCCATTATATTTTGTTGGCCATGCTTTTAGTTGGAGATGGTAGTTCCTCATATGAATATGAGAAATGTTGAGTTTCATGCATAATGGGTTGTTAGATGTAGTTCCTTCTTCCTTGTGTTGCATTGATTATGTTTTAGTTGGAGTTGATGTTTCCTCCTTTGAATTGTGCATTATTTTGATGTTTCATGAATGTTAGGCTGCTAGTTTTGAGTCTTTAATTCCATAAGGTGTCTAGATCATCATTCGAGGACGAATGTTCTCAAGGGGGAGATCTTGTAACAATCCAGAAACGAATAGGCTAAACTAGAGCTTAACATGAGGGTTAGGGTCATGAACGTACCTACCCATACCTATAAATATAGGGTTTCATGTTAGAACGTCAAGGTACGACCCCCAAAGACCAACCATGGATCCCTGAGGAGAACCCTTAGAAAGTTGACAGGCAGTGTCCCACAGAGGAGAACCCTGCCTCGTGGGTCAGACCACATCCCGTGAGTAAGGGGTGGTGGGTCAAGTCCTCAAATAACAGGCTCTAGTAACTCACCTACGGTTCACCAACACACCACGTCAGTCCATCAACAGACCGAGGTTGTGGGGTCGTGGGTGAGGCCTGAAACTGCATTTTGGCACTTACACTTAGGGGCATTTTTGGGATTCCCAGTTTTAATTAATATTAAGTGACATCGTTCTACACTAAATTAGACAAACTATATAAGGTTTTTCAGACACCAAATTAAGTCATCTAAGCCATTATCCTAAAAGCCCAAAAGAACTCATCCTCTCTAAAAATTCTCTCCCTAAAACTTCAAGGAAGAAGAACAAGGAAGTGGAGCTAGGGCTTGAAGGAACAAGGTTTCCTACTCAAATTCTTTGGAGATTCATAGCTAAGGTATGGTAGTCCTTCTTCCTTGGATAATATTCATCCATAGAGTCCCTCAAAACTCCATTTCAAAACTAGTAATTCCCCAAAAGGTAGGGTTTTGCTCTAAGTCATGGATTCCATTAAAAAATAATTCTATTGATTTGATTACTTTATATTATGATTGACTTGAGGATTTATTATGGTTTTATGTTGAAATCCCGCAAGAATCCATGAAATCCCCATATTCCCAATTTATGACCTTGTGAAGAGGGTGAATTGATGAAAGAAGGATACTATAAGATTATGCTTGTAGTAATTGAGTTATGTGAATCCTTTTATTATCCATGTCTAATGTATTAATTCTAGATGTGTTGATTTGATATGACCCTTGACCTTTCAAAAGGCAAGATATGATATTATGTATGTTTTATGAACGTTATATATATGCTTTAAGAATACTTTGAAAGTGAAGTGTCCATGATTATGATGATGTTGCTGTTTTGATTGAAGGGGTATTTTCATGAACACATAATGAACATAATGTGAAAGGGTTTCTCACATAATGGAGATTCTAGGTTGAAAGTATTTCTCACTAAATTGAATATAGTGTTATATGTAGACATGGATGGTGAAAGGTCATTTTCACACATGATCTAATGAGCTATCCTAGTGAAACAAGTTAAGACATAATAAATACTCTGTGGGATAAATTCTTAGCACTGAGTGGATATTGAATATGAGATGGAAGCTCTCCCGTTATGAAAGACCAGGTTTCTAGAAGTAATCTCATGAGATGGAAGCTCTCCCGTTAAGAAAGGTTGAGTTTCTAGTAGAAATCTCCTTATCCCATAAACTATGTGCCCTTATAGGTTATTTAGCTAGTGGATCCACCTAAAGGTAACAAATGATGGTCTTACCTTAGGCAAGTAGGACAACCCTTTTCGGTGTGAGTAACAACACTTTCCATGTTAAGCTCAGATGGTCTATATCGGTTAAGGCTTATTCCCACTATGAACAAGAATATGAATTATGAATTATGGTTACTCAAGAAGCTATACATAGCATGGGTAGGATTATGATATATTATTCATTCATTGTACAAGTATGCTTTGAGGGTACTTAGGGTATGTTTCTCTTATCATATGATGATATATATAATGAATATGCTTATGACTTATGCTTTTCCTTTACCTTCGAAATGATGCTTTAACTTAGGAAATTGCATGCATACAACTAAAATATCCCTTTTAGCATGTTTTCAACGTTTAAATGCATGTCTATTATACTTGTTGAATTTTTGTACTAACCCATATTTTCCTACATTTACACCAAGTGTAAGGTCCGGTTATTAAGGTGGTCCCCATTGTGGATAGAGCTTGGATTTGATCATATCTCCTAAGCTTGTTGGTGAGTCCTCATGATTCGAGGATGGATGTAATCTTTGTAGTTTCTTTCAGTGTATTTCCACTTCCAGACTATGTTGTATGGGCCATGGCTCTTTTCATTTCAACTATTGTAATAGATGGCTAAAATGAGGCAAGTCTAGACTTCCGCTTTCTTTTATGAATTTTTTTGACTTGAAATGCGTTTTTACTCTTTATTGTCCTATGTTTTATGATATGATATGCTACGTGGCTTACATGGTGCCTTTCGGTGTCCTATGTGCCTTGTTACATCTAGGAGGTACCCCTGAGTCGTGACAAGTAGTTACCACAAATGTATGACCTGGAGGTAAATGAGGGAGAAAAATAAACCCATCTGATCCAACCACATCATAATCAACCCTGTAGTATTGACGAAACCTCGGTGCTGGCAGATTTTGCACCCTTTCTGCATTTCTGATCATAGGATTACCTTGAATCTGAGCGGGCAAATTAATGACTCCTGGAGGCTGCAATTCTACTCCATCTCCTAGACCCTCTCTGATTGGATTATTATTTACCCGTTGATTATTGATTTTTCTAAAAGTCTTACTCAACTTAGGATCGTAGGGGGTCAAGGGTTCGCCTCGACTCTATGTAGTTTGCATAAACTGGAGTATAAACCTGTAGAAAACAAAAACAAAAGAAAAAAAATGTAAAATCACGAAATAGTTGACTAAAGTTCAACAATGTAGTTAGTTTAATGTAAAAGTCGTATTCCTTGGTAGCGGCGCCAAAATTTGATACGCTCAAATTACACTTCCCTAAAGAAGTATAAGCCATCGTTGTCAGATAAAGAACCCAAGTTGTAGGTTATGATCGATCCCATGAGGAATATGGTTCAGACTCAAACTTAACTAACAATTATATCTGTTTAGTCAAACTATTTTTGAGAAAAGTAAAGAGTGGGATTTTGTAAATAAAATGACAGATTTGTTGGTTAAGTAACAAGGAAACAAAGATTCAAACTTTGAGTTATCAATATAGGCAGGAAACTAGGGTATATGTGTTCCCCACAAGCTCTTAACGCATTAATCCTAATAATAGTAAGCCTTTTCTATTGTATGACATAGAAAGTTAGTATATTAGCTATCCGTAAGTGATTGATCCTCCAAGTAGGGAATTTCACCGCGCAATTTGGTCCGTCTACGAGTGTATGTTTTACTAACCCTTACCTTTACCCCATATTAGTCGTCATATTAATGTAGTTTAGTTTTCACACTCACTCCAATTGACATCAAACTATTAGATAGCGTCCACTAAATCTCTGCTGTTTAATCCATTTTTCATTCACTACCTCCTTGGTGCGGCAAGTAAAATTGAGGCGAGTTCTAACGTTTGCAACCGTTAAAAAGACATTTAAACGAAAGCATTAACAATACATGCATAAATACTATTCAAGGATCACTTAATTATTATACATACTTTGTGAATTGCTCATGGTTCCCACAACCTTAGATGTGGATTTAGTTACACATGCTTAAGAGTTCACAATTCATAATTTGATTGAAAGAATTCATGAACTTAGAGTTAGAATAGATGAAACCCGAAATAGTGGATGGAAATCAAAGTGAAAATTGTATAAAACGAATTTCAGAAATTCAATTTCTAAGTGTTTGAAAAATAATTCCAAAAAAAACCAAAAACTAGAAGTATACTATAATGTCTAACCCCCAAAAACGAGTATTACAACTCTTATTTATAGAAAACAAATCCCAAAGTAAACATGAAACAAAATAAGGAAATAAACGTCTCAGACGATGTTTCTGTTGAAGTCTCGACCTACGGAGCGTGGGTCGACCTACTGTCCATAGGTCTCCCTTCATGGACCAACACTTGGAAAATAAATCAGGTACTGGAACTTCAAGTTTCTGATCTCCAAACGATGAATGTGCACGACTGGTTATCACTCGACCTATGGTCTATCGTATGCTTGTGGATCCATACTTGGTCAGACTTCCCTGTTCTTCCACCTACGATGCATTATGTATGGTCCGTGGATTGGACTACCGTCCATCATGTGACTCCGTGATTTGAGTACTGGAAATCCACTTTATGACCAGGACCTACAATTGCCCATCTACGGCCCATCACTGGACCTCCGGTCCATTGTTTTATCTGTCATTGGCTACTTCTGCAATTTTTAGCTTGCATCTTGTCAACCGTATCCAAGCCTATTTCCTGCAAGAATTACACCCAATACATTAATTTTTCTAAAAAAGTAGCGTAAGACAGACACAAACTTTAAGTGAAATACATCAAAAATACAGTAAACTCACGATATATCAGAACACTCATATCATAATCCTTCAATAACTCAAGCCACTTTCTTTAGTGAAGATTTGGATCCTTCTTATTAAACATATATTGCAAACTGTTGTGGTTGGTAAAAACATTAACATGAACACCATAATAATGTGCCTCAAATCTTTAAGGAAAAAACACCGCTCCTAGTTCAAGGTCATGGGTAGGATAATTCTCCTCGTGAACGTTTAGTTGACTTGAAGCGTAGGCAATAACTTTCCCAATTAGCATAAGTATGCACCCTAGCCCAATTCATGAGGTATCACAATAAACCACAAAACCATCAATCCTTATAGTAAGGTCAACACTAGAGCGGAAGTAAGCCTATCTTTTAATTCCTAAAATATCTTTTGACATGCTTCAGACCATATGAACTTAGCCTACTTTTGAGTCAATGCTATCAATGGAGAGGCAATAAAAGAAAACCCCTAAACCAACCTTCTGTAGTAACAAGCTAAACCCAAGAAACTTCTAATATCCGATGGGATAGAGGTCTAGGACAACTCTTAATTGCATCCTTCTTTTTAGGATCTACCTCAACACTCTCACTTGAAACAATGTGACAAATAAAAGCTACAGACCGTAACCAAAATTTGTAGTTTCTAAACATTTCAAAGAGTTGTTGGTCCTTGAGAACTTGCAACACAATCCTCAAATGATTTATGTGATCATCCTTACTTCTTGAATAGATCACTATATCATCATTAATGAACATAATCACAAACATGCCAAGGTATTGTCTAAACACCCTATTTATCAAATCCATAAATGCCACCAGAACATTACTCAAACCAAAAGACATCTCCAAAAACACAAAATGACCATATTGGGTTTTAAAAGCCATTTTCTGCCACGACCCAAGGGTAACCCGTAGATGCAACATGGTGTATAGGACCCCATACAATCCACTTAGCATTCATAACATAAGAAATAGAATAAGGATGTAAAGACGACATTTCAAGTCCAATAGTTCTATAAAAGAGAAGCGAAAGTCTAAAACACTTTGTCTCAATAGCCATCTAATACTATCGGATGAAATTGGGACTAGCCCATAAATCATGTCCAAAACTAAAATAAAAGAAAGAAACTGCAACAATGAAGGTCTGTCCTCAAAACAAGACAACTCAGTAAAGCCCGGGAACCTCGTAATCAACCACTAGCCACGAAATTGAGAAACCTAACTGTCGGACCCTATGTTTGTGGAAATGTACGCAAGAGTACGCATTTGTACAAAACAATGTACCAAGTATGATAGTTTTGCGTAAAACATTTAAATCATGCTAAAAGGGACATTTCATGACATGCATTTAACCTAGATAAAACATGATGTAAAAGGGTTAGAAACATAAGTCATAAAACATAGTCAATGCAAGCTACAATCATTTGAAAACATTGAACACATATGAGAAACTTCTTGAATTAACCTTTGTTCATTATTATTGTGGGAATTAGCCTTAACTGACATAGAGACCATGTGAGCTATATTATGATCACCTCCCCCCCCCCCCCTTGTCTCCCATACCGAAAAGGCTTGTCCCACTTGCCAATGTAAGGACCATGAACTTCTAGTATAGGTGGATCCATTAGCAATGTCTATCTAGACAATCATCCTACTGGGTCACATTTGTAAGGGATAATGAGATTTATTCTAGAAACCTGGCCTCTACTAACTTAATTCACGTATAAGGACACTTCATTCAATACTAAGTGTCAACGATCGTTAGTCAGTAATATAACCCAACTAAGTGAGTTGTGGTCGAATCGCATAGGGAGTGATATGTATTCGAGAATCAATAGAAAAACATGCATATGTTAAAGTCAATCATAGGTAAAACCATTTACGAATAGAAGCATAGTTCAAGTTTGGGGTGACACAAGTGTCAAATAACAGGGAGTTTTGATTGCAACTATGAGCTACAACAACAAATTACATGAAAATAACAAGTATAGAGATGGGTTCTTGGGATGCCATTAGATTATGGGCTAATGTAGACAAATGGATGATTGCAATTAATAGTAAATAGTTGTAAATCAGTGAATAAGCTAGACTTTAGTGGGGATAAACTTTCACTGCAACAATTTACACCGAATCAAATTGGTTTCTCTCGAACACTAATAAGCAGCAATTAGGAACAACCTACACTTTTGTCCATTCACTCTCTCGAGCTGAATGTGTGGAAGAGGGTTTAGGATTAACTCTCTCGACCTGAACCCATGACAACCCAATACCCACATACGATCAAATCAGTAATCTTGGTTTTAAAATCTCTATCTCAAGCAAGCCAAAAACATGAAGTTAAAGTTGCATTTGCAACTACAACCCTTTAGATTGAGCCACAATTACTGAATGAAATCACTTTTGAACAACATTTAAACCATCAATTAACAATACCCAACAACTAAATAAACCTATAATCACATAATCACACCCCAAGAATTGAAGTTTTAGCTAGACATCATAAAAAGATAAAAATTGCTACCAAATTGTGTTTCAATCAACTAGGTAAGTTTAATTTCGTCTTTACAGAGGTCAAGGTTGAAGAATCTCCAAGACCCACTTCAAATTTCTCCAAAATGGAAATCTTCAAATCTTCAAAGCTAAGGAAATATTGTCTCAATACTCAGTTCTAACCTCTCAAACTTCAAAACTCAAAAATAGATTTCTAACTGATAGATAGATTCCTAGATAGATAACTCATGTCTTAACTAAGAATTTAAAAATGTATTTATAGTTGCCAAAAATTTGTTGCGAAGGACCATTCGACAGAATAAGTCAGGCTCGCCGATCCACTCGGAGATCCCCCTTTTGGTCAATTCCATCGCCTTTTTGCTTTGGCCTTCAGTAACTTTAAGTTCTGTGACCTTGGGCGATATGGCACTGCATCGCGGAACCGTTAGGTGACTCACCGACTTCTCCTTTCTATCATCGACTTGATTTTCTCCTTCATGGCTTGGCACACTGGAACTTTAGGTGAGACCTTGGCCATTCGGCGACACGCCCAATGGGTTAGGCGATCCAAAGGCCGTCGTTTCATCGTTCTTTCAGCTGCCTTGTTCCTTTTTGCTCATTAGTGTCCATGCTTTGTTCCTCAATCCAAATACCTGAAAATCAAGGATTTACATTAGTTATTAAAATCAAGCCCCAAATGAGTCCAAATTGTGGACTCATCAACACCTCTAACTTAAACTTTTGCTTGTCCTCAAGTAGAACTTAAGTTCAGCAGTTCAATAAAGGATGTCTCAAATTGTGCTGCACAAGACTCAATCATGAATGCAGACAAAAAGACTCAACTTACTCATGCAAGGATCAATTGTGCACACAAAGATTTAAGTTGTGACTCACCATTATCAAAGACTCTCAAGTTCACAATACTATCTTCAAATAGAAGTTCAAGTTCAACAATGGTATTCAAATGCCCTCACTCAAAGAATGATTCCATATTCACACAGAATGGTTCACAATTTAAAGCTTCTGAATCAAATGCAACGCTCACACTCACAAAAATGAACACAATGCATGACTTCACCCATAGGTTTACCCTTATTTTCCAATCAACACTTGTTTCAACTCACTCAATATCAAAAAGGTCTTTTCAAGTCTTGTAATGGTTCTTAGTGCAAAGGTATAGTCATTTAGGTTCAATGTCTGCAATCCTAATGAAATGTGGTGCGAACAACGCTTTCTTTCCTTTTCTTCATCATTCTCATTCATGCTCACAAGTCACGTTGATATTCATCTTTCATGGACTGTTGGATACTCCATTTTCTTTGCACTTTCACAACTTTACTCCACAACTTTTTACTTTCTTTTTCTTTCTCATTCTTTTCTCTTTTTTGTCTCTTATTTTTATGTAGGGGTTCCATCTTTCTCAAAACCATGTTTCAAAAGGGGACTTTCTTGCACTCCTCAATTTACCTTCTCTTTTCACCACACCCCTAACTTAGGCTATTGGCCTAAGGTGGTTATTCAAAGAAACAACAAATCATGACGGTTATGGGTAATGGATCAAGAAATGTTACAATTTTATCAATTTTCTTCTAAGAGAAGGTTAAGGCTCAAAGGGTGTTCAAGTGGAGTTCACACACTTACAAGGTAGTCCACAATAAGAGGTACAATGTCAAATTGTTTGACACTCTTCGAAGTTGCCTAAGATCCTATCACTAGATTGCATAACTTAGTCAACCGGACCAACGGGGTAAATTCTAGGCGTCATCACACATGGTTCAGAGTAAGCTCATAAAACAAGACATTGACACCAATATAAAACAAGACTCCACACTTCCGCTACTGTGCATTGTTCATCACAAGAGACTCAATTTGATAATTGGGTAGTCACAACGAGATGCAAAAAGTTCACATATTGTCTATGCAACTTTATTTGGCCTCATTGTAGATGCACTTTCATTTTTGTTCGATTATGAGTACTATTCAAGTCATCGATATTGATCAAGACCGATACTCAAATTTGCTAGAGAACAGCCACATTAAAACACAAACAAGTGGTAGCACAATTTGTTTTTTCTTGGAAGGGACCAAAAATCATTTGCAATTAAAAACAAGGAGCCACAAAGATCAATCATCCACAAAAATAGTATAAAACACAATTATAGCTTAACAAGAAAAAATGTATACACAAAACCATCATCACAAAAGGTGGGCCTCACCCCACTACAAATAAAATGCATTTCTTCTCAAATGCAATCAAAATAATATCCAAAAGTCAAATAAAGTAAGACAAAGAGGGAGGTAAAGAGGCATCATGTCTAAGCAGTCGCTCCATCTATTTGAGCATCAATGCTCGGTGTAGTACTCTGAACTTATGTAATAGTGCCCGGAGTAATCTCAGAAGAAAGACTAGCAACTTCACCAGGGTCAGCCAAGGGAGTATCCACCAAAGAAGTCAACACAACTGCATTGATCATGGCCTCCTCAGTTTTTGTAAGGCCCTGATACGAAACATCCTCAGTAACCTCGAGTATCTCCTTACTGTTCTCTGTATCAGACCTGGGATCAGCCACCTCCTCAACTCTAACCTCATCCCCGGTGGTACCCAGAGGCATATCTTCTACATCTGGAATCTCCACCATCCCAAAAATCATGGACATGTCAGTGGACTTCAGCTGATCGACATCACTCTATATGCAGCAATAGTGGCTTTTAGAGCCGTCACCTTGATGTTCGACGTAATCAACTGACACTATTTCAGTTCAAGTGCCAAAGATCGCGTGTAGTGATATAACCCAACCAGGGGTTGAAGTTTTGAGAATTAATATAAAAATAAAATCAAGTTCTAATCAGATATAACAATAAATATTAACGATTAAAACATACTAAATCTAAGGGGTGGTGCAAGCATCAATTATCAATGGGAGTTTGTATAAATTAACAACTAGAAAGAGCAACCATATACAAATATGAGATATGGAGACAGGATTCTTGGGATGTGATACGAGTACGTGATAAACTAGACTATAAGGTACATTCTTTTGATAGTAAATTATTGAAAATTTGTTCCTAGGCTAGACTATAGTGGGGGTTAATTCTCTCTCAAGCAACTTACCCCGAATCAACTCGATTTCTCTTGAACAGCGAGTTGCCGCATTAAGCACAGCCTCCGCTTTAGCTCATTCACTCTCTCAAGCTAAATGTGTGTGAGAAGGACTAGGATTCACTCTCTCGAGCATAACCCATGTCGACCCAATACCAACTGCTATTAATTTAGTAGTCTTAGTTTTACGACCTCTCTCTCGACAAAGGCAAAAATACTAAGATGAAATCGTACTTGCAACTACAATCCCATTAACTTCATACACAACTACTAAATAAAATCACATTTCAACAACAAATATACTATCAGCAAGCATGACCCAACAAATAATTTAACCCAAATTCACAAAATCACACCCGAAGAATTGGGGTTTTAGCTAGACATGTAAAAGAGATAAAAATTTATACCAATATAACTTTCCATCAACTGTGTATGAAAATTTAAGTCTTAAAACACGTCTAGAGTGAAGAATCTTCGAGACCCAAGTTCAATTTCTTGGAGTTGAAACCCTTTGAATCTTCAAGGTCATAGAGCAAAGTCTCCAAAACCCTCTAAAATTTAAACTCTCCAAAAATGGTAAAAAGTTCGAATAACAATAGTGATATCATATAATAGAAATTTAAACAAATATTTACAGTGTTTGAAAATTTGTGTTACGGAGGACCATTCGGCGCAGTTAGTCGGGATCACTAATAAGCTCGGTGATCCGCCTTTTGGTCGATTTCATCGCCTTCCTGCTTTAGTCTTCAGCCCCTTCACGTTTTCAGTAGTTGGGCGATATGGTACTGCTTCACGGAACTGATCAGCGACTCGCTGACTCCTCCATTTCATCGCCAACTTGACCTTTTCCTTCAAAGTTCAGCACACTGGAACAAAACGTGTTCCCCTAACCCATCGGCGACTTACCAACTTAGCTCGGCGATCTTCAGGGCTTCATTTCTTCATTCTGTTCAGCAGCCTTGTTCCTTCTTTCCAAGTAGTGTCCATGCTTTGCCTCAAAGTCTAAATACCTGATACTTAAGGATTTTCATTAGATATTGAGACAAAATATGAATTTGAGGACACTAATTCTATCAAAATATAGCCCTAAATGAGTCGTAATTGTGGACTCATCAACACCGCCAACTTCAACTTTTGCTTGTCCTCAAGTAAAACTCAAGTTCGGCAGTCTAAAAAGGATGTCTCAAACAGTGCTACTGTCACGACTTAAGAGCACCCCCTAGTCATAACACGGCATACTTGACCCCTAAGGGGGTCACATACAAGCCCTTAGCACATTCGTAACATAAGATAAAAGAGAATATGGGAAAATTCAAAACTTTTACAATCAATGTATTATTTCATAAAATCAAGAGGAAGTCTTTACTAGCGCCTTCGTCTCAAACCATCTATTTAAACTCATGAATAAAACTCTTTAGGAAGAAGCCCATACAAAGTCTAAAAACATAAACAAATGACGTAAGGAAATAAAGAGTTTGTCCTCGAAACTATGAGGACTCACCAATTCTTCAATTCTTCTAAATCCTTGAAACTCTAGCCTCCAAAGAAACTCATGTCTCCAACCCTAAATTTGGTTAGAATGTAGGTATTATGCATTAGTACAAAATGTACTAAGTATGAAAGCTAACACAAAATCATAAGAGAATCTCAAATGGTTAGTCAACATAAGACATAAGCATAAGAGATAATAACATAGTCATAACATAATTATAATAGTCATATCATGGTCTCCAACATAAGCTTCATATAAGCATAAGTCAACATAAGGCATAGTTAATAATCATTGGAGATAAGTCATAATCATATCAGGATAATTGACTCATAGTCATGATTACCATTACACCACCATTCTCAAGTAACCTCAAAAGTATACAAGTGCAAAGCAAGAATAGCATAACATAATACCACCCAAGCCAAGTATCCCTTTTTTAGTCATCCTAATCATAGTCTATGTGCATGGTTAAGTCATAAGTCTTTCTACCATAAGGGCACCATACTTCGAAGGAACCTCAAGACATACTTGTGCAATGCATGAAAGACATCCCATACTGCCCTTCACACTAAGCAGTTCCTTGAAATCATCCTAGTCATATTCACCATACTTTTGGTCTTACTATAAGCTTACTTCATATAGACAAAGGATATATCCTACCACTCAATCATATCTTGGAAGGCAACTATGGCAACAACCCAAGCTAAGTCATACTATGCGTGGGAGCCCTTCATACCTAGCCTTATGTCATAGTTGTGCAAAGTATGGATAGAATCCCATACTACTACCCACACTAAGTACTCATTTAGACTATCACGAAGGTTCACTAGTTGGGGACTAATCCCTCTATTCTATTTACTTCTATTCAAGGCTACCAAGGAATAACCCCCTAATATGATAGACCATGCTATCATCTTACTAATATAACTAGGTTAAGTTAAGCTAACTATCGTGGAATACACACTAACATGCAAGTCCAAGCTAGTCTAGTAAAGGTACATGTGTCCTATCCTAGCTACCATGAAAAAGTCCTAAACCAAGTAAGTCATGCTACCCTTACAACTGTATTAGATGACAAATGGAAGCTATCTATCGGAGAGTGTGATTCTCAACCCTAAACTACCATGACTAATCCTACCTTAAGCTATCCTTGAAATGCATCTGACAAAACAAGTCAAGCTACCATTAGGAGAGTCTAAGTCCCATATCCAAATGCTGCCATGAAACGGTCTTGGCTAAACTAAGTCAAGCTACCATGAAGGCATCCTAACAATGCTAGTTCAAGCTTACCCATAGGAGAGTATAAATCCGCAATCCTAGGCTACCATGAGTACTACTAACTCATGCTACCATGACATGCATCCTACAATGCTAAGTAAAGCTATCCCTTAGGAGAGAATAGATCCTAGTCCTCAGGTATCAACCTTGGTATTATTCTACTAAGCCAAGCTATACATGAAGAGATTGTATGTCACAAATTCAAGCTATTCTAGTCTTACATGCTTTGGTTCATTTTAGGTTAGTAGTTCAACCTAGAATCCTTCTATGTGATAGAACTTGAATGTCCTAGCATATTCATGTCTAAGTGTATAAAAGGGAGAGAATTACACCACAAGATCACATCATATTGACTTTACTCCCAAAGCCCTAACAATGATGGATACAAGCCATACTTTCAAATTTAAATTCATTCTATCATGATCCATGTCTAAATTACTAGTTATTCAATCACATTGTTCCTTAGAAGGTGATTCTAGTCATACTTGATCATAAAGGTTCAATTTCAACTTTACAATTCAAGATCATTCCTATTCAATAAAGTCTAGTTCAATTCATGATTAGATGATCCTAACTATGATCAATTAGTATTCAAGACAATGAAATAGGAAGATCACTTTAGAACCTTCAATTTTGCCTCTAATGGCATCAACCCACAATAAATACATTCATCAATTTAGATTAGGGTTCATCATAGAAATAACATTAATTCATCATAATATCATTATAAAAAGACAATCGAACTATAATTGAGTGATATACACTTGATTGGAATCACATCCAAGCCCTACCCACAATGCAATCACAACCCTAGCTAGAATTGGGTTTTTGAGTTCACAATTGGGGGGAATCTATGGGGGCTCCATGGGTGGAAGAACCCATGGATGAATAAGATTAACATACCTTCAATCAAATCCCCAAACAAATCTTGAATTAATTGTGAAAATCGCCCTAAGCTACTGCCCCAACTTCCTTTCTTCTTCTTATTCTAGAGAGGGCATTTCTTTGGCACTAATTTTTGGGTCTTTAGATGAATGAGTTAAAGTGATTATTTTAGGGTTCTATTAACTATTTATAGGTGGTTATATAAATATCTAACCGTCCCCCTAAGCCCTTAATTAATTAACTAATCGAATCTCAAACACACAACTTAAAACTAAAATGCTGACAACTGACAGTATTCACGACTTCACCATCCACGGACCGTAGATTGATCTACTGTCCCTGGTTTGGCCTCGTTGTTTGGGTCAGAGACTCATATTTTGCAGGCCAACTCAGGAATGATCCACGACCATGAACCATGGGGCGTAGATCAGTCTACTGAGCATTGCAACCGTGAATCACAGTTTTGACAGTTTTGGGGGACTATTTTGAGGTCCTCCTCAAGGACCCCTTGGGTGGTCCTTGAGGAGTCGTACCCGGACGTTTAACCCCTAAACATGATATTCTAAGTACGGGAGCCATTTATTTTGATTTTAACCCTCATACGACACTCCTAACCTTACCCCAAAGGCTTTAGAACTCACTAGTTCAACTAACTAAAACATGGGGTGTTACATTATCCCCCACTTGTGACCATTCGTCCTCAAATGACACTTTAAACACTTCACAAAGTCTAAAATCTAACTTATCAACCCATTATGAATGCAGTACATATAATGCACATAATTCTCGAAGAAAACTTAAATTCCGAGCTAAACACATTCAAAGTGACACAAGGGAGTAGAACTACTTCTACCAACTCAAAATGCACTAAACTATATATCTATTCATTCTCAAGGAGGAACTAACATCTCCTATCTAAAACATACTCAACGTTTACACTTGGAGCCTAAATGCAAAGTTCTCCTCATATAACATTTATCCATTGAGGAAATCATTCAACTCAAAACTATGGCATGCTCACAGACCAACTCATGAAGCCTATAAGCAACTCTACTCATGCACCACAACATGAGGAAAAAATGCATTAAAGTAATCTCTAACAAGACCTAATCAATTTAATGATCATGCATATAAGGAAATCATGGCAACACAACAACCCTACTAGATAAGTACACTATCCCCCACATGGGAGCAAACCTACACAAACTTTTCTGAACATCATATATGCTGAAATAACTTCAAAATCCAACACGACAAGTCACAAAAGACAAGAAATTTGATTTTTTTTTCTAAAGCATGAAACACATACTGGAAGGGACATGAGGAGATCACTCTTGATCTTCTCTAGAGTTGAGAGCATAAAACCTATTCTTCTTTTGAGGCTCCACATCCCCACTACTAGAGGAAACTTGCTTACCTTCCCTTCTTGTAACCTTAGGCTTAGGGCAATCTTTCCTCATGTGGTCACTCTCACCACAACTAAAGCAACCCTCTGCCAAGCACCTACCCTCATGCCTCTTACCACACCTAGCACAAGAGGGCCATAGGGACTCATTACTTATCCCTTGTGGTCTAGGGGTAGACACCCTCTCATCTTTATGCTTTCGAGCATTGGAAAACACTTGTCAGGAAAACTTTTGCCGATTCTTAGAATGACCATGTCCATCAAACCCATCATGAAAAGACTTATCATCATCCACCCTAGACCTCTTTTTCCTTTTAGCCCTCTCCTTCTGGAGTTTTGACTCTTCTATTTGTTAGGCAAACACCGTCAACCTTGAGATATCCATATCATTAACAAGCATTGTCGTACGTCACTCTTTTTCTACCAAATCGGACACCCCCGTGATAAACCTATTCTTCAAATCCCTAGGGTTAGCCACCAAACTTGGAGAATACTTAGATAAAAAGGTGAATTTCAAAGAGTACTCCTTAACACTCATACTACGTTCCTTAAGGTTGATGAATTCTCCCAATTTGGCTTCCCTCAACTCCCGGGGAAAGAACCTATCTAAAAATTCCTACTGAAAAGCTTCCCACTCTATAGGGCCCACTCTTATAGGCCTACTAAATTTCCATTGGTCATAAAAAATTTGGGCAATGCCCTTCAATTGATAGGCGGCTAATTTTGCTTTCTCAATAGAAGACACCCCCATGATTGCTAGCACCTTATAAACCTCTTCTACGAACCCATTTGGATCTTCTTCCACTTTGGAGCCATAGAACTCCGGTGGTTCATTCTCAAAAACTCTCTCATCCTAAAATAACCCATTCCTCCTATAGGGTTGGCCGGAGCCACCACCTCTGTGCTGGCTTATGCCATCAAGGCTTGAGCCAATAGTTGCATAGAAGCCCCAAACTCTCCAAGAGTGGCATTCCCAATTGGAGGGTTATTTGGAACTTGAGGAGGAGCTTGATGTGGAACTTGGGGAGGAATCTCTTGATCCCCAATGTATTCTCCTTCTCTCATAGCATTAGCCCTAGTATTTTCCATAACCTAAAAAATCATAGGCAAACATTAGAAGAAATACCTACTAGAGCTAAACTTTTATGGCACGACTAAGAGAATGAAGAAGTGATACTTTTCCTAAACATCCAATAGCCTCCTATTCATAAAATGTGTCGCGACTCACACCCATGAATAAGACTCTACTTAGACGTGGTTTGAGACATCCTAAAATTTATCCCAAAATCTTATACTCTGATACCAAGTTTGTCACGACCCGAGAGCACCTCTTAGTAGTAACACGGCATACTTAACCCCAAAGGGGGTCGCATACAAGCCCTTAGCACATTCTTAACATAAGATAATAGAGAATATGGGAAAATTTAAAACTTTTACAATCAATGTGTTTATTTCATAAAATCAAGCGGAAGTCTTTACTAGAACTTTTGTCTCAGACCATCTATTTAAACTCATGAATACAACTCTTTAGGACACAGCCCATACAATGTCTAAAAACATAAATAAATGACATAAGTAAATAAAGGGTTCATCCTCGAAGCTATGAGGACTCACCAATTCTTCAATTCTTCTAAATCCTTGAATCTCTAGCCTCCAAAGAAACTCAAGCCTCCAACCCTACATTTAGTTAGAATGTAGGCAACATGTGTTAGTACAAAACGTACTAAATATGAAAGCTAACACAACACCATATGAGCAACTCAAATGGTTCGTCAATATAAGGCATAAGCATAAGAGATAATAACATAGTCATAACATAATCATCATAGTCATAGCATGGTCTCCAAAATAAACTTCATATAAACATAAGTCAACATAAGACATAGTTAATAAGCATAGTAGATAAGTCATAATCATATCAACACAATTGACTCTTAGTCATCATTACCATAATAGCACCACTCTCAAGTAACCTCAAAAGTATACAAGTGCAAAGCAAGAATAGCATCCCATAATACCACCCAAGCCAAGTATCCCTTTTTTAGTCATCTAAATCATAGTCTATGTGCATGGTTAACTCATAAGTCTTTCTACAATATGGACACCATACTTCTAAGGAACCTCAAGACAAACTTGTGCAATGCATGAAAGGAATCCCATACTACCCTTCACACTAAGCATAGCGTTGAAATCCTCTGAATCATATTTATCCTACTTTTCGTCTTACTATAAGCTTACTTTATATAAACAAAGAAACCTACCACCTTAGTCAATCAAATCTTGTAAGGAAACTATGTCAACAACCCAACCTAAGTCATACTATGTGTGGGAACCCTTCATACCTAGCCTTAAGTCATAGTTGTGCAATGTATGGATAGCATATCATACAACTACCCACACTAAGTACTCATTTAGACTATCATGAAGGTTCACTAGTTGGGGACTAATCCCTCTATTCTATTTACATTTAATCAAGGCTACCAAGGAATAACCCCCTAATAGATAGACCATGTTATCATCTTACTAACATAACAAGGTTAAGCTAAGCTAACTACCATGGAGTACACACTAACATGCAAGTCCAAGCTATTCTAGGAAATGAACAAGTGTCCTATCCTAGCTACCATGAAATAGTCCTAAACCAACTAAGTCAAGCTACCCTTACAAGTGTACTAGATGACAAATGCAAGCTATCCATAGGGGAGTGTGATTCTCAACCCTATGCTACCATGACTAATCCTAACTTAAGCAATCCTTGAAATACACCTTACAATGCAAGTCAAGCTAGGAGAGTCTAAGTCCTCTATCCCGAAGCTACAATGAAATGGTCTTGGCCAAATCAATCAAGCTACCATGAATGCATCCTAACAATACTAGTTCAAGATTACCCATAGGAGAGTATAAATCCTCAATCTGAGGCTACCATGGATACTACTAACTCATGCTACCATGATATGCATCCTACAAAGCTAAGTCATGAAATCCCTTAGGAGAGAACAGATCCTCATCCTAAGCTATCATCCTTGGTCTTATCCTAATAAGCAAATATATACATAAGGGGATAATGTATCACAACTTCAAGCTATTCTAGTCTAACATGGTTTGATTCATTTTAGGTTAGTAGGTCAACCTAGAATCCTTCTATGTGAGAGAACTTGAATCTCCTAGCATATTCATGTCTAAGTGTATAAGAGGAAGAGAATTACACCCCAAGATCACATCATATTGACTTTACCCCCAAAGCCCTAACAATGATGGCTACCAGCCCTACTTTGAAGCTTAACTTCATTATATCATTATCCATGTCTAAATTACAAGTTATTCAATCACACTGTTCCTTAGAAGGTGATTCTAGTCATACTTGATCATAAAGGTTCAATTCTAACTTTACAAGTCAAGATCATTCCTATTCAATAAAGTCTAATTAAATTCATGATTAGATGATCCTAACTAGGATCAATTAGTATTCAAGACATTGAAATAGGAGGATCACTTTAGAACCTTCAATTTTGCCTCTAATGGCATCAACCCACAATAATAACATTCATCAATTTAGATTACGGTTCATCATAGAAATCATATGAATTCATCATAATATCATTAAATAAATACAATTCAAACATAATTGGGTGATATCCACTAGATTGGAATCACACCCAAGCCCTACCCACAATGCAATCACAACCCTTGCTATAATTGGGTTTTTGAGTTCACAATTGGGGGGAGTCTATGGGGGCTACATGGATGGAAGAACCCATGTATGAATAAGCTTCACATACCTTCAATCAAAGCCCAATAAAAATACCCAAACAAAGCTTGATGCAATGGTAAAAATCACCCTAAGCTGGTGCCCCAACTTCCTTTCTTCTTCTTCTTCTAGAGAGGGGATTTTTTGGGGAGTAATTTGGGGGTATTTACATGAAAGAGTTAAATTGATTAGTTTATGGGTCTATTAACTATTTATAGGTGGTTATTTAACTATTTAACCAACCCCCTAAGCCCTTAATTAATTAACTAATCGAATCCCAAACACCCAACTTAAAACTAAAATGCTGAAAACTGGCAGCATTCACAACTTGACCATCCACAGACCGTAGATTGATCTACTATCCGTAGTTTGGTGTCGTGGTTTGGGTCAGAGACTCATATTTTGCAGGCCAACTCAGGCCTGATCCACGACCATGAACCGCAGGGCATAGTTCAGTCTACTGAGCGTGGTTTGCAACCGTGAATCACACTTTTTGACAGTTTTGGGGGATAGTTTTGGGGTCCTCCTCAAGGACGCCTTGGGTGGTCCTTAAGGAGTCGTAACCCGGACGTTTAACCCCTAAACATGATATTCTAAGTACGGGAGCAATTTATTTTGATGTTAACCCTCGTACGACACTTCAAACCTTACCCCAAAGGCTCTAGAACTCAGTAGTTCAACTAACTAAAACATGGGGTGTTATAGCTACACAAAAGTAAATCATGAATGTACACAACAAGACTCAACTTACTCATGCAAGGATCAATTGTGTACTCAAATACTCAAGTTGTGACACAACATTATCAAAGAGTCTCAAGCTCACTATATTTGCTTCAAATGCAAGTTTGAGCTCAACAATGGTATTCAAATGCCCTCACACAATGAATGATTCCATATTCACACACAATGGTTTAATCATTTAAAATTTTGGAATCGAATGCAATGCTCACTTTCACAATGCATGCTTTCACCCATTGGTTTGCTCGTATTTTCCAATAAACAATTGTTTCAGCTCACTCAATATCAAAAAAGTCTTGCTTTAACTATGACTTTTTTGAATAGTGTCTTGGCTAGCTTTCGAGTTGGGAAAGATAAGAAGAGTTGGATCTTCAGTAGGGGCCTTTAGTCTTTTTATTAGAGTAGGGGTCGTGAGAGAGTAGAGTGTATTGCCCTGCTATAGTCATGAGTTTGTTTATAGTCGTGACTGTTGTCATAGTCAACAAGGTTGAAACTTCTAGGAAAAAACTTCGAATTGGTAGGGTGATCCTCCCGGTGAACTGACCGTACCCCAAACCGACACAGGGGAACATGTAGAGTATACTAGGGCGTATGACCCATTTGGGTCTCCAACTGCTTTATCGACACTGAATGAGAGGTGATGGTCTGGCTAAGGGTGGACATATCTTCTTTCATTTCTTTCAAAATTTTGTCTGACCCTTCAACTTTGTTGACGATACGAGAGAGCATATCCTCAAACCTACCACCTTCCGAATCCTTTGGCTTTTGGCACTCATGGGGAGGCACATACATGTCCTTCTCCCCATCCTTCCAATTATGATTTCGGTCCCTCCATTTTCTGTTGCGCTCCTTCCAACCATCCTCTCTACCCCAACCTTGGTTACCACCCTTCCTTTGGTAGTTTAAACGATAAGCACTGCCTTGTTTGCCTAGAAAATTTACCTCCTAATTATAAATGGTTTCAAACTTCATCTCCTCAAGATTCGCACACCCGATACCCACAGAATTGACACCCTGAGCACCAGCTCCCATGACATTTTTGGACAAACTGTCAATTTGTGTCATGATCTTGGACATGTTTTTGTCCCTCTCCTAATCTCTTTCCATATGCTCCTTGGTTAATTTGAATGTAAGAGGGGAAACTTGATCTTCACGGGTGTACCAAGCCCGATTTATCGTGGTTATGCCATCCAATAGCTGAGCTGCTATCACGTAAGGCTGCTGCATCAATCCTCCTAGAGAAAGTTGGTCAGTAACGCCCTTGTTCACCGAGTCTAGGCTCTAGTATAAATATTGCAGCAATACGTCAGGCAAGCCATGAGTTGGGCATTGGAGCAATAACTTCTTGAATCGCAACCAAGTCTCATGAATTGTCTCACTATCCAAATGCTTAAAGCTTTGGATATTGTCCCAAAGAGTAATCATCTTTGAGGGTGGAAAAAATCACACATTAAATGCGGTGACCAACTCCTCCCAAGAAGTGATGGATTCACGTGGCAACTCCGCCAGCCACTTGCTCGCTTCTCCCATCAATGAGAAATGGAATAACCTTAATCAGATTGACTCCTCAAAGATTTTTTTGAAAGAGAATGGTCCGCACACAACCACGAAGTTTAGAAGATTCTCGTGAGGATCCTCATGAGCCAATCCACTGAAAAGTCCCTTTAGTTACAACAATTGCAACATAGTGCTCATTATATGGAACACTGAATTTCCTTTGGCTAGAGGTAAACGGATGGCCCCAATACCTCCCACGAAATGGGGGTCAATAATGTTGGGCTCTTGGACGTCGTTGAGATTTCCGATGTCGTCTTGCTGGCCCATCTGGCTGCCGTTGCTTCCATTAACACTCATACTTCCTGAAATATTTACACAAACAAAGAAAACTAAACTAAAAATTAAGTAAGTAGAACTACAACTAAGAAGAAAGAAAATCCTAATTAACTACAAATTCTCTAATAACACCACTCCCCGGTAGCGACGCTATTTTGATGTTCGATGTATTCAACTGACACTATTTCGGTTCAAGTGCCAACAATTGCGTTTACTGATATAACCAAATCAAGGGTTGGGATCGTTCCCATAGGGAGTGGTTTTGAGAATTAATAGAAAAATAAAATCAAGTTCTAAATAGTCATAGCTATAAATATTAACGTTTGAAAACATTCTAAATCTAAGGGGTGACGCTAGCATCAATTATCAATAGGGGTTTGAAATAGTTAACAACTAAAAAGAGAAAAAATATAAGGAAGCTAGATTTTTGGGATTTGATAGGAATACAGGATAAACTAGACTATCAGGGACATGCTTTTGATAGTAAATTATTGAAGAATTATGACCAGGCTAGACTATAGTAGGGGTAAATTCTCTCTCGAGCAACTTACCCTGAATCAACTCGGTTTCTTTCGAACACCATGTTTTCGCATTAAGCAGAGGCTCTTCCTTAGCCCATTCAGTCTCTCGAGCTGAATGTGTGGGAGAAGAACTAGGATTCACTCTCTCGAGTTAAACCCTTGTCGACCCAATACCACCTGCTATCAATTTAGTAGTCTTAGTCTTACGACATCTCTATCGAGCAAGCCAAAAACACTAAGATGAAATTGTATTTGCAACTACAATCTCAGTAGGTTCATACACAACTACTAAATGAAATCACATTTAAACAACAAATAAGCTATCACCAAGCAAGACCCAACAGATAATTTAACCCATTTATCTAGAGATGTAAAGGAGATAAAAATTTATATCAGTTTATATCAACTGGGTATAAAGATTTAAGCCTTAAAGCACGTAAAAAGTTTAAATTTAATAGTGATATCATATGATAAAAATTTAAACAAGTATTTATAGTGCTTGAAAATTTTTGTTGTGGAGGAATATTTGGTGCAGTTTGTTGGGATTGCTGATACGCTCGGTTATCCGCCTTTTTGTCGGTTTCATTACCTTCTTGCTTAAGCATTCTGCCTCTTCGCGTTCTGAGTCATTGGGCGATATGGTACTGCTTCACGAAACTAATCGGCGACGCGTTGACTGCTCCATTTCATCACCAACTTGACCTTTTCCTTCAGGGCTCAGCACACTAGAAAAAAAGGCGATCTCCAGGTCCATCGACGACTCGCCAACTGGGCTCGACGATCTTAAGGCCTTTATTTCTTCGTTCTTTTCAGCCGCCTTGTTCCTTCTTACCAAGTAGTGTCCATGCTTTGCCTCAAACTCTAAATACCTGAAACTTAAGGATTTTCATCAAATATTACGACAAAATATGCATTTGAGGACACTAATTCTATCAAAATATATCCTTAAATGAGTCCAAATTGTGGACTCATCACACCTCTTCGGTGTCCCCTTAGCCATGCTCATACACCACTATCCTAGCCGCAAGTGATCCAATGGTAGCTCTCAATGGTGTCACAGTATCAACCAGGGCAGTCTGAATTATGCCCGGAATGGAGCCCTTGAATCTGGAAGCATGACGATTGGTAGAATGGGCAAGCTGCCCCATCTGGAGTAATGCAGCCTGAGTGAGCGGGGTCTAGGAAACAACAACAGTAGCAACTCAAGGAGGCAGTGTAGCAGCAGAGGAAGTAGGGTGTCAAAACGGACAGCAATAGAGGTATCTTAAGGCCCAGGGACCGGAGTAGGGAAAAATGTCTGGGCGGGTAGTGAGTCTATGTCCACAACCAGGGAAGAGTCCATTGGGGCTGCCTTTTTCTTCTCCGCCTAATCCTTTAAATATTCTGCCTTAATCCTACACATATCAGTAGAGGATTTCGAAATCACTTCCATATCCTTATTTGCACCTCTAGAAATCCGAGTTCATCTACACAACTTGGTGATCAACACCGGGAAGGGAAGGGAGGTCTGGTGCTGCTTGGCCCTCATGACCATCTCTTGTGCCATGGTATCCCCCAGATTTATCCTTGTCTACTCTATGATACAACCCAGATAGGCTGCCTTGTCTAGGCGGAGGATCGACTCATGTTGGGATGGCATGATAGTGCTGCTGATGAAGCCAAACCACAATCTACTAACAATGTTAAAATCCTTCTTTTCAATCGGTAATCCAATCTCTAGCCACTTGGGAGTACCGTCTGATATGAGCGGGGCCAACCATTTCTTCATATTGTTAGGAGTTTTTGTCCTAATCAAATGATGGCACTCGTCATCAATGTCATCGGGACAATCCAGGACTAAATTAATAGCCTCACTGTCACACTTGACCTTCTTTCCACAGACAACTATATACTCAACCAATTTATATGTTGTTGCCTGCTTCTTTCTCTGTTGTATCAAGGCCCTATAAGTAGTGTAGAACTCCCGGACCCAATTTGAAATATACAAGCCACGGGACTTAGTGAAGATGCAGAAATTATGAGACTTCAAACAACTCATAATCTCTTGGTACCTGTCAATCCCCCCTTCCATGGACAGATGCTTCTCCTCAATGATTGTCCTCAGCCCCTCAGTCTTTAATCTGTTCATAAACATGGGAGGAGAACCCTGAACTGGTGGTGCAAGCAACACTGCCTGTGCTAGAATTGGAAGAGGAGTGGTGGTGGGTTGAGGATTCCTGATCCTAGACGAATCGTTCATTCTTTTGGACCGCAGCTCTACCCTCTATTCTGCTGCTAGCTTATCATCATCAGAAGCTATAGTCTAAGGATCCTAGTGCTCAGACTCACTCTTAGAATTGGTGAGGTGACTGGCATAGAACCCGTCACTATTGAAGGTGACCTCCGGCGATGTAGGTTCCTTCTTTTTTCCTTTGCCTTACCACCAATTGTAGGAAATTTGGTGGCCTTTCCCCGGGATGCAGCTGCATCCTCATTGATTTTTATTCCTTTTACCCTTTTTCTGGGTGGCATGTCTCTGCCAACATCCTTAGGTCTAACCATGTCTGTAAAAACATCAAGAAGAGTTAGAAACAATTCAATCAAAAGCACAGATAAATAGTTGCAGACAGACTTGCCGAATTGGTCGTCAAGTCACCGAATCAGTTTGGCGACCTAGATCGGTCTCGTCGAATGTATTGGCTCAAAATTCTCAAAAACATTTGGAATGTCGGTGATGGAAATGACTTTTGGTGAATCGTTGAGAGCATTCGGCGAGGAAGGATTAGCCCGCCGAAATTTACAGTGCAACAAAGGTTCAAGGGTGCCGACAAAGAGCAATGAGGAAGAACTTTTGGCGAGTCGCTGATTGCTTTCGGCGGCCTCCAACTTCTCTCCAAAAGATACATAACCCACTACTCATTCAACATGAAATTAAGGGTGAGATGGGAGACTTCGGTAAACCGCCGAGTGATTCAGCGAAGTTAACCCAGCTCGCCAAATGACCCAATGTTCCTACTTTCAACCCAACTTCTCAAATACAACCCCACAACACCCGAAAACAAAATCAAAGCATGCATTTCTACATTTAGACTAAGACCCATTAGATCCAATACCCTAGAATACTCAGACTTCTCCCGATTTCCCTAAATTTGGCCATTTGACGACTTTTGCCCTTAAGAGTGACGTCAGCCGCTCTATCATTGGGAAAATTACGTCATTTGGCACAACTAGGGGTTACTTAGACTGTATTTGACTAAACTCAACAATATGAAAGCACAATATCAAAACATTTAATCAATTTTATGGCACAAAATCACATGAATTTAATATTTAAGGCATTACAGGGAAATAATTGAATTTACACAGGCATACCCAAAGACATTTATAATCAGAGAGGCCCAACACACATAATTAAGATAAAATCATTCCAAATGAGTACAAATTTGATAAAAATAAACTCGGGGTTTGGAAAATCAATCTTAAATGTCGAATAATCAAGATTGAAATGCTAGGCGGCAATGTTATTCACTCCAAACATACGATCAACGACTCAAATATGATACAAATGTAAGAAATATAGAAACTAATGCACGGGTGTGAGTTTTGGAAGATTAAAAGTGAGGGAAAGTGAAAAAGTACGAAAGTTTAATCCTTTAGCCTTTAAAAGCGGTCCAGATCTCATCCATTCGGTGATATTAGTTGTGCTCGCCGACGTACTCGGTGACACACCGAGTAGGCACTTACCTCATCAGGTTTTACAAGACCTCCAACAAATGTGGGGGTCTAAATGATGGAATAGATCGTGATGGCCGACCTGGTCGGTGATTTGCCATGTTACTCATGGTTTTGCCAAGTTTTACAGACTCCAATATAAAATTGCCCTGAGTCCAACGACAGTCCAAGTCGGGCTTGCCAACCTCTTTGGCATGTCGCTGATTGGACTATCTGCTCACCAAACTGCACTTTTCAAACACTTTTCATACTTTGGCTTACACATTCAACACACTATTATCCTCAGACCGGCCACTTTCAAAATCCTTTGGCTTTTGGGCTAATGGGGAGGCACATACCTATCCTGCCTATTTGGGTCCATTTCGTAAAATACAAACTCTATTTCATCTATGTTTTGACAAATACTTCGAGTCAGACTAGAGACTGAAGTAGAAGAGTAGAAGACGGCCTCCCCCTCCCGCTCACTCCCACTTTTCCAATAAATAAGCCTTGCGAGCCTGAAATGACCCAAAAAGTTCTTTAAAATGTGCTTCGAAAGTTACCGGAAACTTGTTTAGCTATATAAAAAAAATCCGTTTCATTTTCCAAAAATCCGACTTCATATTCTCTTTTAGGGGGTCAAATTGAGTGAGAAATGGGTCTAACCAAAATTTTAGAGCAACCGTATCAAAATCCGAAATTTCCAAGAGAAGCCTTTTTTGAGGGTCTACTTTGGAGGGTCATATCTCCTAGCACACAAATAATTGGGTGGCCCTTAACATATCCATGGAAAGCCCTTTGAGTTAGCTACCTAACGCACTTCATTTTACCTCATTTGGAATTCGGACGAAGAAGTTATCTCCATTTTCGTAAAGTCTGCCCGGAAGGAAATGCAATTTCCAGTAAGCGTTTTTACTGTTCACTCGCCTCATTTTTTTTCTAAGTGTTGGACTATTTTTTTCCAAAGGGCATATGTTATTTCCTATATACCATTAGTTTAATTCCCATCACTAAAACATTTCCCAAAACACCTCTCCCATACTTAGACACATTTTCTCTCAAGATTCTCTCAAGAACCCTAATCCAAAACCTTCCTCAAGATTGAAGAGACTCTTGCTCCAAGTTCCAAGCTTCCATTGAAGACACTCTCAAGACCTTCATAAGAACTCAAGGTATGTGGTGTTGAACTAATGGGTCCTTCCACCCATAGTGCCTAGACTCTATTCTACTCACTAATTCATGGTTTAAGTTAAGATTCATAAATTAGTCTTGTTCTTTGTAATAATTTCCTGCACATTGAATTTTAAACATGAAAAGTGATTGTTTTGAGCATGTTGTTACTCTAGAACTTGAATCTAAATTTGGAATGGATGTGGAGATTTTCATGTGGTATTTTGGGTATTAAAAGGGTGTTGTTGTAGGTTGTTCACTAGTTTGGCTGCATAATTACTACCCTATTTACCATGCTCTTTGATTCCATTACGTGCCTTCAAGGTGTTTGACAAAAGGTCCAACTATGGAGAATTGATGAATCGATGCTTTAAAGCTTGAGTTATGAGATGTATGGCAATCCAGAGATGTGTTGATGAAAAACTAAGATTGTGTATATGTTCATTCCATACGTGAGATTGCATTAGAGCCTAATGGGAATTTCCTATATAAAGTGTTGCATGACCATGCCCGGTCCGGGGGAAAAGAACTGGACAACCATGTGAGAGGTTTATATCTCACCACCTAGGATGCTTGGGGTGTGACCAACATCAACCATGTGAGGGGTTTATACATTGCCACCAGGGCGTCCGGGTGTGAACGACATCCCCCATCCTAAGTTGGGGTTATAGATTGGTTGGATCATGCATACACATATGATATCTACTATTAGTATAGATTTCCTTAAACAAGTTTTGACTTCACTTTGATCATGCATCCTCATATTGTTATTCATAATGCCTATGAAACTATTTCTTGTATTTCGATTGTGTCCTTGTCTATTGTTGTGTTGCACCCCGCATACTTAGTGCATTCCAAGTACTAACGCATATTTTGCCTACATGATGTCACCATTAGGGACCGGAGCTACTCTTGATCCTTCTCTCCATTCACGTGGCTAGTACGGTGCTTATCCGAGTTTGTTGGTGAGTCCTCAATGATTCGAGGGCTATGTTATGTTTCCTACTCCTATGTTTTGAAACTTTAGCTTGAAATTGTATTTTGACTATGAGGGGAGCCGGTAGTATGTCATGGCCCCCGTCCTATCTATGTATGTAGAGGTGTGCGTTGGACAAGAATTTTGTAAATGAGCTTGACTCTTGTTCTATGATGTCATTTTGAAATGGTTTGCCCTTAGTCCCTATTTCCCGTTAATTAATGTTGAATGTGATTTCGCGACCGATGAAGTGTGATGACAAGTTTGTGAGGCTTGTTTGGGGTTCCTTCGGGTTCCTCATTCACCATGTCACGTCTAGGCCCTAGGCTTAGGTCGTGACAAGCTTGGTATCAGAGCACTAGGTTGTTAAATCCTTGGAGTCCAACACACCGCGTTGAGTAGAGTCCTAATCATGGTTGGGAAGCGCGCCACGACTATGAATGAGAGGCTACAAAATGTTTTAGGAAAGGTTTCCCTTCTTCATGTTCTATGTCGTGCTTAGAGTGCGATAAGGTGATTCCTCCCTAACGCTTGTTCTTTGGATTGCTAGATCATCATGCCAAACATGAGGGGTAGACGGGCCCGATCACCGGAAGAGTCACCCACCATTGGTGAGCTCCGTGATGCACTTACCATGCTTGCACAAGTGGTAGCTAACCAAGTGCAACAAGGAGCCCAAGCTCCCGAACTACCACCCCGGGGGAAAGGGTGAGAGATTTCATGAGGATGAACCCTCCGGTCTTCCATGGTTCAAAGGTGGATGAGGACCCGCAAGAGTTCATCGATGAGGTATGCAAAATCTTGACCATTATGGATGTTGGTGCTTGTGAGAAGGCGGAATTGGCGGCCTACCAACTCAAGGGGGTTGCTCAAATTTGGTTTGATCAATGGAAAGGTGAGAAAGGTAATGGCTATGTGGTGTTGTGGGAGGAGCTTAAACTTGCTTTCCTTAATAGGTTCTTCCCTCTTGATGTTAGGGAGGCAAAGTTGGTGGAGTTCATGAACTTGAAGCAAGGAGCTATGAGTGTGAGGGAGTATGCCCTCAAATTTGTCTAACTCTCCAAGTATGCACCTCACTTGGTGGCCGACTCTAGGTCGAGGATGAACAAATTTGTGATGGGTGTATCCGACTTGGTTAGTGAAGAGTGTCGGTCCGCTATGCTCATTGGAGATATGGATTTGTCTCGTTTGATGACTTATGCCGAGCAAATGGAGTAGGAGAAATTGAGGAAGAGAAGGGGGCACGAGGCCAAGAGGGCCCGATTGGAGAATAGGTTCCCTAAGGGTGCTAGATTTCATCAAGGCCGAGGAAACCCTCATGTCAACCGGGGATTTGCTATCAATGTTCCTAGACCTCAAGGGGGAGGTGAAGTGGGTTCTATGGATGTATGCCCTAAGTGTGGGAGGAAGCATGGTGGTCCTTGCATGAAGGGTTCGGGTGCTTGCTTTGAATGTGGAGAAGTGGGTCATAAGAGGTTTGAATGTCCCAAGATCCGCAACAAGGTCCGAAGTGCTAACACTACTCCTTTGGGTAGAGGTGCTTCTCAAAGTGGTGCCCCAAGGGACAATCGATTTTATGCTTTGCATGGTAGACAAGGTGTTAATGAGACTCCGGATGTGGTGACCGGTATGTTGCAAATCTTTGATCTTGATGTTTATACTTTGATTGATCCGGGTGCCACCCTTTCCTTTGTTACCCCCTTAGTTGCTAGAAAATTTCATGTCGAGTCGGAATTGTTGCATGAGTCATATGAAGTATCCACTCCCATTGGTGTCTCTATTGTTGCTAGAAAAGTGTATAGAAATTGTCCGGTTTGCATATTAAATAAGTTGTTGCCTTGTGATCTTGTTGAGTTGAACATGGTGGATTTTGATGTTATTCTTGGGATGGATTGGTTGCATGCATATTATGCTTCTATTGATTGTAGGACTCGTAAAGTCAAGTTCCGATTTCCTAATGAACCCGTCCTTGAGTGGGAGAGCCGGGATGTTGTGGTGAAGGGGAAATTCATTTCTTGCATTAAAGCCCATAGGTTGATTTCCAAAGGGTGCTTGTACCATATTGTGAGAGTCAATGATGTGGAGTCTAAAGTCCCTCCTATTGAGTCTATTCCGGTTGTTAATGAGTTTCTAGATGTCTTCCCAGAAGACCTTCCCGGTGTCCCTCCCGAAAGGGAGATAGATCTTGGTATAGACCTCCTTCCCGATACTCAACCTATTTCTATCCCCCCTTACCGTATGGCCCCGGCGGAGTTGAAAGAGTTGAAAGAGCAATTAAAAGATTTGTTAGAGAAGGGGTTTATTAGACCTAGTCATTCTCCCTGGGGTGCTCCGGTTTTGTTTGTGAAGAAGAAAGATGGGTCTCTTAGAATGTGTATTGATTATCGACAACTTAATAGGGTCACCGTCAAGAATAGGTATCCTCTTCCAAGGATTGACGATTTATTTGACCAATTGCATGGGGCTAGTCACTTCTCTAAGATTGATCTTCGGTCAGGGTATCATCAAGTGAAGGTGAGGGAGTGTGATATTCTCAAGACGGCCTTTCGTACTAGGTATGGGCACTATGAGTTTGTGGTGATGTCTTTCGGGTTGACTAATGCTCCGGCTCTCTTTATGGATTTGATGAATAGGGTTTTCAAACCCTACCTTGATTCTTTTGTGGTGGTGTTTATAGATGACATCTTGATCTATTCTCGGGGTGAGGAAGAGCACAAGGGTCACTTGAGGGTTGTACTCCAAAGATTGAGGGAAGAGAAGTTGTACGCTAAATATGAAAAGTGTGAGTTTTGGTTGAAGGAAGTTGCTTTCCTAGGCCATGTGGTGTCGGGGGATGGTATTAAGGTGGATCCTAAGAAGACCGATGTTATTAGGAATTGGCCTAGACCTTTGACCCCGTCGGATATAAGGAGTTTCTTGGGTTTAGCGGGTTATTATAGGAGATTTGTGGAAGGGTTTTCTTCTCTTGCTTCTCCTATGACTAAGTTGACTCAAAAGAAGGCTAAATTTGTGTGGTCGGATGAGTGTGAGGAAAGCTTCCAAACTTTGAAAGAAAGGCTTGTGTCCGCTCCTATTTTGTCACTTCCGGATGGGTTAGAAGGTTTTGTTGTTTATTGTGATGCTTCCCGTATTGGTTTGGGTTGTGTGTTGATGCAAAGTGGTAAGGTTATAGCCTATGCTTCTAGGCAACTTAAGGTTCATGAAAAAAATTACCCAACCCATGATCTTGAATTGGCCGCCGTGGTTTTTGCTTTAAAGATTTGGCGTCATTATTTGTATGGGGTGCATGTTGATATCTTCACCGACCATAAGAATCTCCAATATGTGTTCACGCAAAAAGATCTTAACTTGAGACAAAGGAGGTGGTTAGAATTCCTTAAGGATTATGATATGAGTGTTCACTATCATCCGGGGAAAGCTAATGTGGTGGCGGATGCATTGAGTAGAGTGTCCATGGGTAGCTTGGCTCATGTGGAGGAAGGTAGTAAAGAGTTGGCTAAGGAGGTCCATCGGTTGGCCAAATTGGGAGTTAGGTTAGAAGGGGTGGATAGTGGAGGAGTAGTTGTTGTTGATGGTTCAAGGTCTTCCTTGGTTGATGAGGTGATAGTCAAGCAAGATCTTGATCCTTCTTTGGTAGAATTAAAGGCTTCGGTGAGTAGTGGTAAGGTGGAGGTTTTCTCCCAAGGGGGAGATGGTGCCCTTAGGTACCAAGGTAGATTATGTGTTCCTTGTGTGGATGGTGTGAGGGAAAGAATCCTTGATGAGGCTCATAATTCTTTTTATTCTATTCATCCGGGGTCAACAAAGATGTATAGAGACTTGAGGGATGTGTATTGGTGGGGCGGTATGAAGAAGGACATTGCAAAATTTGTTTCGGGTTGCCATAGTTGTCAACAAGTCAAGGCCGAACATCAAAGGCCGGGTGGCCTAACTCAAGACATTGAGATACCTACTTGGAAGTGGGAAGAAATCAACATGGATTTTGTAGTGGGCTTACCCAAGGCTAGAAGAGGCTTTGATTCGGTTTGGGTGGTGGTTGATCGGATGACAAAGTCGGCTCATTTCCTACCGGTTAAAACTACTTACGGGGCTGAAGAGTATGCCAAGTTGTACATTCATGAATTGGTAAGGTTGCATGGGATTCCTTTGTCTATCATCTCGGATCGTGGTGCCCAATTCACTTCTCACTTTTGGAAGTCATTCCAAAGGGGTCTTGGTACAAAGGTAAAGCTTAGCACGGCCTTCCACCCTCAAACGGATGGCCAAGCCGAAAGAACAATTCAAACCTTGGAGGATATGCTTAGAGCTTGTGTATTGGAGTTGAAAGGTAGTTGGGATGATCATCTTCCTTTGATTGAATTTGCATACAACAATAGTTATCATTCTAGTATCGGTATGGCTCCTTTTGAGGCACTTTATGGTAGACGGTGTAGGTCACCGGTTGGGTGGTTTGAAGTTGGAGAGGTGGCCTTGTTGGGTCCGGATCTGGTCATGGATGCTCTTGAGAAGGTAAGGATGATTAGGGAGAGGTTGAAAACAGCCCAAAGTCGTCAAAAGTCTTATGCCGATGTGAGGAGACGGGATCTTGAATTCAAAGTGGGTGATTGGGTTTATTTGAAAGTTTCTCCAATGAAAGGTGTGGTTCGTTTTGGTAAGAAGGGGAAATTAAGTCCTAGGTATGTCGGTCCTTATGAGATAATAAGAAGGGTTGGTAAAGTAGCCTATGAGTTGGGGTTGCCCAAGGAGATGGAATTAGTTCATTCGGTATTCCGTGTATCGATGTTGAGGAAATGTGTTGGTGATCCTAACGCTATTGTACCTCTTGAGGTTGTGGGTGTTGTAGAAGATAATTTGACATATGAAGAAGTCCCGGTTCAGATCTTAGATAGACAAGTTAAAAGGTTGAGGAACAAAGAAGTGGCGTCCGTTAAGGTGCTTTGGAGAAATCAACAAGTGGAGAGTGCTACTTGGGAGGCCGAAGCGGACATGCAAAGACGTTATCCTTATCTATTCAACTCCACTCAAGCCTAAGGTATTAAATCAAGTCCTTTGTACTCCGTTGAGTCTTACATTTCAGCCCCTGAATCATTAATGTGCATATATGTTTAAATTAATGAGTTATGAATGCTTTACACTAAGTTTTGAAACATTGAAGTGATGTTTAAAAAAATTTTTGCATTCATGTTGGGGCTGATATGTTCTTACAAAGTCTTGCCTTCTACGTCTCTTCCACATTCGGGGACGAATGTTCCCAAGGGGGAGATATTGAAATGACCCAAAAAGTTCTTAAAAATGTGCTTCGGAAGTTACCGGAAACTTGTTTATCTATGTAAAAAAAATCCGTTTCGTTTTTCGAAAATCCGACTTCATATTCTTCTTTAGGCGGTCAAATTGAGTGGGAAATGGGTTTAACCCAAATTTTAGAGCAACCGTATCAAAATCTGAAATTTCCAAGTGAAGCCTTTTTCGAGGGTCTACTTTGGAGGGTCATATCTCCTAGAACACAAATAATTGGAGGGCCCATAACAAATCCATGGAAAGCCCTTTGAGTTAGCTACCTAACGCACTTCGTTTCACCTTATTCGGAGTTCAGACGAAGAAGTTATGCCCATTTTCGTAAAATCTGTCCGCCAGAAAATGCAATTTCCAGTAAGCGTTTTTACTGTTCACCCGCCTCATTTTTTTTCTAAGTGTTGGACCATTTTTTTCCAAAGAGCATATGTAATTTCCTATATACCATTAGTTCAATTCCCATCTATAAAACATTTCCCAAAACACCTCTCCCATACTTAGACACTTTTTCTCTCAAGATTCTCTCAAGAGGCCTCATCCAAAACCTTCCTCAAGATTGAAAAGACTCTTGCTCCAAGTTCCAAGCTTCCATTGAAGACACTCTCAAGACCTTCATAAGAACTCAAGGTATGTGGTGTTGAACTCATGGGTCCTTCCACCCATAGTGCCTAGACTCTATTCTACTCACTAATTCATGGTTTAAGTTAAGATTCATAAATTAGTCTTGTTCTTTGTAATAATTTCCTGCACATTGAATTTTAAACATGAAAAGTGATTGTTTTGAGCATGTTGTGACTCTACAACTTGAATCTAAATTTGGAATGGATGTGGAGATTTTCACGTGGCATTGTAGGTCTTAAAAGGGTGTTGTTGTAGGTTGTTCACTGGTTTGGCTGCATAATTACTACCCTATTTACCATGCTCTTTGATTCCATTACATGCCTTCAAGGTGTTTGACAAAATGTCCAACTATGGAAAATTGATGAATCGATGCTTTAAAGCTTGAGTTATGCGATGTATGGCAATCCAGAAATATGTTGATGACAAACTAAGCTTGTGTATATGTTCATTCCATACGTGAGATTGCATTAGAGCCTAATGGGAATTTCCTATATAAAGTGTTGCATGACCATGCCCGGTCCGGGGGAAAAGAACCGGACAACCATGTGAGAGGTTTATATCTCACCACCTAGGATGCTTGGGGTGTGACCAACACCAACCATGTGAGAGGTTTATATCTCACCACCTAGGATGCTTGGGGTGTGACCAACATCAACCATGTGAGGGGTTTATACATTGCCACCAGGGTGTCCGGGTGTGAACGGCATCCCCCATCCTAAGTTGGGGTTATAGATTGGTTGGATCAGGCATACACATATGATATCTACTATTAGTATAGATTTACTTAAACATGTTTTGACTTCACTTTGATCATGCATCCTCATATTGTTATTCACAATGCCTATGAAACTATTTCTTGTATTTCGATTGTGTCGTTGTCTATTGTTGTGTTGCACCCCGCATACATAGTGCATTCCAAGTACTAACTCATTTTTTGCCTACATTATGTCACCATGTAGGGACCGGAGCTACTCTTGATCTTTCTCTCCATTCATGTGGCTAGTACGGTGCTTATCCGAGTTTGTTGATGAGTCCTCAATGATTCGAGGGCTATGTGATGTTTTCTACTCCTATGTTTTGAGACTTTATCTTGCAATTGTATTTTGACTATTAGGGGAGACGGTAGTATGTCATGGCCCCCGTCCTATCTATGTATGTAGAGGTGTGCGTTTCCTGAATTTTGTAAATGAGCTTGACTGTTGTTCTATGATGTCATTTTGAAATTGTTTGCCCTTAGTCCCTATTTCCCGTTAATTAATGTTGAATGTGCTTCCGCGACCGATGAAGTGTGATGACAAGTTTGAGAGGCTTGTTTGGGGTTCCTTCGGGTTCCTCATTCGCCATGTCACGTCTAGGCCCTAGGCTTGGGTCGTGACAGAGCCCCTCTCTGTTAAGGAAGGAAACAAAATAATTTCAATTTTACGGTTCTCCTTAGCTGGGTTGGGCGGGTTCAACCAGAAATGCTATGCTTACACACAAGACTACCTCTCTTCCCGAAAGCTTCGCGTTCTCCCCATCCTTTCAATGGGGATTTCAATCCGTCCATTCTTAAATACTATCCTTCCAACTATCATCCCTATTCCAACCTTGGTTACCACCCTGCCTCGGGTAGTTTGAACTATAACCAGCACCTTGGTTGGCTAATAAATTCACCTATTCATTAGACAAGGCGTTAAACTTGGACTCATATAGATTAGCACACTAGACACCCATGGAATTGACACATTAAGCACCAGCTCCCATGACATTTTTGGAAAAAATGTCAAGTTGTGTCATGATTTTGGCCATGTTCTGGTCCCTCTTTTGGTCTTTCTCCATCTACTCTTTGGTCAGTTTAAACGTGAGAGGGGAGACCCGGTCTTCACGGGTATACCATGCCCTATTGATTGTGGTCATGCCATCCAAGAGCTGAGCCACTATCACATAAGGTTGCTGCATCAAACCTCCAAGAGAAAGTTGGTCAGCAACACCCTTATTTTCCGATCCAGGACTCCGGTAAAAATATTGTAGCTACACATTTTTAGGCAAGCCATATGTTCAGCATTGAAGCATCAACTTGTTGAATCACAACCATGTTTCATGAATTGGCTAGACTCTTGAAGCTTTGAATGTTGTCCCGAAGAGTCATCATCTTCGAAGGAGGGAAAAACCACACTTGAAATGTGTTAACCAACTCGTCCCACGAAGTGATTAATTCAGGTGGCAATTCAGCCATCCACTTACATGCTTTACCCTTCACAAAGAATGGGAAAAACCTCAACCGGACCGACTCTTGGGAGATGTTCTTAAAGGAGAACGGTCCACATACATCCACGAAGTTTCTAATATGCTCATGGGATCCTCATGAGCAAAACCACTGAACAACCCCTTCAAATGCAAGATTTCCAACATGGTGCTTGTGATGTGGAATACTACATTCCCTTCGGCCGGAGGCATGCGAATCACACTAATACCACCCATAAGATGGGGGTCGCTAGCATTAGGCTCATTGTCATCGTTGAGGTTTTCGATGTCATTTTAATGGCCTACTTAGCTGCCATTTCTGTCGTTCATACTCATTCTACCTATTTTAAAACACAAACAAACAAAATAAACTAAAATTAAGTACGTTCGACTATAATTAACAATAAAAAAATCCAACTTAACGAAAAATTCTAAAATAATACCCCGGCAGCGACGCCTTGTTGATTTACGTATCACGACACTTAATCCAATACTAAGTGCCAACGATCATTAGTCAGTAATATAACCCAAATAAGTGAGTTGGGATCGAATCCCACAGGGAGTGGTACGTATTCGAGAATCAATAAACAAGTATGAATATGTCAAGTCCATCACAAGTAAAAACATTTACAAATAAAAGCATAGTTCAAGTTAGGAGTGACACAAGTGTCAAATAACTGGGGGGTTTTGATTGCAACTATCAATTACAACAGTAAATAACACAAAAATAACAAGTATAGAGACAGGTTCTTCGGATGTGATTGGATTATGGGCTAAGGTAGACAAATGGGTGATTGCAATTAATAGTAAATAGTTGTAAATCAGGGAATACGCTAGACTTTAGTGGGGATAAACTTTTCTCGAACAATTTACCACGAATCAAATTGGTTTCTCTCGAATACCAATAAGCAGCAATTAAGAACAACCTATGCTTTAGTCCATTCACTCTCTTGAGTTGAATGTGTAGAAAAGGGTTTAGGATTCACTCTCTCTAAATGAACCCATGACAACCCAATATCCACAGACCATCAAATAAGTAATTCTGGTTTTAAAACCTCTCTCTCTCGCAAGCCAAAAACACGAAGGTAGAGTTTCATTTGCAACTACAACCCTTTAGATTAAGCAGCAATTACTGAATGAAATCACTTTTCAACAATATTTAAACTATCTATTAAAAATACAAGAAGTTTAATCAACCCATAATGACATAATCACACCCCAAGATTTGGGGTTTTAGTTAGAGATCATAAAAAGATAAAAATCGTTACCAAATTGTGTTTCCATCAACTAGGTAAGATTAATTTCATCTTTACAATGGTCAAGGTTGAAGAATCTCAAAGATCCACTTCAAATTTCTCGAAAATGGAAATCTTCAAATCTTCAAAGCTAAGGAAATATTGTCTCAATATTCAGTTCTAAGCTGTCAAACATCTAAACTAAAAAATAGATTTCTAACTTATAGATAGATAACTCATGTCTAAAATAAGAATTTAAAAATGTATTTATGGTAGCCAAAAATGTGTTGTGAAGGACCATTCGGTACAATATGTCAGGATCGTTGATCCACTCATCGATCCACCATTTTGTCAATTCCATCGCCTTTTCGCTTTGGCCTTCAGCAACTTCAAGTTCTGTAATTTTGGGTGATATAACACTGCATCGCTGAACCATTTGGCGACTTGCCGACTACTCCTTTCTATCCCTTAGTTGATTTTCTCCTAAATGGCTTGGCACAGTGGAACTTTAGGTGAGACCTTGGCCATTTGGCGACTTCCCCAATGGGTTTGGCAGTCCTCATGCCTTCTTTTCTTTGTTCTTTCAGCTGCCTTGTTCCTTTTGGCTCATTAGTGTCCATGCTTTGTTCCTCAATCCAAATACTTGAAAATCAAGGATTTACATCATTTATTGGCATAAAATATGCATTTGAGGACACTAAATCTATTAAAATCAAGCCCTAAATGAGTCCAATTCATGGACTCATCAATAACGGTAGAGCTTCCATCTCAATATCTTCTCGATTCTAAGAAAAAATACCATAGAATAGCCATTTCTTACTTGTTGCTATTATCCATGGAAAGGCACGTCATCATTACAATCCAAGCTACTTTATAATTTATGGAACGATATTATTCAATAACCAATCCAAGCTAAGTCTTAAGGAAAGCTATTAATTTTTTGATTCAATTAGGTGAGAAGACCTTTCAACTTTAGAATCATTATTCTGTGAGAAAACCTTTCACAAACAATCTTTCATATGTATATGTCACGACCCAGGGGTACCCTCTAGAAGTAACATTGCGTATATGACCGCAAAAGACCACATACAGGCCACTTAGAAATCATAACATAAGAAATAGAACAATAGTAGCAAAACAATAGTCCATGTCCAATAGTTTTATAAAAGAAAAGTGGTAGTCTAAAACACTTGTCTCAATAACCATATATTAGAATACAATGAAATTGGGCCAAGCCCATACATAATGTCCAAAACATATTTACATGAAAGAAACTGAAAGAATGAAAATTTCATCCTTCAAGCATCAGGACTCACAAAATCTCGAGAACCTTGCAATCAACCACTAGCCACGAAACTGAGAAATGTGAATGTCAAACTCTATATTTGGGGAAATGTAGGCAAAAGTATGCGTTAGTACAAAATAATATACCAAGTATGATAGCTATGCATAAAACAATTCAATAATGCTAAAAGGGGCCATTTCATCATATGCAATTGATAAAGTTAAATCATGATATATAAGGATGAGAAAACATAAATCATAAAACATGGTCAATGCAAGCTAACATCATTTGAAACCTTTGCATACATATGAGATACTTTTTGAAGTAACCTTAGTTAATTATTAATGTGGGGAATTAGCCTTAACCAACATAGAGACCATGTGAGCTATAACATTATCCCCCGGTGTCTCCAACACCGAAAAAGGTTGTCTTACTTTCCAAGGTAAGGACCAGGAACTTCTAGTGTAGGTGGATCCACTAGCTAATGTCTATGTAGAGATTCATCTTACGGTCCCAGATAGGTAATGTATAAGGATATTACTTCTAGAAACCCGACCTCTACTAACGGGAGAGCTTCCATCTCAGTATCCTCTCGATGCTAAGCATAAATCCCACGCGATAGTCATTTCTTACTTGTTCTTATTATCCATGGATAGGCACTGCATCTTGCCAATCCAAGCAAAGTCATCATCCATTGAAAGGTATCATTCAATAACAATCCAAGTTAGGTTTCATTAGGATAGCTCTTAGTCTTGATTGAATTTGGTGAGAAGGCCTTTCAACCTTACAACCCTTTATTATGTGAGAAAACTTTTCACATCATGCTTTCATATGTATACTATAAGATCCTTTGAATAACACATCAACTACATCATAATTGATACTTTATTCTCAAAACATCCTAAAAAAATTTGCATGGATTTATTAGAACATGCATAATTTAATAATTTACCTTCCAAGATTCAAAACCCACTTCCAATCATCAAAATTTAGAAATTTGGGTTAGATATGGATTTCACAATAAATTCATGTAATTCGATCAATACATGCTTAATTTTATAAAACTCTTCCTTCGAAATCAAAATCCCACACCATTTGAGCATAACTCTAAAACATGTGGATTACATGGGTTCATGGGGAAATCATCAAAAAATCATAGAATTTCATCAATTCATCCCTAAGAAATTATAATTCAATCATTTAAATCAATAATCAAGAGAACCCATGGCAATTCAAGAAAACCTTAACTCAATTGGTAATTTCTAATTTTGAAAATAGGAGAATTTGGAAAATCTATGAATGAAATGAATTCATGGATGAAAACTATCATACCTTGAGGCCAATTGTTAATCTTAAATGGAGGAGTTAAGACTTTACTTGAAACCCAAGTTGAATCCTTCTTCCTCAAGTCTTTTAGAGAGAGAAATTTGTGAAAGTTCTTCTTTTTAATGAGTTTGAAGAGAAAAAAGTTAATGAACTAATTTGGGGGTTGAAATCAGTTATATATGGGTCTTAGTGAAGGTTAAAACGACGTAGTATAGGAATAAAAATAATTAGGTAAACATGGGTTATATATGGATTTCATCATAAATTCATGAAATTCTATCAATACATGACTGATATCATAAAACTCTTCCTTCATAATCAAAAATCCATATCATATGATCATTACTTGTAAAACATGGGGATTTCATGGGTTTAGAGGGGAAACATAATAAAATCATAGTATTTTATTAATTTATACATAAGAGATCATAATTCACTCATTTAAATCAATAATAAAGAGAACCCATGAATATTGAAGAAAACCCTAACTCAATTGGGGGATTTCTAATTTGAAAATAGAGGAAATGGGAACTCCATGAATGGAAGGAATCCATGGATTAAAAGAATCATACATTGAAGCAAATTGAGAATATTCAATGGAGAAACTGAGACTTGACTTGAAACCCTGGGTTGAATCCTTCTTCTTCAAGCTTTCTTGAGAGAGAAATATTTGAGAGTTCTTCTTTTTGTAGAATTTAAAGTGAATGAACTAATTTGGGGGTTTAAATCACTTATATGGGTCTAAGTGAAGGGTAAACAATGTAGTAGAGAGATGGAATAATTAGTAAAAGACCCAACTGCACCTAAACTTAACTGCCAAACAGCCATCTACGGCCAAGACCGATGGATCGTGGAGAGGACGACGATTCATCATGCACGACCGTCGTTCCTGGTCAAAAACACGATACTGGGCCATTGAACCATGGCCCCCAACCACAGAACGTTGTCAGATCGACGATATGTTATTCAGGTCGTGGTTTCATGGTTCCCTAAAGATATTTAGTGCCAAGTCCACGGATCATACCCATGATCCATCGTCTCGTCCATTGGCCATGGTTGGCCCCCATGGCTAGCACCTAAAATACGTGAAAATTGCTATGTTGCCCTTTTTCGAATTTGCGGTTTTACAATATCTCCCCCTTGCGATCATTCGTCCTCGAATGAGCTGCAAGCTAGTACGAAAAGGTAGGAGGAATTAATGACCCAACAATCAATTCAACTTCATGTAAATGCATATAACAAAGGGGGAACTATCGACTCAAAGATAACACGTAATCAAAGCATCATGAGTGGGGTGGACCTAAATTTACAGCCCATCATGCATGTGATACACATATCCAAGAAGGAAACATCAACTTCAAGCTTACATCCAAGGAGGAAACATTAACTCCAAGCTAAAAACATACTCAAATGCATATATCCAAGGAGGAAACATCAACTCCAAGATAAAGACATTCTCACAACATCATATCAACTAGTTGTCATGCAATTCATTTTCATGTGCACATAAACATGTAGAAATCAATCAAATTGACTCATTTTCTCAAAACTTGAACTTTTCATAAATCATGGATAGTAAGGAAATCATGAAAAGATATAAGACACATGACCCAAAAACAAGGAACAAACTATTAGGAACACATTAACTCAAGCTACAGTAGGAGTAGAAGGAAAGAGGTAAGGATATCGGGACATCATACTGGCCTCCTAAGTAGCACCCTAAACTCACTGATTCCTCCACAAAACTTTCATGGAAGCTACTTCTCACGACTAAAGGGTTCCCCCTAGACGTAACATGGAATATGGAACCTCTGTAAGGCACAATGTAAGCCACTTAGTATATCATATCATAAGTAACGAACAATAAAAAGTAAAATACATTTCAAGTCTTAAAAATCTTTCATAAAAGTAAAGCGGAAGTCTAGAGTTAACTCAATTATCCATCTATTAGAATAGTTCAAAAGAAAAGGGGCACATTGTATACAATTTAGTTTGGAAATGAGATACTAAAATGAAACTCAAAGTGAAAAGTCCCATCTTCGGATCATGAAGACTCATAACAAGCAAGGAGAATAGTCGAGTCCAAGCTTGAACCAAATGATAACCGCCTTATGAACCGGATCCTACACTTGAGAAAAATTGTACGAAAACATGGGTTAGTAGAAAAATGCATTAAGTATGATAGCCATGAATAAAATCATGAAAACTTGCTAAAAAGGAAATTTTAGTTGACTGCATTTAATTTTCTAAATCAAAGCCTCATTTTTGAAGATAGTGGAAAAGCATAAATCACAAGCATAATCAACTCATAGATCATCATATTATAAAAGGAACATACCATAGATACCCTTAAATTATACTTGTGCAATGTATTCGTGAGATCACATATTCCAATCCATACTAAGTAAAGCTTCTTAAGTATCCATAGTTCATATTTCTTATTATTTTTCATATTATTGTACTTGTGGGAATAAACTTTAACCGACATAGACCATGTGAGCTAACATGGAATCCAGTTTCTACCCCAGACCTAAAAGGGGTTGTTCTACTTGCCTAAGGTAGAACCATGCTCTTAGCTTAGGTGGATCCACTAGCTAAAGACCTATGTGGGTGCATAGTTAGGGGATAAGGAAATTATTACTAGAAACCCGACCTCTACTAACGTGAGGGCTTTCATCCTAAGAGATATTTCCTAAAAACATGGCATGTACTAACATGAGGGATTCCATCTCATAGTATCCACTCGGTGCTAAGTATTATTCCAATTTAGTTCATATTAAGTTTTGAGTTAAATTAATAATTATGGAAGAATGTCTTGACACTTAATCCAACATAACTCTTACTAAAGCTCATAGATTCAATAGGTGAGACTAGTCTTCCAACCTTAGAATCACTACATCTGACAAACCTTTAACTTTATAGCATATTAATGCATAAGTTTGTATATGAGGATAACCTCCAACAAAACAACAACTACATCATAATCATAATCACTTTACTACCAAAGTGTTCATAAAGCATATACATCAATATCATAATAAAGCATAATTTTCAGACTTTGTCCTTGAAGGACCTTAGATCATATTTCCATCAACACAACTAGAATTACTACATTAGACATGAATAATGACATATTTCAAGGAACTCAACTATCACACACATAATCTCCAAATATGGGGTTTCATAGGTTCCTTGGGGAATTCAACATCAAACCAACATATATCTTCAATTCAATCAGAATATAAAGTAATTAAATCATTGAAATCATTTTTGAAAGGAACCTATGAATTGGAGTCAGACTCTAGCTTTTAGGGGGAATTTATAACTTCAAAATTGCGTTTGAAGGGACTCAATGGATGAAAACTATTAATGGATGAAATACTACCTTACCTTATCTATGATTCTCCGAACAAATTTAGTGAAAAAACTTTGTTTCTTCAAGCTCTAGCTCGAATTTTATCCTTCTTCATCCTTGAGTTCTAGAGAGAGAAATATTGAGAGAAGAAGAACTTTTTGGGATTTGATTTGGGTATTGTGAACAATGAATTAGTTTAAGTGAATTTGACAAAAAATTACTTATATAGTGACCCTAAACAAACATAAAACGACCTCACTTTGATAGGATTTAAATTGGAATCACCCAAAATAACCCTCATTTAAGGTACGCTGCCAGGTGCCACGACCTACCTTCACTAGCCGTCAAGGGCACCACGGCCCGTGGTGGTGCCTGTGGTCCCTTGAACAGTAGTTATGCTACGTGACACAACCCCCCACAAGGTGAAGGCAACCCCATGAGCCTTCCCATGGGTCGTGTTCTTTACCACGAGCCGTGAAGTGGCTCGTGAAGGGGAGCATTCCTTAGTGAAGTTTTGTGGGCTCACTGCCTCACCACCAGGGGTCATGTTGGCCACCACAGGTCGTGAAGACCCTCGTGGTCTTTGTGAGCAGTTGGGTGGCCAAATTTTGCCAGCCTCTGCCCACTTTCAACGACCCTCACCCAATTCCCATGCCCTTGCCCTTTACTCTTGACGTTAACCTCACGTTTAGATCTAGTCTAGCCTACTAGTTTTCAGAATGTTACATTATCTCCCCCTTGGCAACATTCATCCTCGAATGAAGATCTAGACGCGTCACAGAATTAAATACTCAAGACTAGCAGCCCATCATGCATGAAACATCAAAATAATTCACAATTAAAAAGAGGAAACATCAACTACATCTCAAAACATAGTCAATGCAATACAAGGAAGTAGGAACTACATTTGATAATGAAATATGCCTGAAACTCAATATTTCTCATATTCATTGGGAGAGCTTCCTTCTCCAACAAAAATCAAGTTCAACACAATATCATAGAGCCAATATGCAATTCCTCTCAAAAGCATACTAAAGCACGTTCACCAAATCATTTCATGAAGTCAAATGGGCCACTCATACTAAATTCACAACAACATGAGGAACATAAATCATGAAAACTCATTTTCTAAGTAAACATGAAATTCATAAAGAAAATGCATAACATAAGGAAATCATGGAAAAGCTCATATAACACACATGACCTCCAAAACACTAAAACTCAAGATTAATTAATTACTTCAAGCTTGAATAAGAGTAGAAGGAATGAGATGAAGATTTCAGGATTTTATATCGGCCTCGGAATTCCAAGTAGCACCCTCAACTAAATTATTTCTTGATAAAACTTTAACGGAAGCTATTTCCTTCTTTCTCACCCACTTGATTTGCCGGTCTAAGTTCTCTACCGAAACCTCTTCATATGAGAGACTTTCATCAACTCCAACCCTTCTAGGGAAATAATGGACGTCGGATATCTAATACACTTCTTATGCATAGAAACATGAAACACCGGATGAACCGCAACCAACTCATTTGGAAAATCGAACTCATAGGCAACTTCCCCAATATGTTGCAAGATTTTATATGGGCCTACATACGGTGGACTAAGTTTCCCTTTCTTGCCAAACCTCATCACACCCTTAATGGGTGAAATCTTAAAATAGACCCAATCATTCATTTCAAATCCTAAATCCCTCCTTCTCACATCTGCATAAGACTTTTGTCTACTTTGAGCTATTCTCAACCTCTTTCTAATGAGCCAAACCTTTTAATAGCTTCATAAACCAATTCCGGACCCATAAGAGCAATTTCACCTACCTAAACCAATCAATCGAAGATCTACATCTCTTACCATACAAGGCTTCAAATGGAGCCATACCGATTGTAGAGGGATACCTATTATTGTAGGCAAAATCTATTAATGGAAAGTGGTCATCCCAATTACCCTTGAAGTCTATAACACATGCCCTTAACATATCTTCTAATGTTTAGATTGTACGCTCCGCTTGCCCATCGGTTTGGGGTCAAAAGCCGTTCTATGTTTAACTTTCGTACCAAGCCCTTTTTTGAATGATTTCCAAAAGTTTGAAGTAAATTGAGTACCCCGATCCAAAATAATAGATAAAGGGACCCCATGACACTTCACTATTTCACTTATATACAACTTGGCATAGTCTTTCGCCGAATGAGAAACCTTGACGGCAATGAAGTGGGCTGATTTTGTCATCCTATCTATAAAGACCCAAATAGAATCATCTTGCCTACGGGTACGAGGTAAACCACAATAAAATCCATATTCACCTCTTCCCACATCCAAGTGGGAATTCGTATACCTTATAGTAAACCTCCCAGCCTGTCACTCCCCAAACTCGAGGGGTTAAACTTGCTCCTAAAGCCAAAACTCAGGCCCAATCCGACCCTGCTAAATCATTTACTACTAGCGCATGGCATCCACATGCAATCAAGAAAACAAAAAAGTATATCTCGACTTAAAACTAAGCCCTCGGCCGGCACGACCCCTGCCAACTGATCTATAAAAGAAATAACTACTCCCAGGAGATCATATAAATAAATAAACAACTAGCACAAAAGTCTTGATTGGGCTGTCGAGGCCACCATGATATCTATACCAAAACTAAAAGTAGGTATATATCAATACAATACATCAAACAACTCACAAGTTGAAGCAAACCAACAACATAGGCCAATATGGCCATAACATAACTATACACCCCACACACTAGTCCGCAAGCCTCTAAAAGTAGTAAAGATTAGAGGGACAGGGCCCCTACCTACCCAAAAGATATATACAACAAAAGTTAACAAACCTCCAAACTCTGGCATCTCCGAAGGAAAGGGGCTAGCTATCCGGAGAAAAGTCAATGCTACTGCTGAGGAGGTCTACTCGGTCGTCTGTCAGGACCTGCATGCATGAATGCAGTGCCCCCAAGGCAATGGTCCATTATTACCAAATAATGTACTAGTATTTATAGTTGTCAAAAAATGTGTTGCGAAGGATCACTCGGCGCAGTTAGTCGGGATAACCGATGCACTCGGCAATCCGCCCTTTGGGTTTCTTCATCGCCTTTCACCATTTTCCTTCAGCATCTTCGCATTCTGGATCATTGGGTGATATAGTACTGCCTCGCAAAACTATTCGGCGACGCGCCAACTTCTCCCTTTCATCGTCGACTTGATCTTTTTCCTTCAGGGTTCAGCACACTGGAACTTTGGGCGAGGTTAAGGCCATCCGGCGACTCACCGAATGCATTTGGCAAGCCTAGCCCATAAGCAACCTTAACAATATGTCTCAAAATCTGATATAGGCCTACCCAATCATAAACATCAAACTCAATCGATCTTCTTACATTGACATATGACTTCTGCCGATTTTAAGCCATTTTCAACCTTTCTCTAATAAGTCAAACATTCCTTATGACCTCATGTACCAACTGGGGACCTATTAGGGAGACATCACCCACCTCAAACCAACCTATAGGAGATTTACACCTCCTACTATATAATGCCTCAAATGGAGCAATATCAATAATTGAGTGATAGCTATTATTATGAGCAAACTTAATTTATGGAAAATGGTCCTCCCAATTACCCATAAAATCAATCACACAAGGCCTTAACATGTCTTCCAATGTTTGTATAGTATGCTCTACTTACCCATTGTTTTGGGGATGAAAGGCCGAACTAAGCTTAACACGAGTACCAAGACCCTTTTGGAAAGACTTCCAAAACTGAGAAGTCAATTGGGTACCACGATCTGAAATAATGGACAAAGGCACTATGTTCAACTTTACCATTTCTATCAAGTACAACTTGGCATATTCCTCCGCCGAATAATAAACATTGACGGGAAGACAATAAGCTTATTTTTTCATCCGATCTATTCTAACCCAAATAGAATCATGATGTTGGCGGGTGCGAGGAAAACCAACAATAAATTCCATATTAAAATATTCCCACTTCCACGTAGGAATGCTAATATCTTGGGACCAATCACCCGGTTTCTGAAGCTCAACTTTCACTTGTTGGCTATTTGGACACTTAGCCAAAAATCTGACAACTTTCTTCATCCCATTCAACCAATAGACCTCCTGCAAATCACAGCACATATTGGTGACTCCCGGGTGAATCAAATATCACGAACCATGGGCTTCTGAAAAGATCTATTCCTTCAACTGATCAACATTTGGAACACACAAACGACCTTGATATCTAAGTACACCATCTCCCCATTGGGAAAAAGTCTCAACGGATTTCGTAAGAACTGCATCTTTAATTTAATTTTTTTTTGGATAAAGACCTTGCTTGGCTTTGACATCCGCCACGAATGATGATTCTGAACCGTTGTGAACCGTAAAACCACCCTTCGTGGAGTCCACTAACATAACACCCAATCAGACAAATCTATGAAAATCTCAAACCAACTCTTTCTTATCTTCTTCACTATGAGCAACACTACCCATGCATAACCGACTAAGAGCATCCACCACCACATTTGCCTTTCCAAGGTGATAGAGAACACTCATATCATAATTTTTCAAAACCTGAAGCCACCTTCTTTGGCGAATATTTAGATCTTTCTGATTAAACACATATTGCAAACTATTGTGGTTGGTAAACAAATCTACATGAATACCATACAAGTAATTCCTCCAAATCTTTTAAGGCAAAAACAGCCGCCTCTAGTTCAAGGTCATGGATAGGATAATTCTTTTCATGAATCTTAAGTTTCCTTTAGGCATAAGCAATAACTTTCCGATTTTGCATAAGTACACATCCTTGACAAATTTTCGAAACATCACAATAAACAACAAAACAATAAGCCCCTTTCATTAGAGTAACCACCGGAGCAGAAGTTAGTCTATCCTTCAACTCTTAGAAACTCTTCTCACATGCTTCAGACCATGTAAACTTAGCCTTCTTTTGAGTCAATGCCGTCATAAGAGAGGTAATTCAAGAGAATACCACAACAAACATTCAATAGTAACCGATTAAACTAAACAAAACTTTTAATATCCGAAGGGGTTAGAGGCCTAGGCAAACTCTTGACCGTATCTGTCTTCTTAGGATCTACCTCAATGCCCTTACTCAACAATGTGAACAACAAAAGATACAGAGCATAGCCAAAACTCACATTTAGGGAACTTCGTAAAGAGATTTTGTTCCTTAAGAATTTGCAACATGATCCTCAAATTATCAATATGTTCATTCCTACTTCTCGAATAGATCAAAATATCATAAATGAATAGAATCACAAACATGTCAAGGTATTGTCTAAACACCCTATTCATCAAATCCATAAACATCGCCGGAGCATTAGTCAACCTTAACGACATTACCAAAAACTTATAATGACCATACTGAGCTCGAAAATCATCTTCGGAATATCATTTTCCTTCACCCTCAATTGGCGTTAACCTGATCAAAGATCAAACTTAGAAAAGTAACCCGATCCTTGAAGTTTGTCAAATAAATTGTCTATTCTTGGAAGAGGATACTCATTCTTAATGGTCACCTGGTTAAACTGACGATAGTCAATACACATACGAATAGAACCATATTTATTTCTAACAAACGTAATTGGAGCACCTAATGGAGAGATATTTGGTTTGATGAAACTGTTAACCAACAAATCCTTCAACTGTTCTTTCGACTGATTTAGTTCTGCCAGAGCCATACAGTTAGGAGCAATAGAATTATGTTACGTATTCGGAAGAAGGTCAATACCGAAGTCTATTTTACTTTCGAGAGGAATACCGGGTAATCATCTAGGAACACTTTTGAAAACTTATTAACAATAGGGAACGACTCAACAGTAGGGCTTTAAGAATCCACATCCCTAACACTTACTAGTTGGTAAATGCAACCATGAGAAATCATCTTTCTAGGTTTAAGACAAGAGACAAATAGACCCTTAGGCATATAATTTCTCCCTTTCCACTCTAGGATAGGCTCATTTCAGAAGTCAAACATGACTACACGAGTTTTGCAATCGATAGAAGCATAACATGAGTGCACCTAATTCAAATAAAGGATAACATCAAAGTCTCGCATATTAAGCTCTACCAAGCCAAGAAGAGTAAATCTATCAGACAAGGAGTCGAGACACTTTTTATAGACCCTCTTAGCCACCATAGAATCACCAACATGAGTAGAGACAAAAGAAAGGATCTAACAACACATCCAGAAGAACATCAAACCTTAAAATTACATATGGCGTCACTATAACATTCCCAAACCTAGTAGGCTAAGCTAGAGCTTGATGGTAGGGTTAGAGCCTTGAACGTACCTCCCATACCTTAAAATTACTGTTTTTGTGTTAGAACGTCAAGGTCTAAACCGAAAGGACCAATCATGAGTCCTTGAGGAAAGCCTCAAGAAGTGACCTGGGTAGTGACCCACGAGGGCATCCCACGCCCCGTAGGTCCACCCACACACCGTGGGTAGGGGTCGTAAGTCAAACCCACAAGAAACAAGCCACAGACCACGCCCAACAAGAACGGGCCATTGTCCCACCCACGGTCCTTGGGTCATGGGCCGTAGGTCATGTGTGTAACTGCCAAAAGGCAATTTAACTTTAGGGCATTTGGTGGATTTCCTATTTTAAGTAAGGTTAAGTGACGTCGTTTTATAAATTATTAGGACACCTATATAGAGTTTTTATGTCACTAAACTAACTCATCTAAATTATAATTTCTAAATCCCCAAATCAAAAGCAAAACTCACTCAAAAATATTCTCTCTAGAACTCCAAGGAAATAGAAGAAGAAAAGTGAAGCTAAGGTTCAAAGATCCATCTTTTCTCCTCAAATTCGTGGGAAATCTTCAATAAGGTATGCTAGATCTTCATCCATGGGTAGCCTTCACCCACGGAGCTCCGTCAAAACCCCTAATTTCAAAGTAAGAAATGCCAAAATCTAGGGTTTGACTTAAATCTCATGGATTCCTTTCAAATTCGTTTTAGATGATTGGATTAGGTTTTATTATGGATATATTGATAATTTTATATGATTTTAAGTTGAATTCCCCAAGAATCCAGGAATTCCCCTCGTTTCCCAATTTGGATCTTAAAGTGTGGGTATTGATTGATACAAGTAGGATATGATATAGTTATGTATATAGTAATCGAACTACTTGAATTATGTTATCATCCATGCATAATGTAGTAATTCTAGATGTGTTTATGGAATGTGATCTATGGTCCTTGAAGGGCAAAGCATCTGAGCTATGCATGATGTAAGTATACGATTTATGAATACTTTAAGAGTAAAGTGAATATGATTATGATATAGTTGTTGTGTTGTTGGAAGCTATCTTCATGTACACGCTTATATATGAATATGATATGATGTGAAATGTTTGTCACATATAGTGATTCTAAGGTTGGACGACAAGTCTTACCTACTGAATATATAAGTTTAGTGTAAGTTATGTTAGATTGAGTGTCAAGCCATTCTTCCGTATTTATCAATTTAATTTAAGACTTAATATGAACACGATGAGGATTATGCTTAGTACTGAGTGGATATTGACAATGACATGGAACATCCTTTGTTAGTAGAGCGAGGTTTCTAGAAGCAATCTCCTTATCCCATAAATTTTGTCCCCACACATGTATTTAGCTAGTGGATCCACCTAATCTAAGAGTATGGTTCTACCTTAGGCAACTAGGACAACCCCTTTTCGGTGTGGGGTAGACACCAAATTCCATGGTTAAGATCACATGGTCTATGTCGGTTGTTGCATCCAAATCGCACACGCAAGTGCACGTGGTCGTTCAAGTATTAAAGTGGCTCTTAAAAAGGGCGGGGTATCATACCAACAGGGACTTACGCTTAGAATCACTCAATTTCTCTAACATTCAGCAAATCACAAGTGTTATCAAGATTTCAAAAGTGATTCCATTTCTAATTCTAGGATTGTAACAAAATGTAACAAAAGCGATTCAATTTCACGAGTTTAACAAAACAATGATTGGGTAAAGTCCAGGGCTGGAACTTTTATCAGGAATCCTGCAATTAATATCATTTAGATGGGTTTATATCAACTATCGAATATATAAATCACAAGGTTAAATGTATGATCATGGTCTCCCGACCTCTAATCACGTACGATAAATAACACCCTAACTACATCGTTGAGCGGGGATAGGATGGATTAAGTACCAAGCATTACAATTTCTTCCTGTATAGTGACCCAAACATCGTTTCTAGGTATATCCCTATCCTGGATACAAATTAAACATAGTGATTAAGAATTAATCATGCTCTTTATGTCCCACATTCTATCCTCTTATTCCTATGCCAATTTCAATTTGGACAATAGATTTATTTATTGTTGATCAGTCAAGAAATACGGAAAGCAAAAACATAAGAAAGATTCTTATGATAATTGACATTAACTCCATGAAAAATGAATAGATTATAATCATCATGTAGCCACAACCCTAGAACTAGGGTATTTAGCTACTCAGAATCCACGATTCAATCAAGCAATGTTCAACAAACATAAAGAGGTCGAAACGAAAATAGTTTAGGAAAGAACCCTAAAATTGGTGAAAACATTTTCCCAAGTAGTCGTTCTTCAAAACCCAGAAAAAGAATAATTATTAAATTAAAATATTAATCTATTTATACTAAACTCGAAACGGCCAAATCTGGCTACTGATGGTGCGACGCGGAGAGCTTTCCAGATTTCATTATGTGAATTTGTCTCTTCTCCGCGATGCGGCCTTGACATGGATCACTCTGCCTCATAACTGACTTTCACAAAGAAAATTAAAATTCCTCTCCGCGATTTGGAGAGGACACGGACCACTCTGGTTCAATTCTGACTCTCCCACAAAATCAACATTTCCTCTCCGCGACGTGAAGAGGTCACATATATAACTTGTTCTATGTCTTGTGCTTTTCTCTTTTGTACCTTGTGATTCCCGATGCCCATTTCAATGCTCGTTTCTCTAATTAAGCTCACTTCAACAACTAATCATGTTGGTTTGCTCATAAACGACCAAAAGACTCGATAAGAGTCTAAACAAACACATTGAATTCAAACTTAGCTTAAATATGGGAATTATTAGATTATTAGGCATATAAATATGCCTAAGATCACTACACCACACTTAGAGTTTTGTTCATCCTTGAATAACTTACTAACTACTCGTGGACCTAGACTCAATACTATGGTATTTGTGCATCTGCTACATTCTTCCAAGGATCTGTATCCAGTTAACACCGTCATGATTTCATTCAAAATATGCATGACTCATGTAATTGACAACTTATAGCAACCAATGTATTGAACACCATGTGCACCATTACATATCACCTATTACCCATACAACAAATGTTTCTCACTCCAAAGAATAGTCCACACACTCAACTCATATAATTTAATATACTTTAAGGACTATTCAAACAAGGTACACTCTCACTAAACAAAAACATCAAACATGTATGGATTGAGAACCATAGTCTTGCACATTATGTACATGTCTATTAATAAAGCGTGTTATGCTCAAAATCAATTAAGGCTTGTTCCGGTTGTAATGTAGGCTTAGGTAAGGACGGATTTATTTAAATAAAATTAGTGACTTATACTCCCTAGTGCACCATATTCAACTTTTGTCTTACTTTCATAACTTTTTTTTCTTCTCTTCAGCCCCGAGACTTCATAGGCTTACACTAGTGTTACAAACCATGCCTTTATTTCTCACTCGCTCCTTTATTTCTTATATTATTTTTTTTAACACTCAACAATAGCCACCCTTTATTTAGAGATTTCTCTCGAGCTAAGGTGCACAATGCCCTTGTAAGGGCCAAGGCCATTTGGGTCGGGTATATTAATTCAAAACAGGTCGAACCCATTTCATTTAATGAAATGGAAAAATTTCCTTAATTGGGCACGACGCAGGGTTGACACAAACCCCTCGGCATTGTTCTGGAAAATTAGTTCCATGTGAGGCAAAAAAATTTGCCCCTACTCCGCGATGCGGCTCCATCACGGAGCTACCTTCTTTTTTACGTAATGGTAACTTACAGTCAAAATAAAAACTCCAGGTCCCCTCCGTGAAGTGCAAGGTACACGGACCGTTCGGCCTCGACTTGGAAAATTAATTCTAAGTAAGGCAAATTGAATGCCCCCCTCCGTGACGCAGCTCCTTCACGGAGCTGCCTTGGACCAAAATTTTTTATTCCTGCAAATTTAATGCTCAAAAATCGTTAGTCAAAACACGATGGGTTGCCTCCCATCCAACGGCATAGTTTTGGTCGTGGCACGACTCATCTTTTTGTATTTTATGAATTTATACTTTTTTTTGTTTTACCTAATTCCTAAGAACTAAAATAACAAAAAAAAATCAAATAAATCCTAATTATTACAAGGGTTCATGGGTTGCCTCCGGTATAGCGCCTGATTTAACGTCGCGGCACGACCCATCTCATGACTCATTCATCATTCAATGTGAGCTCTTCAAGCTCACAATCCACATCATTCCCAAAATACTGCTTGAACCTTTGACCATTAACAAGTAAAGTAAAGCTCTTATCTTTCTTTCTTAACTCCACAGCACCATGTTGGGTCATTCTCACAACTTCAAAAGGACCACTCTACTTAGACAAAGGCTTTCTGGGGAACAACTTCAACATCGGGTTAAACAATAGTACTAGATGACCAGGCTCAAAGGTGTGTGACACAATATGCTTGTCATGCCACCTCTTGGTCTTCTCTATGTACAACTTAGCATCCTCATAAGCGTGAAGCCTCAACTCTTCTAATTCGTGCAACTGTGTTATTCTCTTCCTTTCAGCTAACTTAGCATCCAGATTCAACTTCTTGATCGCCCAATATATTTTATGCTCCAATTCGGCTAGGAAGTGATACGCTTTCGCAAACACCATTCGATAAGGAGAAGTCCCTATTAGTGTCTTTTATGCAGTCTGGTATGCCCACAATCCATTATCTAGCTTGTCAGCCAAATCCTTTCTTTGGGCATTCACCGTCTTCTGGAGAATATGCTTGACTTCTCTATAAGACACTTCCACTTACCCACTAGTTTGGGGATGTTATGTTGTAGCCACCTTGTGTTTCACCCTATATTTGGTTAACAAATTATGCACTGAATTGTTAATAAAGTGCGTACCTCCATTACTGATCATAGCTCTTTGAGGTTCGAACTTGGTTAAGATATTTTTTAGAATGAACTTCACAACAACTTTCGCATCAGTGGATGGAAATGCAACAACCTCCACCCACTTTGACACGTAGTCCACTGCGACTAAGATGTATTGATTAGTACGGGACGATGGGAATGGTCCCATGAAGTCTATTCCCAAGACATCAAAGATGTCCACCTGCACTATATTGCTCAATGGCATCTCATACCTTCTCGAAATTGTGCCCATCTTCTAACACTAATCACAACCCATCATAAACGTAGCAACATCTTTAAAAAGAGTAGGCCAAAATAAACCATATTGTTATACATTATGTGTAGTTCGTTCGCCTCTGTGGTGTCCACCAATGGTGAAGAGTGACAAGTCTCCAACACTTGTGTCGCCTCTTGTTTAGCTATACACCTTCATATCATCTGATCAGGTTCTTGCGTTAATAAGTAGGGCTCATCCCATATCTAGAAGCGTGCATCATACTTTTGATGTGTTGAGGTCCCAGGTGGAAATAAACCACTCACCAGAAAAGTTATAATATCAACATACCAAGGCTCTTGAGCAAGGTCCAAAGCAAGCAATTGCTCATCAGGACACTTTTCACGAATTTGCCCCTCATTTTTCACATGAGATGAATCTTCCATTCTGGACAGATGATCAACTATTTGTTTCTCAGTTCCCTTCATATCTCCTATCTCTAGATCAAACTCCTGTACTAGCAGAATGCACCTAATCAGCCTCGGCTTGGCATCCTTTTTGTTAAACAAATATCAGATTGCAGCATAATTAGTGTAGACTATAAATTTGGTTCCCACCAAGTATGATTTAAACTTATCTAACGCGAATATAATGCCAGTATATCCTTCTTAGTAACAGTATAATTTGATTAGGCTGCATCAATTATCTTGCTTGCATAGTAGATGTAATGAAACATCTTACCTTTTCGCTTCCCAAGCACTGCCCTAACCGCTATGTCACTGGCATCACACATAAGCTCAAATGGAAGCTCCCAATTTGGAGCAATCATAATAGTAGCTTCTATTAAGTTTTTCTTTAGCAACTCAAATGCCTGCAAACATTTCTCATCAAACACAAATTTCAAATCTTTCTCTAACAGGTTGCACATGGGTTTTCCAGACATAGGGAAGTCCTTGATGAACCTCTTATAGAACCCAACATGCCCTAGGAAACTTCTAACTCCCTCTACTATCATGGGGGTTGAAACTTCTCAATAACTTCCACCTTTGTTTTGTCAACTTCCAGCACATTCTTGGAGATATTGTGCCCCAAAACAATTCCCTCTTGAACTAGGAAGTGACACTTCTCCCAGTTTAGCACCAGATTTGTTTCTTCACACATAGCAAGAACTCTGTCAAGATTAGTCAAACAAAGTTCAAAGGACTCATATAACACCAAGAAGTCATCCATGAATACTTCAACAAAATTCTCCACCAAATCATGGAAGATTGCCATCATGCATCTCTAAAATGTGGCTGGGGCATTGCACAAACCGAAAGGCATGTGCTTGAACGCATACGTGCCATACGAACAAGTGAATATAGTCTTTTCCTGATCCTCTGGTGCAATGACAATCTGATTGTACCCTGAATAACCATCAAGGAAACAATAGTATTATTGGCCAGCCAACCTATCAAACATTTGATCAATGAAAGGCACTGGATAATGGTCATTTCTGGTGGCGTCATTCAACTTTCTGTTGTCTATGCATATCTGCCACCCAGTCACTATTTTTGTGAGGATTAACTCATTCTTCTCATTAATCACCATCGTCATTCCGCCCATTTTAGGCACAATCCCTGCATCCAACCACTTGATTGCCTATTTTCTCACTACATCCTTCATCAGTGGATTTAGTCTCCGCTGATGTTGTGCACTAGGCTTATGCCCATTTTCCATATATATTTTATGCATGCACATCGCGGGACTAATTCCATGGATGTCGGACATTTGCCAACCCAAAGCTGCTTTCCTCTTCTTCAGAATGATTAATATTACTTCCACATGTGTATCAGACAATGTTGCAGACAAAATAACTGGTAAAGTTTCATCTTCATTGAAAAATGCATAACTGAGGTGGGTTGGCAATGCTTTTATTTCCAGATTAGGCGCTATTTCAATTGAGGTCTTGGGTGGAGGACCTAACCCTATTTAAAGGCTCCCATCGATCTCTAGATGTATCTACAAGTACCACATCAAGAAATTGCAAAATTTCTTGTAGTTCAGCATCCCCATAAATATCATCCCCTACCAAGACTGGCTCTAAACGGTCCTTAGATGCAATGTAACGAGCCTCTGACTCAAGATTTGTCACAGTTATGGTAGACAACTCCTCATACACAACTGGTAGTTTTAAAGCTTTATACACATCGAAAACCTTCACCTTATCATGGGCCCGCATAGTGAGCTGACCAGCTACTACATCTATAGTCGCCCTCCCATTAGCCAAGAAAGGTCTTCCTAATATGAATGGGACCTCAGGATCTGGGTCAAAATTCAGCACAACAAAGTCTATTGGGAATATCAACAATCCCACTTGCACTAACACATCCTCTACAACACCTTAAATTCTAACAACAGATCGATCAGCTAATTGCAAGATTATAGTAGTAGGTTTAGGACTACCCAACCCCAACTTTTTGTACAAAGAAGTTAACCTCAAGTTGATATTGGCTCCTAGATAACATAATCCTCGTGCATAAATGCTCTGCCTTATAGTGATCTAAACCGTAAAGCTACCCGAATCTTTCAAGTTAGTGGGCAACTTATTTTGGATCCTGGAGATGCACTCTTCAGTATGTGCAACAGTTTCATACTTAGTTAACCCCTTTTTATTCTCCATAATCTCCTTCACATATTTCCCATACCTGGGTATACCTTGCAAAACATCTACCAATGGAAGGTTAATGTGAACTTGTTTCAAAAGAAAGAGAAACTTACCAATACATTCCTCCTCCTTTTGTTTCTTGAACATTTGAGGAAATGGAGGAGGTGGTTTCACTATTGGTTGCACTTTTTCTTCTTGTGCAGCAACTTTGCCCTCCTTGGGTTCACCTTCTTTATTCACAGTTTCAGTGTTCCCTTTCTTCGGATCTAACTCCTCCAATTGCAAACCACTGCGAGTACCTACCGCATTTACCTGCTTGGGATTTGGATCAGTGTTACCCGGGAAACCTCTTTGCAGTCGTGAGTTTTGAGAACTAGCAAACTGCCTGAATTGCTTCTCCAAATTATGTATAGCCAATTGATTATTTCTCACATCAGCAACTAACTGGGCTTGATCAACCATGATCTTTTTCAGCATCTCCTCCATGCTCATGTTACCATACTGCTTATTAGGCCGCTCCCGTTGGGCCTGTAGTTTGTACCCCTATGCATTTCCTTTGGGTCTATACTGATTCTAGCCTTGACCCTGATTTTGATTTCCACCCCAACAAAAGTTTGGGTGGTTGCGCCAACTCGGGTTGTAAGAATTTCCATAATTTTACGGGACTCTTCCTAGTTGGGCATTGCCTACTAAATTAACAGAATCCGGGTTCACACCACATACCTCTGCACAATGATCACCACCTCCGCAGATCTCACACCAAGATGGTGGTTGTTGAACTGCATTTACTTGTGCGGGTTGTTGTCCCAATGCTAGATTGCTGAAGTGGGTGTTAAGGCTCAATCTGTGTAGTTAAGGTAGTCACAATATCTACCTCTAACATACCTGCAGTTTTCAAAGTCAGAGGTTTCACCCCTCCTCCATTCAATTTGCGGTTGCCCAGCGAGATCCGGTTCATCAAGGTGAATAGCTTAGCATATGTCTTTTCCAAAGCCTGACCACTTGCAACTGAATTAAGTTGAATTTTTGTGTTAGGCTCCAATCCCTCAATGAAGGTATGGACTAACACCTCATTAGACTGATGATGATGTGGGCAGCACATCAACATCGATTTAAACCTATCCCAAGCTTGATAAAAGTTCTCTCCCCTTTTATGTCTAAAGCTCAAAATGTCACTCCTCATGATAGCTATATTTCCAGATGGAAAAAATCGGATGAGAAATTTCTGTGCTAGATCATTCCAGGTGGTAATTGTGTTCGCGGGCTCTAAGTTTAACCATCTTTTTGCTTCCCGAAGCAGAGAAAAGAGGAATAAAGTGAGCCTCACATAATCCACATCTACTCCAACTGGAGTGTAAGTTTCCTTGATCTCGAGGAAATTCTGAATGTGAACTGTCGGATCCTCGTGCGAGAGACCAGTGAACTACCCATTAGTCTGCAATAGTTGCACCATACTCTGCTTCTATTCAAACCTTCCACCAGCTTCAGGCTTCTGAATGCATGATGTTACATTGACGGGACGTGGGATTACCACATCTCTTACCTTCAACTCAACTATTATAATTTCAGGTTCCTCTTGCTTAACTCTTGTTACTAGAGATGTTAGTTCACTAGCAACAAGAGGGACTAGGTACGTAAGTCGTCTTTGCCTTCTCCGGTAGGGAACAAACCTTTCTGGTTTAGCAAACGGCGATACCAATCCTCGATTGTCATCCAACTTGAAATTTTAGAACAACCTGCAACAATGAATTGCTCAGATCAAGTTGTCAGCACTTGCTTTTAATCTTATAAATCTGAAAAATCAAATAATTCCTAAATCTAAAGTCCCCGGCAGTGGCGCCATAAACTTGTTGAGTCCAAATTGCACAAGCAAATGCACATGGTCGTTCAAGTATTAAAGTTGCTCTTATAAACAGCCGGGTATCGTACCCACATGGACTTACGCTTAGAATCACTCAATTTCTCTAACTTTCAACAAATCACAAGTGTTATCAAGATTTCAAAAGTGATTTAATTTATAATTCAAGGATTGTAACAATATGTAACGAAAAGCAATTTAATTTCATGAGTTTAAAAAACAATTATTGGGTAAAGTCAAGGGCTGCATCTTTTATCAGGATTCCTGCAATAAATATCATTTAGATGGATTTATATCAACTATTGAATCAATGAATCACATGGTTAAATGTATGATCATGGTCTCCCCACCTCTAATCGCCTATGATACGTAATACCCTAAATACATCATTGAGCGGGGATAGGATGGATGAAGTACAAAGCATTACGCTTTCTTCCTGTATAGTGACCCAATCATAGTTTCTAGGTATATCCCTATCCTAGATACAATTTAACCCTAGTTATTAAGAATTAATCATGCTTGTTATGTCCCATGGTCTATCCTCTTATTTTTCTCCCGAGTTCAATTTGGAGAATAGATTTATTTCATTGTTGATCAGTCATGAAATACGGAAAGCAAGAACGTAAGAAAGATTCATATGATAATTTACAACAATCCCATGAAAAATTAATCGATTATAATTATCATGTAGCCACATCCCTACAACTAGGGTATTTAGCTACACATAATCCACGATTCGATCAAGCAATGTTCAATTAACAAAGAAGAGATCTAAAAGAAAAAGAGTTAAGGATAGAACCCTAAAAGCGGTGAAAACGTTCTCTCAAGTCGTTGTTCTTCAAAACCCAGAAAAAGAATAATTAACAAAATAAAATATTAATCTATTTATACTAAACTCGAAACGGCCAAATCTAACAACTGATGGCGCAACACGGAGGGAATTCTAGATATAATTATGTGAATTTGTCTCTTCTCCGCGACACGGCCTTGACACGGATCACTCTGCCTCATAACTAACTTTCAGAAAGAAAATTAAAATCCCTCTCCGTGATGCGGAGAGGACGCGGACCACTCTGGTTCAATTCTGTCACTCACATAAAATCAACATTTCCTCTCCACGACACGGAGAGGACACGGATATAACTTGGTCTTTTTCTTGTGCTTTACTCTTTTGTCCCTTTGTGATTCCCGATGCCCATTTCAGTGCTCATTTCTCCAATTAAGATCACCTACACAACTAGTCATGTTGGTTAGCTCATAAATGACCAAAAGACTCGATAAGACTATAAACAAACACATATTGAATTTAAATTTAGCTTAAATATGGGAATTATTATATTTCTAGGCATATAAATATGCCTAAGATCATCAGTTAAGGTTAATTCCACTATGATAGTATGAACAAGAATATGAATTATAAACTATAGTTACTCAAGAAGTTTTCCTTGAATCAAAGCCCTAAAGAAAGTATGAATCAATGGTGAAACACTTCCCTCTTCTCTTCTCTTCTTCTTCTTCTTCTTCTTCAATTCTAGAGAGGGAATTTCGTGAGAGTAATTTATGGGTTCTAAGATTAATTAGCTAATGACCTAGTTTAGGGTATCATTAGGTATTTATAGGTTGTCATTTAACTAATTAACCTACCTCCCTAAGCCCTAACTAATTACTTAGTTAATTCCCTAAACCACTCAACTAAAACTAAAACTCCAAAACCTGTGAAGACCTACGGATCCCCACCTACGGACCGTAGGTGGGGTGATGCCTCATGTTGCACCTTCATGGATAGTACCTGAGGCTCATCTTTGCAGGCCTAATTCAGCACTTGACCTATGACACCCACCTACGGGGTGTGGGTCAACTTACCGGACGTAGGTGGCCAATCGCAGGTGCTGCCAATTTTGGCAGTTTTGGGCAGTCTTAAAGATTCTCCCCAAGGACCACTTGGAGGGTCGTACCTTGACTCCCTAACCCTTAAACCCCTATTCTAAATATGAGAATCATTTTTACAACCTCTAATCCTCATACGACACTCCAAACCTCTTACAAAAGGCTCTAGAACTCACTAGTTCAACCTGCTAGATTCCAAGGTCATACAGAACTCTTGAGGATCTTCCTTTACCATAGACCCATGAAAGTCCAGAGGATTCATCCTAGTGAAGTCCCTCACTCTAGATGTTTTCGTACATATTTGGGTTCACGGGAACTGCAACCTCGCTATTTTCTTGGGCTATTACTGTTTGAGCCAACACTTCAAAAACAGCCCTAAACTCCTCATAAGTCACTTGCTCGGCCAAAGGATCGACTGGAACTCGAGGAGCTTGCGTAGGAGCTTTTTGTTCCGCATTCTCCCTCACTTTCCTTCTAGCATAAGAACTTTTAGCCATATCCTATAGTGCATAAGATACGGTTTAGGAGAGAGACATTATAGAGTTAAACTCTATCGCACGACTTTAGAATAATGAAAGAAGTGGAGTTTCCTAATCATGTTCTAGCCTCTCTTTCATAAATGTGACACTTCACATTCGTGAAAAAGATTCTACTCGATGACATCCTAGGACCATTCTAAACCTTATGCTCTAATTACCAAGTTTGTCACGACCCAGGGGTACCCCGATGTAACATGGCATAGCGGACCCCAAGGGACCCCATGCAAGCCACTTAGCATTCATAACATAAGAAATAGAACAAGGAAGTAAATACAACATTTCATGTCCAATAGTTTTATAAATGAAAATTGGAAGTCTAAAACACTTTGTCTCAATAGCTATCTAATACAATCGAATGAAATCGGGCCTAGCCTATACATCATGTCCAAAAGTGAAATACAAGAAAGAAACCGAAACAACGAAAGTCCGGACTCAAAGAGAAAATTGAGAAACCTCACTGTCGGGCCCTACATTTAGGGAAATGTACGCAAGAGTATGCGTTAGTACCAAACAATGTACAGAGTATGATACCTATGCATAAAACATCTAAATCATGATTAAAGGTAAATTTCATGACATGCAATTGACCATGCTAGAACATGATACAAAAGGTTTAGAAGCATAAGTCATAAAACATGTTCAATGCAAGCGAACACCATTTGACACCTTTGAACACAAATGAGATGCTTCTTGCAGTAACCTTAGTTCATTATATTGGGAGAATTTTCCTTAACCTACCTAGAGACCATGTGAGTTATAACATGATCCCTCAGTATCTCCCACACCGAAAATGGTTTTCTTTTTTTCCAAGGTAAGGACCATAAACTTCTAACTTAGGTGGATCCACTAGCTAATGTATATCTCGACAATCATCCTATAGGGGAACTTAGAAAAGGGATAAAGAGATTACTTCTAGAAACCCAAACTCTACTAACGGGAGAGCTTCCATCTCAATATCCTCTCGGTGTTAAGCATAAATCCCACGGAATAGTCATTTCTTACTTGTTTTTATTTTCCATGGAAAGGCACATTATCTTGCCAATCCAAGCTAAGTCATAATTAATGGAAAGGTATCATTAAATAACCAGTCCAATCTAAGTCATTCGGATAGATCTTAATTATTTGTTTCAATTTGGGGAGAAGATATTTCAACCTCAGAATCCTTTTGTGTGAGAAGACATTTCACAATCATGCTTTCATTTGTATATGAGACAATCTTTCAATAAAACATCAACAACATCATCATTGATACTTCACTCTCAAAGCATCCTTAAAACATTTGCATAGATTTCATAAGGACATGCATAATTCCATAATTTACATTTCAAGGTTAAAAACCAACTTTCAATCATCATGTAACGACCCAAGGGCACCCCATAGACATAACATGGGATATAGGACCCCGAAAGGCACCATGTAAGCCATATATCATATCATTACTTAAGTAAATAACTATGAAGAGTAAAACACATTTTTAAGTCTTAAAAAAACTTTTCATAAAAGCAAAGCAGAAGTCTAGACATCGTCTCATTTAGCCATCTAATACAATGGAAGTTTCAAGAATAGGGTCACAACCCTTAACAATGGAAATTTGAAAGTCTAATACAACAATGAAAGAAATGGAACAACATGGTATCATTCATCCTTGGATCCATGAGGACTCAGCACTAGCTAGGAGAATAGTTGATCCAAGCTTTTGCACATGAATGGGACACACCTCAACAACCCGGCCCTACAGTTATAGAAAAATGTAGAAAATATAGGTTAGTTAACAAATTGCACTATGTATTATAGCCATGTAAGAAATGATTGAAACATGCCAAAAATGACATTTTACTTGAAATGCATACAATTTACCAAGTTTGAACTCATACATACATACATTGAAAATCATAAGTAATAAACCATGCTATAATGCATAACTCATCATCTCATAGTAGAAACATACCATAAGTACCCTTAAAGTCCACTTGTGCATTGCATGAGTAAGGTCCCATACCCCTACTCATACTAAGTAAAGCTTCTTGGATAGCTATATTAAGCCTTAACCGACATATACCATGTGAGCTAACATGGAATCCGGTGTCTACCCCACACTGAAAAAGGGGTTGTCCTACTTTCCAAAGGTAGAATCAAACTCTTATCTTAAGTAGATCCACTTGCTAAAGATCTATGTGAGCACATAGTTTATAGGATTAGGTGATTGCTTCTAGAAACCCAGACTCAACTAACGTAGAAGGTTTACATCTCATGAGTTAACTACTGTGGGAACCCGAACTCAATTATCGTTAAAGGAACCCATTTGGGAAGCTAGACTCAGCTATCGTATAAGCTTCTATCTCATATTCATATAATCTCGGTGCTAAGAATTAATTCCCATTGAGTTCATATTCAGTCACGACTTAAATTAATGATTATGGTAGAATGTCTTGACACTCAAACCAACATAACTCATGCTACAACTCATAGATTCATTAGGTGAGACTGGTCTACCAATTTTAGAATCATCAGATATGACAAACCTTTCACATAATATTATACTCATACATAAATGTGTTCATGAGGAAATCAACAGAACACCACATCAACTAGATCATAATCATATTCACTTTACTCTAAAACTGTTCTCATGGCCCTCACAATCATACATAATTCACATATCATGACTTTCGAAGCCACAAGCCATAAACACATCCACAGTCACTAAAATTGACATGAATGATAGTGTGATTCAAGTAACCCTACTATAATAAGCATAATCTCATATCAATCCTTCTAGAATCAACAATTCACATCATATGATCCAAGTTTGGGAAATTAGGGATGCCATGGGTTCTTGGGGGAATTTCATCATATATCAACAATCAACCATCAATTCAATCATGATTCGTCATAATTTAACCATTAAATTTTTTTTTGAAAGAACCGACAAGATTGATGATAAACCCTATCTCTAGGGAATCTACTAGTTTTGAAATTGAATTTGGAGGGACTCCTTGAATGGAAATTATCCAAGGATGAAAGACTACCATACCTTGATGATGAAACTTCAAAGAATTTGTGTGAAATCTCCTTGAATATTCAAGCCCTAGCTCCAATTCTACCCTTCTTCTTCTTTGAGTTTTATAGATAGAAATATTGTGAAGAAGATGAACTGTTGGTTTGATTTGGGTATTTGTGAAAAATGACTTAGTTTTGGTGTATTTTGGCAAAAAATATCTTAAATAGTTGCATAAAAATCATATTAAACCACCCCACATTATTAGGACTTAAATGTGAAAACCCCAAAATAACCCTCACTTTAAGTGTGGTGCCAGGCCCCACAACCATGTTTCATGAGCCATCAAGAGAACCACGGCCAGTGGATGTTCCCGTGGCCCCTTGACGAGTAACTCCCTCAACATGCCAAGCCTCCCTAGTGGTGAAGGCAACCCCATGAGCCTTCCCATAGTCTATGGTCTTCACCACGAGCCGTGAAGTGGCTCGTGAAGGGGAGCCTTCCTTGGGGAAACCATGGGAGTTCACTGCCTAACCAACCACGGGTGGCACCACGGGTCGTGAAGCCCGTTCTGGTCATGGTGGGCAGAAGCTAGGTGCATTTTGGCAGCCTAGGTCCCTTTTCTCTAGCCTTCACCCAATCCCATTGGCCCTTGCCCTTAACTCTTGATGTTGACCCTCACGTTTAAGATCTAATTTAACCTACTATTTTCAGGAGTGTTACATTATCTCCCCCTTGGGAATATTCGTCCTCAAATGATGATTTATACACCTTAAGGAAGTGAAGACTCAAGACTAGTAGCCCATCATGCATGGAACATTAAATAATTCACAATTCAAAGGCAGAAACATCAACTCCATTTGAAGACATAATCCATCCAATACAAGGGAGTAGGAACTACATCTATCAACCCAATATGCATAAAACTCAATATTTCTCATACTCATAGGAGGAAATACCTTCTCCATCTAAAATAATGCTCAACAGACATCATGGAACCAATATGCAATTACTCTCAAAAGCAAACTTAAGCATGTTCATCAACATATCACATGAAGTCAAATAAGCAACTGATACTAATATGCACAACAACATGAGGAACATAATTTATGAAAACTCATTTTCTTACTAAACAAGAATTTCATCAAGAACATGCATAACATAAGTAAATCATGAAAAAGATCATATAATACACATGACTCCCAAAACACTACAACTCAAGAGGCATTATTTACCTCAAGCTTGAATATGAATAGAAGGAAAGAGATGAAGATATCGGGACTTCACATCGGCCTCGGCCTCCCAAGTAACACCCTCAACTAAATGATTTCTCCATAAAAGGAAATAGATGAGGATATTGAAACTTCTTTGAAATTGACTCTAGGGCGAAATCTCACCCTAGATGAAGGATCACCATACCTTTACTAAGATTCCCCAAGAAATTTGATGAAGAAAACGCCTTGAATCCAAAGCCCTATCTCGCACTTCTTCTTCTTCTTCTTTGGGAACTTCTAGAGAGAGAATTTTTGGAAGGAAGAACTCTAGTTTTGATTTGGGTAAATGATGAGGGAATGACTTGTTGGATTTAAAATTATATATACTAATGATATAAACAATTTAAAATCAACCCCACTTAATAATTAATAAAAGGGAAATTACATAAAAACCCCTAAATGAGGCAGCCCCGTCAGGGACCCCATCCATCTATACGGTCCGTGAAGGGGGACCATGGCCCGTGAAAATGCCTGTGGTCCTCCTAGGAAGTGTCCCCTTAGGCCTTGACAAGCCCCAATATGCTAAGGCATCTTCACGGACCACTTCACGGTCCGTGGTCAAGACCACTGGCCGTGAAAGTTGTCGTGGACTTGGGGCAGTAGCTTGGCCTCAAGGCCTTGCATCCCAAATGCCCAAGTGATCTTCACAGACCACTTCACGGCCCGTGGTCAAGTCCACTGGTCATGAAAGTTGTCATGGTCATGAGAAATTTCTTGGCCAACGTTGGGCAGCCTTGGCCCTTGGCATAGGCCTTGCCTCCTTGGCTTGGCACTTGCCCTTGCAACCCTTAACCAACTTCAAAAGGTCCTTCAACTATGCTGTCTTACACGTATCTTGATGTTGACCTTCACGATTAGGCTCTAGTTCACTCATGATAACCTTCTACCAACATCACACATAACCATAAAGCAACCCATTCATACTAAAGTAAAAATCACAATCTTCCATCTCAAATCTATCAACTCACATAGCCATAGTTGGCAGCACAACCAACCCTTTTCCTTCCCTCAACCCTTCTAGCATACTCCTTTCAAGTGGTCACACTCTAAAGACCATCACAAAAGGAACAAGGGAGAGACATTATAGAGTTAAACTCTGGCACAACATGAAGAATGAAAAAGTGAAACTTTCTTAACATCTAATAGCCTCTTATTCATAATGTGACGCGTTTCACATTATGAACAAGACTCTACTAGATGTGGTTTGAGAAAACCTAAGACGATTCCAAAATCTTGTGCTCTGATACCATGTTTGTCACGACTTGAGAGCACCCCCTAGTCGTAACACGGCGTACTCCACCCCAAAGTGGTCTTACACAGGCCTTATAGCATTCATAACATTGGAATCATTTCTCATTAAAAAGCAAGCGGAAGACTTTCTATACCATGTCTCAAACCGTCTAATACTTTAAATACAACTTTGGGACTACGCCCATACAAAGACTTTAAATCATACAAAGAAAGACATAAAGGAAACACAATGGGTTTTTTTCCTCGAAACTATGAGGACTCACCAAGTCTTCATCTTCAAGCACCTTAGAAACCTACTCCTCAAGCATAGAACACCAACATCTCCACATCCTACACTTTAGTGAGAAAAGGGGAAGAATGGGGTTAACACAATTAAGTACTAAGTATGATGACCATGCAAAACATGCTTTAAAAGGACATTTGGTTAGAAACCATGCATTATGCCACTTTATAGAAATACCATGAAAAATAGCATGAGAGACATCAATTACAAGTATAATCACCGCACAAGTCATAACATCCATTGGATCAATAACAACATGTAAACCATTACCTTTTTTATCCTTAGACTTTCACTTCGAGTAACCCTCATGCTATGCCTTGTGCAATGTATGGATAGCGTCCCATTCCACCATCCACACCAAGGCACTACATTAAGGTCACCCAAAATGAATTTACCATTCATTCCTTTTAACTATTACACCGTATCCACACATAAGAGACATAACATTTCATAAGGCATGACAAGGGAAAATTACTCATAATCAAACCCAAGTATAGCATGCATATCATACTAAGCATTTAGGACACATTCATGCATTTGGAGGACTTTCATACATTAGCCATTTAGATTTAGGGAACTCACTCAAGCCATTTCAAAGCCTATTTGTGCAATGTGTAGATAGCATCCCATACTACTACCTACACTTTGTAGAACCTATCAAGTAACAAGAATGCATATCCCACATGATGGGAATAACAGTTTAACCGACATAGACCATGAGAGCTTGTCATTGAATCCTGTGTCATATAGCCCTACACCGTAAAGAGGTGTTCTACTTGCCAAAGGTAGAACGATAACATTAGCTCGGATGAAATCCACTAGCTAATATCCTATGTGGGCACATAGTTATGGGATAAGGTAGATGATCATTGAAACCCGGCATCTATATTGGGAGCGTTTCATCTAACCAAATTCACTCAGTGCTTAGCTTATATTCCTATAGAGTACTTTATTACTTTATCTTATTTACAGATGAGAGGGTGCCCTTGGCCTACCGTCCCAAGGTACATTCATTAACACATGAAAGGGTGTCATGAGCCTACCGATTCAAGGTTCATTCTAGAAAAGCTCATTAACTCCTCTCGAAAGGGTGCCATAAGCCTACCGCTTCAAGGTTCATCATTAACCTTCATGGATAGGTGCCATAAGCCTACCAATCCCAAGGTTCATTAACCACACATATAGAAGGGTTCCCTAAGCCTACCGATCCTAAGGTTCATCATTTCATTAGCTCATTTATGAAAAGAATGATATAAGCCTATCGATTTATATTCAACAAGTCAAGACACATTTATCACTCATATATGAAGGGAATGCCACAGACTATCGATTCATATTCATTCAAGCTAACATACATTCATTACACAAGATAGGGTGCCTAAGCATACCAACTCAAGATTAAACAAACAACTATACTTTCATTCCTTTATGCCCTCAAGGCCATGATCACAATATACATAGTAAGTAAACACATCCACCTTTCAAGTGGATCAAAAATTCAAGCACAATTCTACATTAACATAAAATTAGGTCACAACTTGCCATCTCAAGGCCTTGTTCACAAATCTTTAATTCGTCAACAATTCACCATAATTAGGCATAAATAATGATAAATTCAATAACCCAAAGCAATTTATACAATTTCCATTCATAAGCTTTCATAATCAACAAACCCACTACATAAAGGCACAATTTAGGAATTGAGAGAAATAATGGGTTCATAGAGTATTTTCATTATAAATTATAAATTAACTATCAATACAATCAATATATTCCATTATAAACCATTTGAAATCATTTGGAAAAAAGAACCCATGAGATTGAGTAAAACTCTAGGTTTTTCATGAACACTGAAAAACTTTGATACTTGTTTGAAATTGACTCTAGGGTGAAATATAACCCTAGATTAATGATCATCATACCTTGTATAAGATTCCACAAGAAATTTTTGAAGAAAAGCCTTGAATCCAAAATCCTAGCTCCCACTTCTTCTTCTTTTTCTTTGGGAACTTCTAGAGAGAGAATTTTTTGAAGGAAGAACTCCTTTTTCGATTTGGGGAAAGAATGAGTGAATGACTTGTTTTAGGACATAAACTATATATACCTATGAAATAAACCATTTAAAATCAACCACACTAAAGAATTAATAAAAGGGAAATTACTTAAAAAAACCTAAATGAGGTAGCCCCGTCAGGATCACGTCCATCTATATGGTCCGTGAAAGGGGACCACGGCCCGTGAATGTGCATGTGGTCCTCCTAGGCAGTGTCCCCCTTTGCCTTGCCAATCCCCAAGATGCTAAGGCATTCTCACTGACCACTTCACGCTTTGTGGTCAAGACCACTGGCCATGAAAGTGCTCGTGGACTCGGGGCAGTAGCTTGGCCTCAAAGCCTTGCATCCCAATTTCCCAAGTGACTTCACGGAGCACTTCACGGTCCGTAGTAAAGTCCATGGGCCGTGAAAGTGACCATCGTCATGAGGCAGTGCTTAGCCAAGATTGGGCAGCCTTGGCCCTTGGCTTAGGCCTTGCCCCCTTGGCTTGGCACTTGCCCTTGCAATCCTCAACCAAATTCAAAAGGTCCTTCAACTATGTATTCTAACACGTATTTCACGTTGAGCCTCACGTTTAGGCTCTAGTTCACCCTATCATTTTCCAAGTCGTTACAAGTTGCCTTCCAAGATATGATTGACTAAGGGTGATAATTCCTTTTTCTACACGAAGTTTGCCAATAGTAATACCAAAGGTGGGTGAATATGACTAGGATGAATTCAATGAAATGCTTAGTGTGAAGGGTAGTAGGGATTCCTTTCATGCATTGCACAAGTGTGTGTTGAGGTTATTTAGAAGTATGGTATTCTTATGGTAGAGATGCTTATGAGTTGACCATGTATATAGACTATGATTAACATGACCAAAAAGGGATAATTGGCTTTGGTGGTATTATGGGATGTTATTCTTACTTTGCACATGTATGCTTTTGAGGATACTTGAGAATGGTGCTATTATGGTATAGTTGACTAAGAGTCAATTAGGCTTACAGGATTATGACTTATGTCCTATGCCCATTCAATATGTCTTATGTTGACTTATGATTATATGATGCTTATGTTGGAGATAATGATATGACTATGTTACTATCTCTTATGCTTATGTCTTATATTGACTAACCATTTTGAGATGCTCTTATGAGATTATGCTAGCTTTCATACTTGGTACATTTTGTACTTATGAATATTTACTACATTATAATCAAATGTAGGGTTTGGGAGATTGAGTTCCTTTGGAGGCTAGGTTTCTAAGAAGCAAGAAGAGTTGAAGAATTGGTCAGTCTTCTTAGCTTTGAGGACAAACCCATATTTCCTTTATGTCTTTATTTATGTTTTAGACTATGTATGGGATGCATCCCAAGATATTTATTCAAGAGTTTAATAGATGGTTTGAGAAAAATGTGTAGTAAAGACTTCCGCTTGCTTATGAAAATATTTTTGATTGTGTGGTTTAAAAGAAGTTTTGAATTTTCCATACTTTTCTATCATCTTATGTTATGATTATGCTAAGGGCTTGTATGAGACGCTTTCAGGGTCAAGTACGTCATGTTACGTCTAGGGGGTACCCCTGGGTCATGACATGGGGAATCTACTAGTTATGAAATTGAATTTGGAGGGACTCATTGAACGTGAATTATCCAAGGATGAAAGACTACCATACCTTGATGATGAACCTTCATAGAATTTGAGTGAAATCTCCTTGAATCTTCAAGACCTAGCTCCAATTCTACCCTTCTTTTTCTTTGTATTTTAGAGAGAGAAATATTGTGAGGAAGATTAACTTTTTCTTTGATTTGGGTATTTGTGAAAAATGACTATGTTTAGGTGTATTTTGTCTTGAAATGCCTTATATAGTTGAATAAAAATCATACAAAACGACTCCACTTTATTTGGGCTTAAATGTGAAAACCCCAAAATAACCCTCACTTTAAGTGAGGTTCAAGGAACCACTTCCATGTTTCACGAGCCGTCAAGGGCACCACGGCCCGTGGTCCCTTGACCTGTAGCTCACTCAGCTTGCCAAACCTCCCAAGTGGAGAAGGCAACCCCACCAGTCTTCCCACAGTCCGTGGTCCTCACCACGAGCTTTGAAATGTCTCGTGAAGAGGACCCTTCCTTGGGGCAGCCTTGGAGGCTCATAGCCTCACCAGCCACGGATGCTACCACGGGTCGTGAAGGCCCTAGAGGACATGTTGGGCATTGGCTAGGTGTATTTTTGCAGCTTTGGCCCCTTTGCCATGACCTTCACCCAATCCCGTTTATTCTTGCCCTTAACTCTTGACGTTAACCCTCACGTTTAGTCTCAAACTTAACCTACTATTTTCTGAAGTGTTACACATCAACATTTAGAAAACATGGGTTAGATATTGATTTCTTCATAAATTAATGTAATTCTCTTAATACATGTTTGATTTCATAAAACTCTTCCTTAATAATCAAAATCCCATATCATATGATCATAACTCGGAAAACATGGGGATTTCATGGGCTCATAGGGGAGACTTCCTAAAATCATAGTATTTTATAAATTAATCAATAAAAGATCATAATTCAATCATTTATTAGAACAAATTACAGTTGAAGAAAACCCTACCTCAATTGGGGATTTCTAACTTTGAAAAATAAAGGAATTTGGTAACTTTATAAATGGAAGGATTCCATGGATTAAAACTATCATATGTTGAAGTCAACTGGTAATATTGAATGGAGTAATTGAGGCTTGACTTGAAACTCTCGGTTGAATCCTTTTTTTCAAGATTTCTGGAGAGAGAAATATTAGAGAGTTCTTTTTTGTGAATTTGAAGAGAATGAAGTGAATGAAATAATATGGGGGTTGAAACTACTTATATAAGTGTCTTTGTGAAGGGTAAAACAACATAGTATAGAGATGAAATAATTAGGAAAAGACCAAACTTCCCCTAAACTGAACTACATAACCAAAATCTATGGCCACGATTGTTGAGTCCACAAATTGGACTAATTTAGGGTTTTATTTTGATAGAAATAGTGTCCTCAATTGCTTATTTTGTCTCAATATCTAAATAACACTCTTAACTTTCAGGTATTTGAAGTGGTAAAGGAAACATGGACACTTAGCCACAAAAAGGAACAAAAAAGCTGAAAAGAACAAAGGAGCTGAAGCCTGAGCTTCGCCAGGCACACTTGGCGAATCGCCGAAAGGATGCACTCCGCCCTTTGTTCCATTATGCGAAGCACTGAAGGAGATGGATCAAAAAGGCAATGGAAAGAGCATTCGGCGCTTCGCCGAATAGTTCCATGAAGCAGTACTATACCTCCTAATGGTCCAGAACGTGAAGATGTTGAAGGCAAGCACGAAATGACATTGAAACAGAAGAAGGGCGAGTCGCCGAGTCATTCAGCGACATCAACTAACCTCGTCGAGTGATCCGCCAACATTAATTTTTGAAGTTTATAAATACTAAAACTCTTGATTAATTTTTTTGTGTGTGTGAGAGTTGAATTTTAATTTTAATTTCCAAAATAGATTAGTACTTTTTAGGATATTTTTCTTTCATGTTTGGAGAAGGTTTTTTGGGAAACTTGAAGAAAGAAGGATTCTTCTTCCCCAAATTGGAAGTGGGTCTTCTCTATTCTTCTTCCTTTGCTTAAATAAAGGTTTAATTTCTTATACCCATTGGATTTTAGTATCATTTTAGGTGTATTTTGTTATTTCTCGATGTGTGGCTAAAACCCCATATTCTTGGGGTGTGATTTAACAAATATGTGTTGATATTGTTGTTGGGTCTTGCTTGCTGATAGGTTAGATGTATTTTAATGGTGATTTCACCCGGAGGTTGTTGTTTAATTTAATGGGTTTGTAGTTGAAAATACAAAACCACCCATGTGTTTTCGGCTTGCCCGAGGGGGAGGTCACAAAACCAAGACCACTAGACTGATGGCCTAAGGAGTGGGTCGACATGAGGTACAGCCCGAGAAGATGAGCCCTAGTCCCATATCCTAACAGTCAGCTTGAGAGAGAATGAGTGTGTTAAGGGGTAGGCTAGGCTTCATGTGGTAAATGGGTGTCCGAGAGAAACGCATTTGGAACGGGGTAAGTTGCCCGAGAGGGAACTTATTTCTATCTAAAGCTTAGCCTAGTAATTATTATCTTGCAAATTTTCCAACGAAAGAATGTACCCAATGATTTTATCTCAACTTGTATTACGTTCACACTCCAAGAACTCTTCCCCATACTTGATTTTATAGTTATTTTTGTTGTTTTCACTAATTGTGACAAAAACCCCAAATTGATATTTTACACTTTCATGGCACCCCCTTTAATTTACTCTATTTTTAATTGTTAATACCTTTAGCTATGACTCGTTAGAACTAAATTTTATTTTTCTATTAATTGTAAAAAACCACTCCCTTGGGACACGACCCCAACCTTTAGTTGGATTACTATATTATCGACGATCGTAGACACTCATATCGTAGAATAGTGTTGTTGGTCACGATAGGCATCAAAATGGCACCGCTGCTGGGGACTGGTGTTATTTGAGAATTTTTAGTTTAATAGAGTTTCTGTTCTTATTAGTGGCAGTTCACTAATTTAATTTTTAGTTTTGTTTTGATGATTGTGTAACATTTCAGAAAGCATGAGTGTTAACGGCAGTAATGGGATCCAAGTTGGCCATTAGTATGACATTGTCAACCTCAACGATGTCCAAGAGCCCAACATCAATGAGCCACATCTCATGGGAGGTGTTGGATTAATCCGTCTACCTCCAGTAGAGGGAAATGCGATTATTCCACATCACAAGCACCATGTTGCAACTTTTGCAACTAAAAGGACTCTTTAGTGGATTGGCTCATGAGGACCCACATGAACATCTTCGAAACTTCGTAGATGTGTGTGGACCTTTCTCGTTTATTGGGTAAGCGTGCAACTGGCTAGCTGAGTTGTCACATAACTCGATAACTTCGTGGGAGGAGGTGGTCACCGCATTTAATGTGCAATTTTTCCCCTTCGAAGATGATGACTATTCGGGATAGCATCCAAAGCTTTAAGCGTCTGAATGGAGAACCTTTGCATGAAACTTGGTTCTAGTTTAAGAAATTGGTGTTACAATGCCCAACCCATGGTCTACCTGGTAATGTGATCCTTTAATACTTTTATCGAAGTTTACAATTGGTAAACTAAGGTGTAGTTGACCAACTCTCGCCCGGAGGATTAGTGCAGCAACCATATGCAGTAGCAACACAACTTCTCGATGGCATGACAACCATCAACAAGGCCTGGTACACCTGCGAAGACCAGGTCTCACCGGTCACATTTCAGCTATCCAAGGAACAAGTTGAGAAAGATAATGAGAGAGACCAAAACATGGCCAAGATCATGACGCAACTTGACATTTTATCCAAGATAATGAGAGAGACCAAAACATGGCCAAGATCATGACGCAACTTGACATTTTATCCAAAAATGTCATGGGGACTGGTACCCATGGTGTGAATCTTGTGGGAGTCGGGGGTGCAAATCCTTAGGATATGAACTCTGAACCTATGTATGACGAGGAAGTAAATTTTCTAGCTAACCAAGGTGGGGACTATCGTTCATACTACCCAAGGAAGGTTGGTAATCAAGGATGGATTAGAGTCGACGGCTGGAAGGATCGAGATCGTGAATGGAGGGACCGTAATCCAAATTGGGAAGGATGGGGAGAAGGATAGATATGTGCCTCCCCACGAGCGTCAAAAGCCTATGGATTCAGAAGGTGGTAGGTCCGAGGATATACTCTTGTGTATCCTAAAGAAAGTTGAAGCATCCGACAAAATGCTGAAATGCATGAAAGAAGACGTGTTGACCCTTAGCGAGACTGTCACCTCTCATTCAAATTCGATCAAGCAGTTAGAAACCCAAATGGATCATATCTCATCTCATCTCAATCTTAGACAACCAGGGGGTTTGCCTAGTGATACTATGGATAACCCCAAGAGTGAGGACTGAAGGTGGACTTGCATCGTGCCACGACGTTAACTAAGGCGTTGTTTGGGAGGCAACCCAAAACCCTTTTAGTATTTGCTAGTTACTAGTAGAATAATGGTGTGTTGATTGTACCGGTTAAAATAAGGGAGGTGATTGAAATAGCATATGGAGGAAAGTTGCAGGTCCAGTTGGTGGATAGCTAAAAAGATCGGCGAACACGATTCTTTCCGCCATCTGACTCAAAGTACTATCATCTTGGATTCTGTAAATCTCGGGGGTCTAAAGAAAACTTGTGGCGCATCGCCAACCATATCAGCGATCTCGATGCAAACTGTTGATTAGAATCCTCACATGAGATGCAAAGCCTATTACAGTTAGCAAAGAAACTAGATACTTGGCGCGTCGCCGAGTGAATGGGCGAACTCGGCTCACTTCACCGAATGAGCAGGAACTGAATGGTTTTTGCAAACCACATGTTCAAAATTTTTATTTCGTTCATTTTCTCTCCCTGTTTCGTCCTATCAAACTCACACCTGCACTCTAGCCATTTATTTCTTGCATTTTTAGAGTATTGTAAGTGTCGGATTGTGCTCGTATTTGGATCGCATTACCGCCTAGCACGTCAGTACTATCTATATCGGCACGAAAGGTTGGAACTCGAACCCCTCAGTTATTTTATCAAAACCTATACCCATTTACATAATGATTAATAGTATAAATTCTCTGATGTCTCTAAGTTAGTGGGATTGCATATATTATCAACTATGACTTGGAATTTCCAGCATGATTTACGGGATTCCTATTTAGCTATGCTAGGAGTTGAATTGTTACGCGGTGGAAATAGAAATTTATATAGGTCTTCGTTGAAACTGAGTTATAAAAGCTTAAGCTGGATTATCTGGGCTTGCGAGGTGAAATTTGAAAGGCCGGTTTGGAAATACACACGTTGAGCTTATCGGCGAGATGAACAAAATCCACTGAGCAACTCGGCAGTTCTCCTAACATCCCCATTTCGCCTTTAACTGAACACTTTATGTATTGATTGATCTATAACTTTTGGTGGTCAGTTTAATTCGCCAAATGCAGTCCCCGACTAGCCCAAAGATCCCTTGTTTGCCCTTTGTCTGCACCCTTATATCAGTTGTACATCATTTTCAACGATTGGCCGAACAGGATTAGCACTTCGCCAACTAGCTTGGCTAAGGGATTCCACACCCAGAAACACCCTTTTTCTCATGTGTTGAATTGCTATCTAACTTATCGTCGAAGTCTCTACAGAAATGGCTAGGCCAAAATTCGCAGCGAAAAATGATCCACCCAGGTACATAAGAGCACGAGAGTTTTAAAAAGACGAACAAAGAGTAGAGCTAGCCAGACAAAGGAAATATACCAGAGAAACCAGGGAAAAAAATGAATTCCCATCGACCCTAATGTACCTCCATGGCCTTGAGGTTTAGTTAATGTAATACGGGCCTTTGGAGCAGCTCATAAGATAGACCAAATGATTGCAACTAATCTTGCTGCAGAGGCCAAGTTTAAAGCAAACAATGAGAACGAAAACAACAATACTCCGAGGACCATTGTTTTACTTCAGGGAGATATATCGGGCACTTATGCCCTAGCAGATAAAGAGACTGCATAGACATGACTCTTTTTTACCCCTTTCTATGTCTTATCTTTCTTCAACTTTGGATACTGTCATTATTTTCATTTGAGGACAAGTGCTCTTATTTGTGGTGGGGTGAGGCCCACCTTGTCTTGCTAGTTTCAGATATTTGTGTTTTGGCGTACATTTGGGGGTTGTCTGTTTTTAACTGTTTTTACACTCCCTACGATTGGTTGAGCTTATGGCCTTCTTTTGAGTTAAATTGCAAAATGATTTTGACGCTTCAAATTTTTTTTTTAATTTTTCGCACATTTTTGCCACTCCTTATGAGTTTAATGTGGCTGTTCTTTTGCAAGAATTTGAGTCTCGATTTCGATCAATACCAATGACTTGAATAGTGCTCTCAATTGAACGAACATGAATGTATGGCTACGATGACGCCAAATGAAGTTGCATAACCAATATGTGAGCTCTTTGCATCTTGTTGTGATTAGCCATTTATCGAATTGATACTGTTGTAATGACCGTTGCCCACTAACAAAACTGTGTAGTCATGTTTGAAGTAAGTGTCGATGCCTTGTGTGATCAGCTTGCTTTGAACCATGATGAATAAACCTAGAATTTGTCGTGTTAGTCTGATTGATTTATAAAGGTGTCCTCTTGAAATGACATTAGGCAACTTTAAATAGTTTGAGCCAATTTGACATATACCTCTTTTGTGGCCTACCCATGAGCGTGTGTTATGAGTCCACAAATTGGAGTCATTTAGGGCTTTATTTCGATACAAATAGTGTCCTTGAATGCTTATTTTGTCTCAATATCTTATGAAAACTCTTAAGTTTCAGGTATTTAAAGTTTCAGTGGAAGCATGGACACTTAGGCACAAAAAGGAACAAAAACGCTGAAGAGAACGAAGAAGCTGAAGCATGAGCATCGACTAGAACCTTTGGCGATTTACCGAAAGGAGAGGCTCCGTGCTTTGTTCCAGTATGCTAAGCCCTGAAGGAAGAGGATAAAAAAGGTAATGAAAGGAGCAGTCAGCACTTCGCGGAATATTTCTGCGAAGCAGTACTATATCGCCCAATAGTCCAGAACGTGAAGATGATGAAGGCAAGCATGAAGAGACGATGAAACAGAAGAGGGGCGAGTCGCCGAGTCATTCGGCAGCGTTGACTAACTTCACCGAAAGATCCGCTAGCGCTGATTTCTGAAGTCTATAAATAATAAACTTGTTATTAACTTTTTAAGTTTCGAACAATTATTATTATTTTTATAATAGAATAGTATGTCTTTTAAATATTTTCTCACAAGTTTGGAGAGGGTTTTGTGGGATATTGAAGAGAGAAGGATTTCATTTTGCCCAAGTTGGAAGTGGGTCTTCTCCATTCTTCTTCTTTTGCTTAAATCAAGGTTTAATTTCTTATACCCATTTGATTTTAGTATCATTTTAGGTGTATTTTATTATTTCTTGATGTGTGGCTAAAATCCCCCATTCTTGGGATGTGATTTAACAAATATATGTTGATATCGTTATTATGTGTTGCTTGCTGATAGAGTAGATGTATTTTAATGGTGATTTCACATACTGGTTGTGGTTTAATTTAATGGGTTTGTAGTTGTAAATACAAAACCATCCATGTGTTTTCGGCTTGCCCGAGAGGGAGGTCGCGAAACCAACACCACTAGACTAATGGCCTAATGAGTGGGTCGACATGAGGTTTAGCCCGAGAGGGTGAGCCCAAGTCCCATATCATAACACTCAGCTAGAGCGAGTTAGTGGGGTAAGGCGTATGCTGGTCTTCATGCGGCAAATGGGTGTCCGAGAAGAACCCATTTGAAACGAGGTAATTTGCCCGAGAGGGAACTTATTTCCATCTAAATCTTAGCCTAGTAACTATCATCTTGCAAATTTTCTATTGAAAGAATGTACCCAACTATTTATCTCAACTTGTATTGCGGTCGCACCCCAAGAACATTTACCCATACTTGATTTTCTTGTTAACTTTGGTATTTTTACTACTTGTGACAAAACCCCCAAATCAATATTTTATACTTCTGCGTCCCACCCCTCTAATTTATTATGTTTTTAATTGTTAATGTGTTATCTACGACAAGTTAGAGCTTAATTTTATATTTCTATAAATTCTCAAAACCACTCCCTTGAGAGACTACCCCAACCTTTAGTTGGGTTACTATATTATCGACGATCGTAGACATTCATACTGTAGGTTAGTGTCATTGGTCACGATAACCATCAAAATGGCGCCATTGCCTGGGAGTGGTGTTATTTGAGAATTTTTTGATTAATAGAATTTTTGTTCTTCTTAGTTGTAGTTTGCTAATTTAATTTTTAGTTTTGTTCTGTTGATTGTGTAAACATTTCAGAAAACATGAGTGATAATGGTAGTACCAGGAGCCAAGTGGGCCATCAGGACGACATTTGTAACCTCAACGATGTCCATGACCTCAACATCAATGATCCACATCTCATAGGAGGTGTCGGAGCGATCCATCTACCTCCAACAAAGGGAAATACGGTGTTCCACATAACAAGCACCATGTTGCACTTTTGCAACTAAAAGAACTTTTCAGTGGATTGGCTCATGAGGACCCACATGAGCATCTTCGAAACATCGTGGATGTGTGTGAACCTTGCTCGTTCAAGAACATCTCTCAGGAATCAATTCGATTAAGACTATTCCCTTTCTCATTGATGGGGGGAGCTTGCAAGTGGATAGCTGAATTACCATGAAATTGAATCACTTCATGGGAGGAGCTGGTCAACGCATTTAATGTGCGATTTTTCCGTCCCTCAAAGATGATGACTATTCGGGATAACATCCAAAGCTTCAAGCATCTGAATGGAAAGCCTCTTCACGAAACTTGCCTCTGGTTTAAAAAATTGGTGCTACAAAGCCCAACCCATGATTTACCTGATAATGTGCTCCTTCAATACTTTTACCGGAGTCTAGACTCGGTGAACAATGGTGTAGCTGACCAACTCTCGCATGGAGGCTTAACGCAGTAACCATACGCAGTAGTAAATCAACTTTTCGATGGATGACAACCATCAACAGGGCGTGGTACATTCGCGAAGACCAGGTCTCACCAGTCACATTTATGCTATCCAAGGAGCAGGTTGAAAAAGATAATGAGAGAGACCAAAACATTGCCAAGATCATGACGGAACTTGACATTTTAACAAAATATGTCATGGGGCTAGTGCCAGTAGTGTCAATGTTGTGGGAGTCGAGGGTGCGAATGCTGAAGAGATGAGGTTTGAAGCTATGTATGACGAGGAAGTAAATTTCCTTGCTAACCAAGGTTGGGGCTACCGTTCAAACCACCCAAGGAAGGGTGGTAATCAAGAATGGGTTAGAGACAAAGGATGAAAGGATCTAGATCGTGAATAGAGGGACTGTAATCAAAATTGGAAGGATGGGGAGAAGGATAGATATGTGCCTCCCCACGAGCGTCAGAAGCCCAAGGATTTAAAAGGTGGTAGGTCTGAGGATATGCTCTCGCGTATCCTAAACAAAGTTGATGGGTCAGAGAAAATGCTAAAAGGTATGAAAGAAGGCGTGTCTACCCTCAGCCAGACGGTCACTTCTCATTTAGTTTTAATCTAATAGTTAGAGACCCAAATGGGACATACCTCGTCTCATCTCAATCGGAGACAAGAAGGGGGATTGTCTAGTGACACTATAGCTAACCCAAAGAGTGAGGTCTAAAGGTTAACTTATGTCGTGTCGCGATGTTAACTAAGGAGCTATCTGGAAGGCAACTCAAAACCATTTACTCATTTTTTTTGTTATCTTGATAAAATAATAGTGTGTTGTTTGTACAGATTGAGTAAGGAAAGTGCTTGAAAAGATATATGGAGGCGAGCAACAGTTCAGTTTGGCGGATCACCGACGAGTTCGACGCACCCAATCATTCCCACTATTTGACGCAATACATCTTAAAGGTTGAGTTTGTAAAACTCGGCGGAGTATGAATCTTTTTGGGCGCATCACCAATCCAATTGGCGATCTCGATAAAGTCCTCCAATGCTTGCTCACATGAACTGAAAACTCTGTTATATTCAACGAGGACATTAGATATTCGGCATTTCACCGAGTGATTAAGCGAGATCGACTAACATCGCCGAAAGAGCTGAAACTGGACGGTCACAAGCCACAGGTTTAGGAGTTCCATTTCATTCCCTTTTCACAAACTCACACTCATACTTTAGCAGTTATATTTCTCGCACTTTTTGAGTATTTTACGTGTCAAATTGTGCTTGGATTAGGATCATATTACTTCCTAGCAAGCCAGTACTATCTAATTCGAATCAAAGGTTCGTAATCAAACTCCTCAGTTATTTGATCAGACTTTTTACTCATTTGCGTAATCACTGACAGTAGAAAATCTCTATTGAGTCTCTGAGTCACTAGGATTGTATTTATTATCGATTAAGACTTGATTTTTTCTGCACGATTTGAGGGACTATCACTTGGCTTTGCATCGAAGTGAACTGTTAAGTGGTGAGAATAGAACTTTCTTTGGGTTTTTTATGGAAATCAAGTTATATAAGCGTAAGTTGCACTATCTGGGGTTGCGGGGTGAAATTTGAAATGATGGATTGAAACTAGACACGTTGAGCTGATCGGCGAGATGAAAAAAAACAACTTAACTGCTCGACAGTTCGCCTAAAATCTCTATTCTCCTTTAACTGAATATTTTATGTATTGATTAATATGTGACTTTCGACGGTCAATTTAATTCGCAAAATGTATTCGGTTACTCGCCGAAAGATCCCTTGCTCGCCCTTTGTCTGCGCCCTTGAATCAGTTTTACATCACTTTCAACGATTGGCCTAACATGATTAGTACTTTGGCAACTAGCTTGGCTAAGCGATTCCACACCTAGAAACACCCTTTCTATCCTATTTGAAGTGCTATCTAACTTAACCTTGAAGTCTTTGATTTAATGGCTAGATCAAAAGTCGCAGGGAGAAATGATCCACCTAGGCACATAAGAGCACGAGATTTAAAGAAAGACGAAAAGAAAGTAGAGCTAGCCAGACAAAGGAAATATACCAATTAATATAGATCAAACAGATGAATTCCCATTGAACCTAATGTGACTTCATGGGCTCGAAGTTTAGTTAATACAATACGGGCCTTCGAAGCAGCTCAGGATATAGATCAGATGATTACAACCAATCTTGCTGCAGAGGCCACGACAAAGGCAAACAACGAGGACTAAAATAACAATACTTTGGCGACCATAGTTTTACTTTAGGAAAATACATTGAATGCCCCGGCAGATAGAGAGACTGCATAGCTAGGATCCCTCTTTACCTCTTTCTATGTCGTGTCTTTTTTACTTTGCCTTTTGGATTCTGTATTATTTGCATTTGAGGACAAACGCTTTTATTTGTGGTGGGGTGAGGATCACCTTTTGTGTGGTATTTATGATTCGTGTTTTTTATGTATTTGGGTTTTTCTGGTTATAATTGTGTTTACACTACTTTTCGTGGATGTTTGAGCTCATGGATCTCTTTTGTTTTTAATTGTAAATGATTTTGACCCTTCCAAAATATTTTGAATTTTTTGCACATTTTTGCCACCCTTTGTGAGTTGAATGTGGCTGTTCTTTTGCAAAAAATTGAGTCTCGGTTTCAAACAATATCGATGACTTGAATAGTGCTCTTAATTGAACGAACATGAATGTACTGCTACGATGACGCTAAATGAAGTTGTGTAGACAATATGTGAAGTCGTTCTATCTCGTTGTGATTAGGCATTTATCAAATTTATTTTCTTGTATTGACCATTGCACACTAGCGAAAGTGTGTAGTCTTGGTTGACTTAATTTTTGATGCCTTCTGTGATTAGCTTGCTTTGAAACTTGCATGAATAAACCTAGAATTTGCCTTGTTAGTGTGATTGATTTAGAAAGGTGTTCTCTTGATATGATCTTAGGCAATTTTAAATATTGTGAGCCAAATTTGACATATACCTCTTTTGTGGCATACCCGTGAGCGTGTGAAAATCTTTTGAACACCCTTTGCGCCTTACCTTTCTTTGGAAGAACCTTGATGAACCCTAGACTGCACTTGAACCACTACCTACAATCCTCTTGAGTTGTGGTTTAGCAAATAGCCAACATAGGCCAAAAGCCTAAGTTGGGGGTGTGGTGAAACGGAAAAGGTGAAGTCAAGAAGTACAGGAAAAATCCCCCTAAACCCATGGTATTGCATAAAAATGGAACCCCTTCAATTCAATTCAAAAAAAATGAAATGTGGAATAAAGTACGAAGGGAATCGGGTTTCAAGCAATCCATGGAGGAAAAAAAAAGATGACTTAGAAGCACTAGAAAAAGAATTGATAAATGAAAAGAATGGAATGTCTTGAGAATACCGCATCTCACGAGGAAGGAGCCACTGAGCCTAAATGACCATACCTTTGCACTCATCCCCATTACGAGCCTTAAAATGACCTTTTTGATCTTGAGTAACCCGAATAGAAAGTCGATTGCAAGATAAGGGCAAACCTATGGGTGATAACATGCATTGTGTTTCTTTTTTTGAGTGTGAGCGTTGCATCAGAATCCTGATCTTTAATTGATTAACCTCTGTGCGTGAATATGGAATCATTCTTCATGTGAGGGCATTTAGATACTTTTTGTTGAGCTTGAACTTGCACAAGTAGCAAGTATTGCGTGCATGAGAATTTTTGGTAATGGTGTGTCACAACTTGAATCTTTGGGTACACAATTAATCCTTGCATTAGTAAATTGAGTCTTGTTATGTGCACTCATGATTGAGTCTTGTGTAGCACTGTTTGAGACACACTTTTTGAACGACTGGACTGATGTTTGCTTAAGGACAAGCAAGAGTTAAAGTTGCGGATGTTGATGAGTCAACAAATTGGACTCATATAGGGCTTTATTTTAATAGAAATAATTTCCTCGAATGGTTATTTTGTCTCAATATCTGATGAAAACTCCTAAGTTTCAGGTATTTAAAGTTTTAGTGGAAGCGTAGACACTTAGACGCAAAAAGGAACAAAGAGGCTGAAAAGAATGAAGAAGCTGAAGTATGAGAATCGCCAAGAACCTTTGGCGATTCGCCGAGAGGACAGACTCCACCCTTTGTTCCAGTATGCTAAGCCTTGAAGGAAGAGGATCAAAAAGGCAATCAAAGGAGCAGTCGGTGCTTTGTCGAATAGTTCCGCGAAGTAATACTATACGACCCAATGGTTCAGAACGTGAAGATGATGAAGCCAAGCATGAAATGGCGATGAAATAAAAGAAGGGCGAATAGCTGAGTCATTCGGCAGCATCGACTAACTTCGCCGAAAGATCCTTCAGTGCTATTTTCTGAAGCCTATAAAAACTAAACTTGTTATTAATTTTATAAGTTCCAAACCACTAATATTATTCTTAGAATAGAATAGTACGATGTTTAGATATTTTCTCTCAAGTTTAGAGAGGGTTTTGTGGGAAACTTGAAGAGAGAAGGATTTCATCTTCCCCAAGTGGGAAGTGGGTCTTCTCCATTCTTCTTGTTTTGCTTAAATCAAGATTTAATTTCTTATACCCATTTTATCTTAGTATCATTTCAGGTGTATTATTTTATTTCTTGATGTGTAGTTAAAAACCCCCATTCTTGCGGTGTGATTTAGAAAATTTGTGTTGATATTGTTGTTGGGTCTTGCTTGCTGATAGAGTAGATGTATTTTAATGGTGATTTCACCTAGTAGTTGTCGTTTAATTTAATGGGTTTGTAGTTGCAAATACAAAACCACCCATGTGTTTTCGACTTGCCCGAGAGGGAGGTCGCGAAACCAAGACCACTAGACTGATGGCCTAAAGGGTTGGTCGACATGAGGTTCAACCCGAGAGGGTGAGCCCTAGTCCCATATCCTAACACTCAGATCGAGAGAGTGAGTGAAGTAAGGCGTAGGCTGGTCTTCATGCGGCAAATAGGTGTCCGAGAGGAACCTTTCTGAAACGGGGTAAGTTGCCCGAGAGGAATCTTATTTCCATCTAAAGCTTTGCCTAGTAAGTATTATGTTGCAAACTTTTTATTGAAAGCATGTACCCAATGATTCATCTCAACTTGTATTCCGGTCACAACCCAAGAACATTTCCCCATACTTGATTTTATTGTTAACTTTACTATTCTTAATACTTGTGACAAAACCCTGAAATCAGAATTTGACAATTTAGTCTCGCCCCCTTTAATTTACTATGTTTTTAATCGTTAATGTCTTTAGCTACGACTAGTTTGAGCTTAATTTTATTTTTCTATCAATTCTAAAAACACGACCCGAACCTTTAGTTGGGTTACTATACTATCGATGATCGTAAACACTCATATCGTAGGTTAGTGTTGTTGGTCACAATAAGCATCAGTGTGAAACTTTTTTTAACACCCTTTGAGCCTTACCTTCCTTTGTAAGAACATTGATGAACCCTAGACTTACTAGACCCACTACTTATAATCCTCTTGATTTGTGGTTTAGCAAATAGTCAACTTAGGCCAAAAGTCTAAGTTGGGGGTATGGTGAAAAGGGAAAGCAGAAGTCAAGAAATGCAAGAAAAGTCCCCCTTAACCCATGGTCTTGCAAAACGATGGAAACCCTTTTTAAAAAGTGGAATAAACTACGAAAGAAATTGGGTTTCCAAGCAATCCATGCAGGTGAATAAAAAGATGACTTAGAAGCACTAGAGAAAGAATTGATAAAGGAGAAGAAGAGAATTCCTTTAGAATACCACATCTCCCGAGGAAGAAGTCACTAAGCTAAATGATCATACCTTTGCACTCATCCCATTGCAGGCCTTAGAAAGATCTTTTTGATCTTGAGTAAGTCGAATGAAAAGTCGATTGGAAATAAGGTCAAACCTATGGGTGAAAACATGTGTTGTATTCCTTGTTTTTGAGTGTGAGTGTTGCATCTGATTCCTGTTCTTGAATTGATTAACCTCTGTGTGTAATTACGGAATCATTCTTCATGTGAGGGCATTGCGATACTTTTTGTTGAGCTTGAGCTTGCACAAGTAGCAAATATTGCGAGCATGAGAATATTTGGTAATGGTGTGTCACAACTTGAATCTTTGAGTACACAATTGATCCTTTCATAAGTAATTTGAGTCTTGTTGTGTGCATTCATGATTGAGTCTTGTGTAGCACTGTTTCAGACACCCTTTTTGAACGGCTGGACTTAATTTTGTTTGAGGACAAACAAAAGTTTATGTTAGGGTTGTTGATGAGTCCACAAATTGGACTCATTTAGGGCTTTATTTTGATAGAAATTGTGTCCTCAATTGCTTATTTTGTCTCAATATCTACGGAAAACTCTTAAGTTTCAGGTATTTAAAGTTGAAATGGAAGCATGGAAACTTACGCGCAGAAAGGAACAAAAAGGCTAAAAAGAACTAAGAAGCTGAAGCCTGAGAATTGCCAAGCACACTTGGCAAATCACCGAAGGGATGCACTCCGCCCTTTGTTCCAATATGCAAAGCCCTGAAGGAGAAGGATCAAAAAGGCGATGAAAGGAGCAGTCGGCGCTTCGCCGAATAGTTTCGTCAAGTAGTACTATACCGCCCAATGGTCCAGAACGTGAAGATTCTGAAGGCAAGCATGAAATGACGATGAAAAATAAGAAGACGAGTCGCCGAGTCATTCGATGACATCGACTAACCTCGCCGAGCGATCCGCCAACACTAATATCTGAAGTCTATAAATACTAAAATCTTTATTCATTATTGTGTGTGTGAGAAAGTCTAATTTTAATTTTAATATCCAGGATAGAATAGCACTTTTTAGGATATTTTCTCTCAAGTTTGGAGAGGGTTTTGTGGAGACTTGAAGAAAGAAGGATTTCATCTTCCCCAAGTTAGAAGTGGGTCTTCTCCATTCTTCTTCCTTTGCTTAAATCAAGGTTTAATTTTTTATACCAATTTGATTCTACTATCATTTTAGGTCTATTTTGTTATTTATTGATGTGTGGCCAAAAACCCTCATTCTTAGGGTGTGATTTAGCAAATATGTTTTGATATTGTTGTTGGGTCTTTCTTGTTGATAGGTTAGATGTATTTTAATGGTGATTTCACCTGGTGGTTGAGGTTTAATTTAATAGGTTTGTAGTTGCAAATACAAAACCACCTATGTGTTTTCGACTTGTTCGAAAGGGAGGTCGCGAAACCAACACCACTAGACTGATGTCCTAAGGAGTGGGTTGACAAGAGGTTCAGCCCGAGAAGGTTAGCCTTAGTCCCATATCCTAAAACTCAGCTCGAGAGAGTGAGTGTGTTAAGGTGTAGGCTGGCTTTCATGCGGAAAATGGGTGTCCTAGAGGAACGCATTAGAAATGGAGTAAGTTGCTCGAGAGAGAATTTATTTCCATCTAAAGCTTAGCCTAGTTACTATTATCTTGCAAATTTCCCGTCGAAAGCATGTACGCAACGATTTATCTCAACTTGTATTGTGGTCACACCCAAAGAACTCTTCCCCATACTTGATTTTATTGTTATTTTTTGTTGCTTTTACTACTTGTGACAAAATCCCCAAATTTATATTTGACACTTTCGTGTCACCCCTTTAATTTACTGTGTTTTTAATTGTTTTTACCTTTAGCTACGACTAGTTACAACTTGATTCTATTTTTTTATTAATTCTCAAAAACCACTCCCTTGGGACACGACCTCAACCTTTAGTTAGGTTACTATATTATTGACAATTGTAGATACTCATACCGTAGGATAGTGTCATTGGTCTCGATAAGCATCAACGATGGACGAAACGTGGATAGGATGACGGTCTATCCTCCACGACCATCATTCGTACTCAGAAACACAACTTTGGGCCGTTGAACCAAGGCCCCCAACAACGGACTGTGGTCTGACCGACGGTCATTTGGTCAAGTCGTGGTTTCATTGTTCCTGGAAGATTTTGGGTGCCTGATGAATCTGGGATTTTGACCCATTTATGGCTTGTTAATAATATGATTAGTGTCCTCGGTGCCTATTTTATGGTCTAAACTGATGTTTAAATGCTAATTTGCAGTTATAAAGGCAAAAGAGCAAGGCAAGGACATTACCTAGAAAATAAACTGAAAGAGATGAAAAAGGCCAAAGATAATGAATGCTGACAATCAACAAAACAACTCGGTGAGTTGCTGAGTTTCACTTCAGCTAGCCAAATGCTACAATATGCCATCCCTGGGGAGAAGACCACTTGGTGATGTAATTGGACCTTCTGCGAACCGCCGAATGGATCGGCGACAAAGAATTTGGTCGCCTTAAGTTAAAGGGTCTAAATAATGAAGAGTCAAGGCAAAATAGTGATGGTGAAGATCACTTAGCGCATAGCCGACTTGGTCGGCGATGCTCGAATAAATTCGCTGAATGACCTCGAAGACCAAAATCTAAGAGCTTATAATTTTATTTTCAAAAAGAGAAAACAGGATCCTTCCATTGTTAGACTCAGAGTTTTTTATTGAAACATTGTTTTTCTTAGTTTTTGAGAGTTTTCTTGTAGATTTTAAAGTTTGGTTTTTGATACTAAGCCATTTTTGAGGATCGTAAAGACGTGGTTTGTACTACCCAACTTATGGATTACGTAGTTGGTAATCTTTTCTCATTTTTCATAATGTGTGGCTAAAACCCCCATTCTTGGGGGGATGTGTGTGTGATTATGTGATTAATTGTTTCAGTTAACTTTTGGGTGTTATAAATTACTTATTTAATTGTTGTTTTGAAGTGGGTTCGATTGGTAATTGAGTTTTAAATCATTAAATGTAGTTGCCAATGCAATTCTAGTCTAGTATTCTATGCTTGCTTGAGAAAGATGTTTCAGAATTAAGGTTATCCATTGATGATTGTATTTATTGGGTTGTTGTAGGTTCAACTAGAGAGAATGAATCTTAATTCGATCCTACCTATCTAGCTCGAGAGAGAGTAGATAAATTGAGGTTATAGGTTATTTATAGTGTGATGCTTGTTGATCTTCAAGAGAAGTCACTTGAATTGTGATAGTTGATCGAGAGATGGCTATTGCATCTAATGCCTAGCCTATCCACTAAGATTCATCGAGTTTTTGTAATTAGTAATCAGCAGTATAGCAAAATTGGCAATTAATCGATTACATCTCCAACTTTCCATTTCTACTTGACTACTCCCCTGTTTTTGTTGTTGTTAATTGACAAACCTTATTCCCCCATTCGACACTAGTTGCCAACCCCTTTGATTTACTTCAATGGTTTCGATAATTTCTATTCCTACAACCGATTAGAACATGTCTTTCACTTCGAGATTGAATTCTCTGTTGTATCACTCCCTGTGGGATCGACCCCAACTCTTTGTTGGGTTTATACTAGATTGTGATCGCCTACACTTAATATTGGATGAAGTTTAGTTGAGTGTTATTAGTTCCTAGTCCACGGACCATACCCATGGCTTATGGTCCCATCCACTAGTCATGCTTGGCCCCCGTGGCTGGCACTTGAAATCCCTAAAAATTGCTATGTTGTCCTTTTTCAATCCGGGGTGTTACATTTTCCGAATATCATCTTCGTTTACCCTCAATTGGTGATAACCCGACTGAAGGTCAATCATAGAAAAATAACTCATTCCTTGAAGTTGGTCAAATAAATAATCTATTCTTGGGAGAGGATACTTATTCATAACCGTAACCTTATTCAATTGCCGATAGTCAATACACATTCGGAGAGAACAATCCTTCTTTCTAACAAACAATGCTAAAGCACCCCATGTGGAGATACTCAGTCGGATGAAACCCTTATCCAACAAATCTTTCAATTCCTTGATTTCTTCATGAGCCATTCATTAAGGAGGAATAGAGATAAGTTGCATATCTTGGAGGATGTCAATACCGAAGTGTATTTCCCTTTTGGAGGGAATACCAGGTAGATCATCTGGAAACACATCCAGAAACTCATTAACGATGGGGATCGACACAAGAGTAGGGGTTTCAAAATCTACATCGCTCACCCTAACTAGATTGTAAATACAACTCTTAGCAATCATATTTCTATCTTTAAGACAAGAGACAAACTGACCCTTAGGCATAAAATTTCCCCCATTTCATTGTAGGAAAGTCTCATTTAGGAATTGAAACTTGACTACACGGGTTCTACAATCAATACAAGCATAACATGAATGCAACCAATCCATACCAAGAACACATCAAAATCTAGCATATCAAACTCTACCAAATCAACAAGAGTAACTCTATGGGACAAGGTAACGGGACACTTTTTATAGAACGTCTTAGCCACAATAGAATCACAAATAGCAGTAGAGACAAAAAAAAAAGATCTAACAACAGATCCTAAAGAATATCAAACAACATAGTTGCATAGGGCATCACAAAAGACAAGGTAGCGTCGGATTAATTAAAGCATAAACATCCAGTTGAAAGACACTCAACATAACAGTAACCACATCACGAGAACCCTCTTGCTCATGAAGAGTCTAGAGTGCGTATACCCGATTTTGCCTGGGAGCATTTGATCCAAACAAGTTAGACCGAATGAAGGATTTGGTTGAGCCCTTCGGGAAATATCTCCTTCACCCTTAGAAACTAAAGGACAATTTGTTATCTTGTGGTCCATCATACCACACCCAAAACAAGAATTGGAACCCGCTAGACATTTTCCCTCATGCTTCCTTCCACACTAAACACAAGTAGGCAATAAGGACCCACTACCATTTACTCCTTGAGGCTTGGGGTTAGAAACCCCTGTCTTTTTTGAACTTAGGAGGAGAATTGGAGGAACCTTGGCAGCTAAACCAATGTCGGAGCATAGAACGACCATGTCCATCGGACATTGCATGAAAGAAGTTACCATCACCGGTCTTAGCCCTCTTTGCCTCCCTAGACCTTTCCTTAAGTTTTTCCTCCTAGTTTTGTTGAGCATGAACCATGAAACAAGAAATATCCATATCATTGATAAGCATGGCTGTACGAGATTCCTTAACCACCATCTCAGATACACCCAAAACAAAATTACTCATCCTTGCCCAAGCACCGACAATCATAGTAGGAGAATATCGAGATAATTCTGAGAACTTCATAGCATATTCTTTCACCCTCATAGTTCCTTGAGAAAGGTTGATGAACTCAAGCACATTTTCCTCCCTCATCTCGAGGGGAATGAACATATCAAGGAAAGAAACTTTGAACATTTCTTATTCAAGAGGACCTGCATCTTTCGGTCTCTTTTCCTTCTATTAGTTGACCCATATTTGGGAAACACCTCTCAGTTGATAAGTGGCCAACTCCGCTTTTTCAACCGTCCTCAATCCCATAATCTTCAACATCTTGTAGACATCGTCAATGAACTCTTGAGGATCTTCCTAATCTTTAGAACCATGAAACTCCGGAGATTTAATTCTAGTGATGTCCCTCAATCTAGATGTCATCGTACCCACATATGGATTAACGGTAAACGCAACCTTCCTATTGGATAGGGCCATCATGGATAGATCCAACACTTGAAAAGCTGCCCTAATCTTCACATTAGTCACTTGCTCATCCAAAGGGTCGGCCAGAATTGGAGGAGCTTAAGGAGGAGCTCCTTGATTCATATTCTCTCCCACATTCCTTCTAATGTAAGCTCTTCGAGTACCCAGATCCTATAGAGCATCGAATAAGGATTAGGACAAAGATCTTATAGAGTTAAACTCTATTGCACGACTTTAGAGTAATGAAAGAATTGGAATTTTCTAATCATCTTGTAGCCTCTGATTCATAAATGTGGCGCGCTTCACATTCTAGAACAAGACTCTACACGACATGGCTTATGAGACCATCTAGGACCATTCTAAACCTTGCGCTCTGATTATTGAGCTTTTCACGACTCAAGGTACCCCCTATGCGTAACACGGCATATAGGACCCTGAGAGGCCCCATACAAGCCACTTAGCATTCATAACATAAGAAATAGAACAAAAGAGATAAAGAATAACATTTCAACTCAAATAGTTTTATAAAAGTAAAGTTGAAGTGTAATACTTGTCTCATCAGCCATCTAGTAAATAAGAATGAAATTGGGACTAGCCCATACATCATGTCCGAAACTATAAGTAACAAAGATAACTGAAAATGATGAAAATCCGTCCTCGAAGAATGAAGACTTACCATGCTCGGAAACGCTTCTCAACGAATTCTAACCATGAAACGGAGGACCCTGACTGTCAGACCCTACATTAGAGGAAATGTTTACAGGAGTATGTGTTAGTACAAAATATGTACCAAGTATGATAACCATGCATAAAAATATTTGAACATGCGAAAAGAGGACATTTTCATGGGCATGCGATGATCAAGCTAAAAAATAGGAAAACTTGAGAGTTATAAAGCATAAGTCGTAAAACATTATCAATACAAGTCAACCTCATCTTAAAACATTCTTACAATACTTCGCGAAGTATCTTCAATTCTTCATAACTTGCTTGTGGGAAGTATCTTTAATAGACATGTAAGACCATTTGAGCTACCAACATGGAATCCGATGTCTCCCACACTGAAAAGGGGTGTCCTACATGCAATGGTAAGGACAATGAACATCTAGCTTAGGTTGATCCACTATATAATGTCTATCTAGACAACCTATGTTGTCACATAGATTATGGGACATGGGTAATCGCCACTTGTCCACTCGGTACTAAGCTTAACTTCCACGGATTAGTTCATAATCCTATTCATCTTAGCTCTTAAAGGAATACGCGCAATCACCTCTTGTCCTTACATCATATGACATGGGTAATCACCACTTGTTATTCATAGAGAAAATGGGTAATTTGCTCTTGCCTCAACATTAACATATCTTCTTAGTTATTGGCTCACTTTAGGTGGGAAGGCCTTTCAACCTTAAGAACTCTTAATATGGAAGGATGCTCTTTCACAATTCATGCTTTCATGTGTATATGAGAAATCCTTTTAACAACACAGCAACAAAAACATCATCATTGATACTACAATATTAAAGCATCCTTAAAACATTTACATACAATTCATGAGATCCTGCTTGATTTCATAAATTCATCTTCTTTCATAATCCAAAACACACAATGTATCATCATAACTTGCAAAGACATGGGAATTACATGGGTTCAGGGGGAATCATTATAAAATCATGGAATTATCTCAATTCATTCTTGGAAGATCATAAAACAATCAATTAAATCAATAATAAAGAGAATCCATAACATAGATAAAAAAAACCCTAACTCAATTGGGATTTTTGAATTGGAGAATTTGATAACTCCATGGATGAAAAGAATTCAAGGATGAAAACTATCATACCTAAATGCCAAAAGATTAAATTCAATGGTAGATTAGGAGACTTGACTTGAAACTCAAGATTGGACCCTTTTTCATCAACTTCTAGAGAGAAATATTTGACAAGTTCTTCTTTTCTGAATTTGAGAGAATGATTTTAATTTGGTAAATTTTGGGGTTGAAATGCTTGTATAGGACTTTTAGTGAATGGTAAAACGATATAGTATTAGGATAGAATAATAAGGAAAACGAATAGTGAATGGTAAAACGACATAGGTAAAAGGACTTTTAGTGAATGGTAAAACGACATAGTATTAGGATAGAATAATAAGGAAAAGACTCAAAAGCCCCTAAGATTTTAATGCCGAACCAACCGGCGATGGGGACCTACGGTACGTCGGTCAACCAACGGACCGTATTTTCCCTCCAACGATTGGTTCAGATATTAAATTTTCTAGACCCCAAACGATAGGACCCACCCATGGGCCATGGTCCAAATTATGGGTCATGTGTCCGAAGTGTGGTCTTTAACTTTTAACCTCAAAATCACTCTAAGTCTGGGACTCACCTACGAGACCTATCTATGGGTCGTGCATTGAACTACGGACGTCCTAGTGAAACAATGAAAAATATAGAAAACATAACATTTTGAAAAAAAAAACTAACCGATCACCAACGGTGTAACACCACATATCTAAAAGAAGGAAAAGAAAAAGATTTCAGCAAGCTCCAGGTGCCATCCACGGTGGCCAACCACAGGTCGTGGTATGAACCACGGATCGTAGGTGGTTCTGTGGAAAGGGCCACCCATAAGTTGTCCAGCCCAGGGACATCAACTGGATCTACGCACCATAGGTGGGTCCACGGTTCGTCTAGGCTAAACTCTCTGACCAAACCATCGCTGCGCCGGACGGACCTAGGTCCACCCACGGTTCTTCAGTGGTGGTTCCGTGGGTCAGGGATGACAGTTAATCTTCAGGGGTAATCGAGTCTTTTACTAATTAATTAGTTCTTATACTATATCGTTGTTCCTACATTTGGAACCCCTACATTAACATTTTTACCCCCAAATTCACCCCATTTATTTCATTCTTCAAAATTCCCAAAAGAAAACTAATTCCTCTCAAATATTATCTCTCTAGAAACTTGAAGAAGAAGAAGAGGAAGGATTCACCTAGGGTTTCAAGCTAATGATCCAATTTCTCTATTGAACACTAGTACATGGAGTTAAGTTATGGTAGTCTTAATCTATGGATTCCTTTCATCCATGTAATTCCTAAATCTCCCTATTTCAAAAGGTAGAATTCCCCAATTAAATTAGGGTTTTCATCTATTATCATGGGTTCTCTTTAATACTAACTTAAATGAGTTAATTATGATCTTTTGTGCATTAATTGATGGATTAAAATGCTTTTACGATGAATTCACCTATGAACCCATGTGATCCCTATGTTTTCATGTTATGAACCTTAGGTTGAGGGATTTTCATCTTCAAGGAAGAGTTTTATGAAATTGATCATGTATTACTAGTTTTACATGAATTTTTGATGAAATCCATATCTAGCCCATGTTTTCTAACAGTTTATGATTGTAATTGGGTTTTAACCTCAAAGTGGTAAATTATGGACATATGCATTGTTTATGAATTCTATGCAAATGTTTTAGTGTGCTTTGAGTATAAAGTACCAATTATGATGACGTTGTGTTGTGAAAGGATATTCTGACTAAAACACATACTAGTATGATGTAAAATGTTTTTCTCACATTGGAAGGATTCTTAGGTTGAAAGGCTTTCTAACCTTATTGAATCAAAGACTAGGAACTATCTTAATGAAACTAGCTTGTATTGGTTGTCCAAGGTCACCTTTACATGAGTAATGAAGTTAAGTAAGAAATGACTATTCCGTGGCAATTTATGCTTAACACCGAGTGAATAGTGATAGTGAAATAGAAGCTCTCCAATAGTAGAGGGCGGGTTTTCTAATCTCATGAGATGGAAGCTCCCCCGTAGTAGAGACTGGGTTTCTAGTAGCAATCTCCATATCCCATCACTATGTGCCCACATAGGTTGATTAGCTAGTGGATCTACTTAAGACTGAAGTTCAAGGTTCTACCATAGGCAAGTAGAACACCTCTTTTCAGTGTGGGGTACACATCGGATTTCGTGTTATATCTCACATTGACTCACGTCGGTTAAGGCTATTTCCCCACAAGTAATAATGAACTAAGGTTACTCAAGGAGTATCAAGTATGAGTCCAAAGGTGTTAAAGAAGAACTTAGCTTGCATTGACCATGATTTATGATTAATGTTTTTTCTAACTCTTTCATATGATGTTTAACGGTCAATTGCATGTCATGAAATGAAATGTCCCTTTTTAGCACGTTTTAAATGTTTTTGTATGGCTATCATACTTTGTACATTTTTTGTACTAATGCATACACTTGCCTACATTTTTCTGAAATGTAGGGTCCGAATTCACGGTCGATAGTTTTGTGGCTAGATCTTGGATTTTATTGTTACCGAGCTTGGTGAGTCCTTATTCTTCTAGGATGGAGTTAATTGTTTAGTTTCTTTCATGTATTTCCACTTTTGCACATGATGTATGGGACAGTCCCAATTTCATTTGATTATAATATATGGCTATGATGAGACAAGGTGTCTAGACTTTCGCTTTCCTTTATAAAAACATATTAGACTTGTATAGAGTCCTTCGGGGTTCTATACGCCATGTTACTTCTAGGGGGTACCTGTAGGCCATGACAAACATGGTAATCAGAGCACAAGGTTTAGAATGGTCCTAGGATGTATCATAAACAATGTGTAGTAGAATCTTGTTCTTGAGAGTTAATCGCACCACATTTATGAATGAGAGGCTACAAGATGATTAGGACACTCCACTTCTTTCATTACTCTTAAGTCTTGCAATAGAGTTTAACTCTATCAATTCTCTCTCCTAATCATTATCCTATGTTCTTCAGGATATGGCTACCTGAAGAGCTTATGCAACAAGGAATTCGAAGGAGAATGCGGAACATGAAGCTCCTCCCAAACACTACAAGAAAAATGATTTTAGCGAGGGCAAATTTGGTCGCTCAAAGTCTAGATCCAGTCGTTATTCGCCAATAACGACCGGATGAAAAATGGTCGTCACCGGTCGCTAAAGCTCCTTCGCTATAAGTTAATGACCGGATTTCTAATCTAGTCATTAAAAGATCTTTGGCGACGATATAAAATCCAGTCGTTATTTCTCATTTTAAGGACCAAATTATCCTTTTATTAATTGACATTCTAGTCATTGAAAACCGTCAATTACAATAGCTAATTCAATTTTTTTTAAGTTCTTTTAGCTACTACATTTTACCTTTCCTAATTTTGTGTGTGTACTAGATTTAACAACCAAAAATGTGATCAATATATGCTTATTATCGTAGAAATGTTTAAAAACTAAATAGTCATCTTTGTTGAATCGAGATATGTATTGATTTTCGTAGCTCATTACAAATAATTAGGCATCACAATAAAAAATTATACAAATCATAATTGTACGACTCTCAACTAAATGAGAATATTATGTAACATGTACACATGATATAGAATATCATTAAACAACTCCTATAAAGATAAAAAAAAATATGTCTCTCTTGTGCTTCAACTTCTTTTTATTTCTTAGTCACACATAATTGCTCTGCACTTTCTTCAAGATTCTTACGACTTCAATTTTTTGATCTGTAGAAAGAAAGAAATCAATGTTAGTTTAGTATAAAATACTCCTAATGGCTACTACTTTATCCATAATATAGGTCGCTCAAAACAATACAACAATTGTAGTATAATAACAGATATAGTCATAGAAACAACTAAGAGAAAAACAAACAAATGCAATCATAGATGAACTACTTGTTGGAACTCGATTGACAAGACAGTGAATGTGGATCCACTTATTATTCTTTTTTTAAGTTAAAGAACCTATAGATATCCACCAAGTTACGCACAACAAACAAAAGATTGTGATACAAGAGTGTAAGTGTACATATCTAACAAAAAAATTTCTCTTTTTTTAATATATCACATGACTTTTATATCTTTACCAGTAAATTTTGACTGCATATCATTCAATACTTCCTACTTTATTTATGAAAAAATAGAGCCATGAAGCAACACGATTAATTCTTATATAAGCAGATACTACCGAATGAAAATTTTGCAACAGCTGGGAAACAAGAAAATATCTCTTAAATATTTAGATAAAATAACCACTTTCCAAGCTAATTAATCATTTACCTCTTATGTGACAAATTCCTAACGTTTAAAGTATCGCCATGCTACTATTGAAAATCCACCATCGTAATCACTCCCGCATAAAAAGCCACATCACACTAAGAGATCATTTACTGACAGAGAGATGCACTCTATTACATATTAAAAGTTCACATCAATGAGCATAGGTATATACCTGCAGTCAAACATTACAAGTTTGTGTGCTAAGTTGAAGTGATGGCTACATGAAAAACAATTAGGCTCACACATGAGAAGGAAAAAGATATAAGTCGATAAAAATGTGTCATTTCTAAGAGCTTAAGTTACACAATCACATGGTTTTAAAATTTACCAAGTTATAATGGATGCATAAATGGTCAGATAGTGACTCAACACACAAAAATTCCAACAAGAACTGTAATGTCCGTGAAATATATAATATAAGACCACTATAGAAAATCAGGAATGTGCTATTTAAGCATATTTAATAAAAAGAAAGTAAAATTGTAGCCATCATTCACGTGATCTGTGATGCAAATTTGTCCCGGTGATTAATGTGCAAAGATGGAAAGTATCAACATCTTTTATTATAGAATTATAACTCGAGGACAAAACAAGAGAGTGAAGTAACTGACCCGAAATTCTTCCAATTGTGCTGAATTGAAGGACAACCCTTTTGCGCATCAAGAAGGCGCTAAAATTTGGAACATGTGACAACAAAATATGGACATAATTATAAATTCATTTTTTCAGTGTATAGCTGCAAATTGGAACCTATCTTGCTTTAGTTACTGTGTTGTTTAACTGACATACAACTAGCAAATAATTATTTTAGGTACCATTACTCATAATTTTCTCACTAAGTGACTTCAACTACTTCATATTAATGAACATCAATTGATTCATATTTAACATATAAGAGAACAATGAAGATGAAAAGCCACATTCAAATTGGAAGTCCAACTTTAGTTTCTTAACGTCTTTAACTAAGGCTATACCTGTAGATATATTTTCATGTAAAATTTCTTAGTGGTAGCGCTAAAAATATCTCAACAACCATATATTTTCAAGTTAGTAATCTCAGGCAGGTATTAATATTTGTCATATGCAGTCACAATTGGTCATTTGCAGAGAGATCATAGGCTATTTTGATGTTTGTATTTTTGTTAGTCAAATTGCAAAGGCATTCCAAAATTTTAACTCCCAACTAACTTTGTTGTTAATGATTCCAACATGTTTTTTTACTATCTTTTATCAATGGAATTATACAAGTTCAACCTTGAAAATAGTTTAAGCACATATTGGGTTCACATTAATTAGTGGCATCAGTTAGGTCTGACTACTCTAATAGCTTTCTCAAATGTTCATTGCTAAACTATAGCTAATCAGAGATGCTTCAGTTAAACTGCACGGGAACTCATATTGTTTTCCATCTTATTTATCTGATTACATGATCTATAAATTGAATCTCATTGAATTGAGTTCCTTTCCTAGGAAAAAATTGTTGCAGGGAAAATCGTATGATTTTACAAAAATGGATAAAATTTTTTTGAAAAAAATTAAAGTAAGAGAGGTAAACTAAACTGGATAGGGGAGTTCTAGTTTTTTCTTTATCCAACCTCAGTATTGTGTATTACCTCACCTAAGTTAAATATGAAAACAAACGTTCTACATGAGCTAAGAAAAAATAGAAATTCATACTTTTATCGGAAGTAGTTTTGGTTTTATAGTTTATTTCAAATTCTTAGATGTAGTTCCTTTCAAATTGTTTTACGTCAAAGAAAAATTATGGTAAGGAAGATAGATAGGCTGAGTGGGTTCTTTCTCGGAAAACTCTATAGGAGATAATCACCAATGTTTGAACCTAAAAGTGACGAACTTCTATGGTTGTTGAACAAGCTATGCGTCTAGTCGAAATAGTTATGTGTCTCATATACATTTACTCACATCTAGTGTTTACATCAAATAAATACTTGCATGACGAGAGTCTTGCATACATATGCATAAGTATATTCACTTTGAAGGTTATATTACTTGGTTTGGTATTATTTTGAAGCAGAGCCAACACAAGTTTTAGCTGCAACTAATAAACTTAGAAAAATATCCAACAAACGAAGAGAATTTCATATGGTCATGAAAAAATTTATGGAGCAAAAAGTAAATTTCATCTACTAACCTGTTAAATGATTCAATTAATTGATCACTCGAAGATGATTATGAAGGTTGACCAAACTTTGCACTTGCTAAAAGTTAATGTCTTTTGTTTACTTTCTCTCAAAAGTTGTTTTAACATGGGTTCCTGAATTATGATTTTATCAACAAAAAAGAATCAATTTATCATATTCAACTAATGGAAGATTTCCCTAGTCCATAGTTATACAAATGAATTAGATTACACCTCACAAACACCAAAAAATTTTAGAAGTCATGCAACAAGATTATTTAACCTCATACTATTTGATAAATTACATTATCTAATACTTCATAACTACGTAAAGAAGATATCAATTGTACAATTGAACTTCCTAAAGCAATGTAAAAAATAAAAGTTGTCGTCCTGTACAGCCCAATTGATATCAATTGTAGAATTGAACTTAATAAAGCAATGTAACTTGAACCTCCTTCATTACTCAATTATTTAATCACACCAATTATAAGAATAACCCGTAAATAAAATAATTAATTAAAAAATAAGATCCACCTCACATATAAATGCAGAATTAAAAATAATATGCACCGCACATATAAAAGTAGAAACTTACATTGATAAGAAAATCACTCTAAGAATACCTTTTTTTTAATCACTAGCAACAGTTGAAAAGAGCAAGACCAACATACAAGAATGTGCGATGAGCAGTAACGAGAGAACTTGATGTTCTTTTAACACAATTATGTGTTTGTGTCTGCAAAATAAATTCTCAACTCTAGTAACACAAGAAGATTCATAATAATTGATTTTCAATTCTATTCACTCAAAAAGTATAGATCAACCGTGAAAAATAGAAAGAGACTAGAGTATTTGATAGAGAAGTTGCCATGTAATCTTGAGAGGCAAGAAATTAGGCGATAAAGCTCATAATGCAATGCCATAAAGAGGAGGAACCAACTTGCTTATTTTCCTAATAAATTAGTAAAAGAGGAGATCGAGTAGACTTCTATGCTTTGGAAAGTGGTGGGTGAACAGTTGTAGATCTGAAAAAAAAAGGGAAACATATAATGCCTTTTCTTTTTATTATATATTAAGTAGTATTCATTAACGACTGAAATCAACCTTTTTAATGTCCGGATGTTATATCTAGCAACAATTAAAATAAAAATTAACTTTTAATGAGTGCAAAAAAAATGTCGTTACAAATATATTTTTAACGAACAAATTTGAACCCGGTCGCTAAGAAGTGGTCGTTAAATGTCAAATATCCTTTAGTGAAAGCTCCTCAACTTCCAGTCGATCCTTTGGCTGAGCATGTTTCTAATGTGGAATTTAGGGCTGTTTTTAAGGTGTTGGCTCAAGCGGTTACGGCCAAAGCCAATCGGGAGCTTGTGGTTCCCACAAGCTCAAATGTGAATTCGGCAACTTCAAGAGTTAGAGACTTCAGAAGGATGAACCCTCAAGAGTTTCATGGCTTGAAAGTAAAGGAAGATTCTCAAGAGTTTATCGATGAGGTTTATAAGATTTTGATCAGCATGGGAGTTATGTCGTTTGAGAAGGCTGAGTTAGCTGCTTACCAATTAAAAGGTGTGGCTCAAGTGTGGTATAACCAATGGAACAAAGGGAAGCCGGAAGATGCGGGTCCTCTTGATTGGGAGAAGTTTAAGGCATCATTTCATGATAGTTTTTTTCCCCTTGAGATGAGGGAAGCTAAGGTGCTAGAGTTCATTAACCTTCGACAAGGAGGTATGAGTGTAACGGAATATGCTCTAAAGTTCACCCAATTGTCTATGTATGCTCCATTGATGGTTGTGGATTCAAGGCCTAGAAAGAGTAAGTTTGTATCTGGTGTGTCCGAAATGGTATTAAGGAGTGCCAAATCGCAATGCTCATTCATGATATAGACATCTCCTGTCTCATGGAACATGCACAACAAATTGAGGAAGATAAACTCAAGGAAAGATCTAAGGAGGTAAAAAGGTCTAAGACCGGTGATGGAAATATCTCTAACACAAGGTATGATGGACAAGATCTTCAAAGATTCTGACAAAAGTTTTCCGGACAAGGTTCCTCCAATGCTCCTCCAAAGTTCAACCAAGATAGGGTGTCTAGCCCTAAGCCTCGAGTAGGCAATGATAGTGGGTCTTCAATGCCTACGCCTTATTGCACCAAGTGTGGAAGGAAGCGTGATGGCAAGTGCATAGCCGGCTCAGCTAGTTGTTATGGTTTTCGTAAAATTGGTCACAAAATGTGGGATTGTGAAATGTTTGCGGCTAAGGAGAAAGAGGGCAAGCAAGCTGTCACGACTTGAGAGCACCCCCTTGTCGTAACACACTGTACTCGACCCTGAAGGGGTCTGATACAAGCCTCATAGCATTCTTGAACATAAGAACATAGTAAAATAGAGAAAAATGAAAAACTTTCTTCACAATAGAAGACATTTGCATTAAAAGCAAGCGTAAGACTTTCTAGACTTTGTACACTATGTCCCAAACCATCTAATACTTTGAATACAACATAGGGTCTTAGGCCATACAAAATCTTTAACACTAACTATAGGACATTAAAGGAAAAACAAGGGGTTTTGTCATCGAAACTATGAGGACTCATCAAGTCTTCATCCTCAAGCACCTTAGAAACCTATCCACCAAGCATAGAACACCAACATCTTCAAACCCTACACTTAGTAAGAAAAGGGGAAGGATGGCGTTAGCACATTAGATGTACTAAGTATGATGACCATGCAAAAACATGCTTAAAAGGGACATTAGATTGAAAGCCATGCCTTATGCCATTTTTGTGAAATTTCATGAACATTGATACAAGAGGCATAATATAGGTCCCAACCAACATACAAAGTCACATAATTCAAATTTAGTCATTATCACATATATAATCCTTTACCTTCACCTTGAACCTTCACCTTAAGTAACCCTCAAGCTATACTTTGTGCAATGTATGGATAGCGTCCCATACCACCACCCACACTAAGGTACCACCTTAAGGTCACCTAAACTGAACTTACCATTAATCCTTCTAACCTTTAAACAATAGAGCATATAAGATACATAAACATCACATGAATCACATCATCATATTAAGACCATCATATAAGACAACTCTAGGTCATGCTTGTACAATGTACTAGTAGCGTACCATAGTACTACTCACACTAAGTACTCATATGAAGACACCATAAACAAGGCATATTTGTATACAATAAGTCGGAAGTAACTCATAATACAATCCAAGTTTAGCATGCATCTTTACATTTAAGCATATAAGAGTCAATCATTACTCAATAACATCATTTAGAGGACTTTCAAACAATAGTCATTAAGACTTAGTGAACTTACTATAGCCCTCTTGAAGCCTACTCGTGCCATGTACGGATAGCATCCCATACTACTACCCACACTTTATGGAGCTCCTCAAGAAACTATAATGCACATCTCACATGATAGGAATAAGCGTTTAACCGACATAGACCATGAGAGCTAGATCATGGAATCTGATGTATTGTCCTACATCGTAAGGGTTGGTCTACTTGCCTAAGGTAAATCGGTATATAGCTTAAGCGAATCCACTAGCTAGACCTATGTGGGAACATAGTTAAGGGACAAAGAGATTTCTACTAGATTCTCCGCCTCAAATCACGTGAGGGCATCCATCTCTAGAGATTGCTACTAGAAACCCCACCTCAACTCACGTGAGGGCATCCATCTCTAGAGATTGCTACTAGAAACCCCGCCTCAACTCACGTGAGGGCTTCCATCTCATTCAATATCATCTCGGTGCTTAGCCTACATTCCCATAGAGTATTGTAACGTTCATTACATTAAGGGATAAAAGATTGTTACTAGACACCCCGCCTCAACTCACGTGACTGCATCCATCTCAACCCAACATTCATTCATTGGATAGCTCATAGATTCAAAGATGAGAATAGACTTTCATCTAAGAATCCCATTATCTGTCATTAGTTCAAGATTGAGAATATCCTTTCAATCAACACATCATTAGCATTCAATAGAGTACAATTGAGAATAGCCTTTCAATAGACTCAACATTCATTAGCATTATCATTAAACTCATTCATTCATTCATTTATGAAAAGGCTACCAACATTAGATCTACCAACTCAAGACATTAAGTCAAGATAAACTCATCATATAAGAAAAGGATGTCTACGCCTACCAATTCAAGAGATCTCATTCAACTTTACATTATAGAACCCTTCACATTCCATCATCAACATATATGATTGTTAATTGGGAGATAACCTTCAGTCCTAACACAATTAGCTTCTAGACAATATCATAATTCATTCATTGAGATCACACACATGCTTCACATCACATTCATATATACAACATCATGATAACTCTTCAATTCCTCACACTATGCCTTCAAGGCCATGATCAAAATGTACATAGTAAGTAAACATCTCCACCTTTCAGGTGGATTAACAATTCTACATTAACATAAAATTAGGTCAAACTTGCCCTTTCAAGGCTACGATCACAAATACTCAATTCATCAATAATTCACCATAATTAGACATATATAATGATACAAATCAATAATCTAAATTAATCTACTCATAAATCCATCATTATTCATTCATGATCAACAAACCCACTCCATAAGGCCAAATTTAGGAATTGAGAGAAATCATGGGTTCATCTAGTAAAATCATCTTAAATCATCAATTAAACATCAATACAATCATAGTTTATCATTTGAAAACGTTTGATGCAGGAACCCATGAGATTGAGCGAAACTTAGGGTTTTTGCGACATTGAAAACGTTGAAAACTTCTTTGAAATTGACTCTAGGGTGAAATCTAACCCTAGATGAAGGAGCACCATACCTTATACTTGAAAAATCCCACGAAATTGAAGAAGAATCACCTGGAAATCCCCAACCCTAGCTTGAACTTGACCTTGATCTCCAATGGAGTTTCTAGAGAGAACTTTTTAGGAGGGAAGGGTTTTGATTTAAGAGATGAAATCTAAATGAGGGTTTCAATATTTTAATACTCTTAAAATACCTTGAAACACTTAAAATAATCGTCCATAAATTAATTAGGACTTGGGGTGAATTTACCAATTCACCCCTAGCTTGGGCGAGACTACACCAGAAAAATAATGCCCATTCACGCCATGGACTCACGAACTGTGAGTCCATTCACGCACCATGCTGCTGGTCGGTGGTCTGAGGCTACAAGTTGGTTGTAGGCCTCTTGACCTACGGAGGCCATCCACGGGGTGTGGATGGACCAACGGGGCATGAACCCCATCCATAGGTCACCAAAATTTGGCCAACTTGATGGTTTCCTTGGGGTAGTGGGCTTTAGAATTAGGGTCCTCCTCAAGCACACTTTGGGTGGTCCTTGAGGAGTCGTACCTTGACGTCTAACCCCAAAACACCTCAACCATGGGTCGGGACAACATTAAACCACATAAAAACTCATGTCCAACACAAGCGCACACACGTTAGGCTCTAGTTTCACAAGTTCATTTTTAGGGTTGTTACATTATCCCCCAGTTAGGAACATTCTTCCTTGAATGACACTTTAAACACATTTAGGGGTAACGACTCAAGACTAGCAGCCCACAATCATGCATACAACCTCAATACAAATTCATAAACATCACTAAACCTTCATAATCATGATGTTTACGTAATCAAGACACAATATGCGATACAAGTGTCTACGGTCGTACAATATTTTAGTAACCCAACCAAGGGTTGGGATCGTTCCCAAGAGAGTTGTTTTGAGAATTAATAGAAAAATAAAATTTAGTTCTACTTAGTCATAGCTAAAGACATTAACGATTAAAAACATTGTAAATTAAAGGGGGACACAAGAGTGTCAATTAACAATTGGGGGGGGGGGGGTTGTCACTATTTTGTAAAAACAACAAAATAAACAAGGGTTTGTAAGTAATGAGAGGGAATCCTTGGGATGTGATGGGAATACGGGTTCAGATAGATTATTTGGTACATGCTTTCGATAGAAGATTCATAGAATAATTTTGACTAGGCTAGACTTTAATGGGGATAAGCTCTCTCTCGAGCAACTAACCCCATTTCAAATGTGTTCCTCTCGGACACCCACTTGCCGAATGTAGACCAGCCTACACCTTAACCCACTCCCTCTCTCGAGCTGAGTGTGTGGACATGGGACTAGGATTCATTCTCTCGAGCTGAAGCTGATGTCGACCCACTCACACTGGCCATCAATCTAGTGGTTTTGGTTTTACGACCTCTCTCTCGCAGGACCAAAAAACATAAATAAATTTGTATTTGCAACTACAAATTCATTAAATTCATCCACAACCACTAAACAAAATCATATTTAAACTACGAATAGACTATCTAGAAGAAAGACCAAACAATTATCTTAACCCATATTCGCTAAATCACACCCCAAGAATTGTGTTTTTCAGCCACGCATGCATAAGAGATACAAATTTATACCAAATTGAGCTTGCATTCAACTGGGTATGAAGATTTAAGTCTTGATACAGGCCAAAATTGAAGAATCCAAGAGAACCAAATCTAAATCTTGAAGATGAAACCCTTTGGAACCTCAAGTCTTGAAAACCCTCTCAAACTTGGAGCAAAAATATCAAAAAGTATTATTCTATATGAAAATGATAATAATTGTTCTACTCCTAAAACTATAACTCTAACTAGTATTTATAGTTTTCACAGATTTGTGCTGCAGCGGATCATTCGGCGTCGTTAGTCGGAATAGTCAATCAACTCAGTGATTTGTCCTTTGGTGTAGTTCATCGATGTCTTGCACTAGCCTTTATCATCGTCGTGCTTTGGGTCATTGGGCGACATGGTACTGCTTTAGGGAACTTCTCGGCGATGCACCGACTGGTCCTTTTCTTCAGGATTCAGCACACTGGAACAAAAGGTAAAGTAAGACCCTTCGGAGACTCGCCAAGTGGAATCGGCAATCCTCGGGCCTTCGTTTCTTCGTTCTTTTCAGCCTTTTTGTTCCTTTTTGCGATGTAGTATCAATACTTTCCTTTAAACTTCAAATACCTGAAACTTAAGGGTTTTCATCAGATATTGAGATAAAATGAGCTTTTGAGGACACAATTCTTATTAAAATGTAACCCTAAATGAGTCCAATTTGTGGACTCATCAACACCCACAACTTAAACTTTTGGTTGTCCTCAAGTTCAGCCGTTCAAAAAGGATGTCTCGAATAGTGCTACACTAGACTCAATCATGAATGCACACAACAAGATTCAATTTACTTATGCAAGGATCAATTGTGTACTCAAAGATTCAAGTTGTGACACACCATTATGAAAGATTCTCAAGCTCGCAATACTTGCTTCAAATGCACGTTCAAGCTTAACAAAAGCCTTCAAATGCCCTTACACTAATGATGATTCCATTTTCACACGTAAAGGTATAATCAATTTAATGTTCAGGAATCAGATACAACGCTCACTGATGAGTCCACAAATTGGAATCATTTAGGGATTTATTTTGATAAGAATAGTGTCCTCGAATGCTTATTTTGTCTAAATATCTGATGAAAGTTCTTAAGTTTCAGGAATTTGAAGTTTTAGTGAAAGCATGGACACTTAGGCGTAGCAACAAACAAAAATGCTGAAAAGAACAACGATGTTGAACCCCGAGCACTGCAAAACACAATTGGCGATTTGCCGAAGGAATTTACTCTGCCCTTTGTTCCAGTATGCGAAGCCCTGAAGGAGAAGGATCAAAAAGGCGATGAAAAGAGCAGTCGATGCTTCGCCGAATAGTTCCGCAAAGCAGTACTATACCGCGAAATTGTCTACAGCGTGAAGGTGGTGAAGGAAAGCATGAAACAGTGATGAGACAGACGAAGGGAGAGTCACCGACGACTAACTTTGCCGAAAGATTCACCAGCGCTATTTTCTATAGTCTATAAATACTAAACTTATTATTTTTTTTAAGAATCAAATTTTTATTTTAATTTCCAAAATCGAATAGTACTTTTTAGATATCTTCTCTCAAGTTTGGAGAGGGTTTTTGGGAACTTCCTTTTATTTTAATATAAAGGAACACACCATGACTACTCTCAAAGCCTACTTGTGCAATACATGGATGGAATCCCATACTACCACCCCCACTAAGAAATGCATTCTTCACAAGCCATAGTTCATTAACATTCTTTGTGGGGGTAAGCCTTAACTGACATAGACCATGTGAGCAATTCATGGAATCCTGGTGTCACCCTCACCGGATAAGGGATTACTACTTTACTAAGGTAGGACCATTTCTTTTTAGCTTAGGTGGATCCACTAGCTAATAACCTATGTGGGCACATAGTTTATGGGATAGGGAAATTGCTACTAGATACCCCGCCTCAACTTACGGATGAGCATCCATCTCAAGATATTGCTACTATATACACAGCCTCAACTCACGGATGAGCACGAATTCCGCAATGTTCTTCTTCATGTCCCCCCACCAATATATTTCTTTCAAGTCATGATACATTTTGGTTGACCCCGGATGGACTGAATATCTCGAATGATGCGTTTCCATCATGATCCACTTTCTTAATTCATCTACGTTAGGTACACAATCTGTTTTGACACCGAAGAACTCCCTCTTGTGTAAGCTCAAATGCCTTTGTCATACCCTGTTGTACATTTTCCTTAAGGTGTAATAGAATAGGATCACTAGACAACTTCTCTTTCACTTTCACTACTAATGAGGATTCTGCTGCATTTTGCATAATAACCCCTTCTTCTGGAAATTCAGGAAGGCGAACCCCCAAGGTAGTTAGTTGGTATAGATCTTTAGTTTTCTCTTCTCTTCCCGTGAACTGCCCATAAGTGCTTGCAATCATTTTTTGACTTAAGGCATCAACTACCAAATTTTCTTTCCCAGGATAATACAAAATATCAATGTCATAATCTTTTATTAACTCAAGCCACCTCAAATTCAAGTCATTTTTCTTAAAGATATATTGCAAACTCTTGTGATCAGTATATATGTCAACATGAACTCCATACAAGTAGTGGTGCCATATCTTCATAGCAAACACCACTGCTGCAGGTCTAGATCATGGGTTGGATGGTTTTTCTCACGTGGCCGCAACTGTCTTGATGCATAAGCCTTTACTTTACCATGCTACATCAATGCACATCCTAAGCCCACTACTGAAGCATCACAATACATTGCATACCCTTTCGTTCCTTCTGGATGTACCAATACAACTGTAGAAGTTAATTTATTCTTCAGCTCTTGTAAGCTTTTTTCACATGCAACCCTCTGTTGAAACTTGGTTTCTTTGTTTGTTAGTTTTGTTAAGGGTGAGGCAATGGAAGAGAATCCTTCAACAAATCTTCTATAATAACCTGCCAAACCAAGAAAACTATAGATCTTTGTATGTGTTGTATGTCTTGGACAATTTATTACGGCTTCTATCTTTTGAGAATCAACCTTTATTCATTCGCCAGATAGAATATGATCTAAGAATGCCAGATATTTAAACAAAAACTCACATTTAGAGAACTTTGTACACAACTTACGATCACAAAGAATTTGTAAAACCTATCAGAAGTGATTAGCATGGTCCTCTTCCGATCTTGAATACACCAAAATGTCATTTATGAATACTACCACGAACACATCTAGAAATGACTTGAACACCCTATTAATCAAATCCATAAAAGTTGTTGGTGCATTTGTTAGCCCGAATGACATGACTAAAAACTCAAAATGACCATACCGTGTCCGCAAAGCAGTCTTGGGAATATCTTTGCCTTTGACCCTTACTTGGTGATACCCCGACCTTAAGTCGATCTTTGAAAAACACTTAGCACCTGATCAATCAAATCATCAATTCTAGGAAGGGGATATTTGTTCTTAATTGTTAGTTTTTTCAACTGTCGGTAATCCATGCACATTCTCAATGAGCCATCTTTCTTATGTACAAACAAAACTATTGCTCCCCATGGGGACATACTAGGCCTTATTAATCCCTTTTCTAACAAGTCTTTTAATTGCTCCTTCAACTCATGTAATTCCACCGGGGCCTTTCTATATGGAGGGATGGATATAGGTTGAGTATCTGGAATCACATCAATACCAAACTCTACTTCTCATTCTGGAGGCAAACCCGGAAGATCTTCAGGAAATACATCGGGAAATTCATTAACCATTGGAATGGATTGAAAGGTTGGTGACTCCACATCTATGTTTTTCACCCTCACTAGATGACATATATATCCTTTGGACTTCATCTTCTTTGCCTTAAGGTAAGAAATAAACTTACCTCTTAGTGCCTTAATATTACCTTTTCATTAAAGAACTGCCTCTTTTGTAAAATGGAAACGTACCATCTTAGTTCTGCAATCTACCATGGCATAACAAGAAGCTAACCAATCCATACCTATTATAACATCAAAATCTACCATTTCTAGCTCAACAAGGTCAGAAACAGTTACAATGCATTTACGATAAACCCTTCTAGCTATAATAGACTCACCAATCGGTATAGACACTTCAAATGGTTTCACTAATAATTCTAATGTTCTTTTGAACTTTCTAGCAATCAATGGAGTAACATATGACAATGTAGAACCCAGATCAATTAGTGCATAAACAATATGTGAAAAGATGGACAGTGTACTTGTAACCACATTCGGTGAAGCTTCCAATTTTTGTCGATCCCTTAGACCATATGTGCGATTCTGAACTCCACTAGAACTAGCTGCTCCCCTATCTCCTCTACCAAGACCTGTAGGCATCTATAGTCCCCTACCTAAAGAAGGTTTTGATGAGGATGATGCAACAACCGATCTAGTAGGGTGGTCAACACAACCCATGCCCCTATGCGGGCAATTTCTCATCATATGCCCTAGTGTACCACACCAAAAACAAACATCTATAGAAAACCTACATGCACCTAGCTGATTTCTTCCACATTATTTACAAGGCTGTCGAGGAGGCCTTGATTGGCTCGTACTTCCCTGCTCTTGATGACCCGCTATTTGTGAACCTTGGCTTTCATTTCTTTGCCCAAACTAATTGCCCTTAAACCCTTGAAACTATGGTGGAGCACTAGTTGTAGAGTAGAAAGATGATGGCCTAGGTGATCTTTTAAAGAACCGAGGCCTAAACTCACCTTGGGATTATGTAAACTGCCCCATGAATCTGGCCCTCTTATGATACCCTATTTCCGACTCTTGTGTCCTTCCTCTTTAAAGTTATCGGTTCTACCTTAGGGAAGTAGACCAACCTTTTTCGGTATGAGAGTCAACGGATTCCATGTTAAGCTCACATGGTCACATGTTTCTAAAGGCTTAATCCCAGAAAAAGAACAAGAACATGAATAATGAACTATGGTTACTCAAGAATCTTGTATATGAGTTCAAAAAAATTGTGATGACTGTGTTGTCTATGTTTGATGACTTATGACTTCTAAACTCTTATATCATGTTTAAATTGGTAAAATGCATGCTTTCAAATGAAATGTACCTTTTTGCATTTTTTCAATGTTTCATGCATGGCTATCATACTTAGTGCATTTTTGTACTAACGCCTACTTTGCCAACATTTTTCCTAAGTGTATGGTCCGATTCTCGAGGTGATCATTCTTGTCGTTAGAGCTTGGACTTGATTGTTTTCCCAAGCTTGGTGAGTCCTCATGGTTCGAGGATGGGTTTTCTTATATCTTACATTATTTCATGTACTTTTCCTTTTGGACATGTTGTATGGGCTAGGCCCTATTTCATTCATGATTGTAATAGATGGTTATGTTGAGACAAAGTGTCTAGACTTCCGCTTTTGTTTATGAATATGTTTAGGCTTGACATGTGTTTTTACTCTTATTGATCTATTGCTTATGTTATGAGAACTAAGTGGCTCGTATGGAATCCTTCGAGGTTCTATACGCCATGTTACATCTAGCGAGTACCCCTGAGTCATGACAAACTTGGTAATCAGAGCATACAGTTTACAATGATGATAGGATTATGTCTCATAAGCCACGCCTAGTACAGTGTCATTCATAAGTGAGAAGCACGCCACATTTATGAATGAGAAGCTACAAGATAATTAGGAAACTTCACATCTTTCATTACTCTTATGTCGTGCCAGAGAGTTTAACTCTGTTAGTTCTCTTTCCTAATCCTTACCCGATGGTCTACAGGATGTAACAACTCAAAGAACCTTCACTAGTGGGATTTAGGGAGACAATGTTGATCAAGGAGCTCCTTCTCAAGCTCCTCAAGTTCCACTTGATCCTTTGACCGATCAAGTGACTAAAGAGAAGTTTAGGTTTTATTTTCAAATGTTGACTCATGCCGGGATAGAAACTCTAGGATTTTATGGGTGAAAGATAGAGTATCCTCAAGAGTTCATAGATGAGGTTTCTAAGGTGTTGGACTTTGTGGGAATGACTCCGGCAGAGAAGGCGGAATTGGTTGCTTATCAATTGAAAGGTGTTGGTCAACTTTGGTTCAACAAATGGAAAGAAGCACACCCCGGAAACTAGTAAGTTCAACTAGAGAGTTTTAGAGCTTTTCGTAAGAGTTTTAGAGCTTGATGAGAGTGTTTAAGTCGTAAAATTGATTATCGTACTTAGAATAAGGGTTTAAGGGTTAGGGCATCAATGTACGACCCACAAGGACCACCCAAGGGGTCCTTGAGGAGGACCCTCAAACAGCCCCAAAACTGATAATTTGAAGGTCACCTACGCTTTGTCACCTACTTGCCATAGGTGGACCCACTCCCCGTAGGTTGGGGTCGTGAATCAAGGCCTGAAAATTCCTTCAAAGTTGATCCTAAGAACCCCAGCTACGACTTGCCAGTACCCCCCGTGGGCCAACCCATGGTATGTCGGTGGGGGTTCCGTTGATTATGCCAGTTTTACATGTTTTAGTTTTAGTTAGGAGTTTGGAGGTTAAATCATTAAATAATTAGGGGTTAAGGTAGATAGGTTAGTTAGTTATTTAACCACCTATATATACCTAATAAAAGCCTAAACTAAATCATTTAACTCATTCATCTATGAACTCAAAATACTCATAAAAAATTCTCTCTCTAGAAGTGAAAAAAAAGAAGAAGAAGAAAGGAAATTGGGGCATCAACTTAGGTCAATTTTCCTCCATTGTTTCAAACTTGATTAGGGCTTTAAATTGAGTTATGTTAGCTTAATCATCTATGAGTTTTTCCATCCAAAGAGCCCCTGATGAGTCCACAGTTTGGACTCATTTAGGGCTATATTTTGATAGAATTAGTGTCCTCAAATGCATATTTTGTCTCAATTCAAATGATAACCCTTATATTGCAGGTATTTGGAGTTTGAGGCAAAGCATGGACACTACTTGGAAAGAAGGAACAAGGCGGCTGAAAAGAATGAAGAAATGAAGGCCTGAAGATCGTCGAGCCGAGTTGGCGAGTCGCCGATTGGCATGGAGATCGCCTTTTGTTCCAGTGTGCTGAACCCTGAAGGGAAAGATCAAGTTGGCGATGAAATGGTGCAGTCGGCGTGTCACCGAGTAGTTCCATGAAGCAGTACTATATGAACCAACGGCTCAAAGTGCAAAGAGGCTGCAGGCTAAAGCAAGAAGGCAATGAAATCGACCAAAAGGCGGACCGCATAGTGTAGCGGCGATCCTGACTGACTGAGTTGAGTTATCAACTACAGACATATTTTCTAACACTATAAATACTTGTCTAAATTGTTAACTTAGTATGAAGTTATAGAAAATTATTATTGAGAAATATTTTCAGTCAGAAGTTTTAGAGCGTTTTGGAGACTTTGTTGTGAGAAAATAAAATAAATAAAATAAAAATAGAAGATCCTTTTGAAAGGATAGTTACAGTCATTGATAATAATGATTATAGTTATAATGAGATTGATATAGAAGAAGATTTAGAAATAGTAAAAGAAAAACTAAGTACATAAAAAAGAATAAACTATGAAACACCCTAAATATCATAAAAATTGAGTACCTCAAGAAGAATAGATAAAACTCCACAACAATCAATAGAAGAAGAAATAGAATCATATCATAACTACATAATGAGAGTAATGGAACAACGAAAATATCTAATATTAATAAATACAGGACAAGAAGAAAACTATATTACAAGAGAACTAGTAACAGAAGATGAGATAATTACTACTGAACAATCATGCCCTGAACTACCAAAGGCATTAATATATACCGAAGAAACTACAGAAAATGAAATAATCATTGGAGGAGTACCAATAGTAATAAAGTTTAAAATATATCAAGGAGATAAAAATATCACATTAGGAATAAGATGGTTAGAACAAGTAAAACCATATAATTTAGTAGACAAACAATTAACAATAAATTATATTAATAAGAAGATAATAATAAAATGAACTTTCTTATGATAAAAACATGAATATATATATACTTGCAAAGATAATAATAGAAGGATATTACAACAGATATTATACACCAATGATAGACACAGGAGCAGAAGCTAATATATGTAAATACAATTTCTTATCAGAAGATAAAGGGGAAAAATTTAAAACACCGATAGTAGTAACATGATTTAATAATGAAGGAAGCTTGATCACATATAAGGCAAAACATATAACAATGCAAATATGGGATAAGATTTTAGCTATAGAAGAAATATATAACTTTGAATTGACCACAAAAGATATGCTATTAGGAAATGCCATTTGTAGAAAAACTATACACACATATAATAACAAAAACACACTGGTGGTTCACAACACCATGTAAACAAAAAATAGGAGCAAAAAGAGTGAATAATGAAAAAGGGAAAACAACCGAATGGATAAAAGGAAGTGAAAAAATTACACAAAAAATAGAAAATATAAAAGAAGAAGACCCTAAAATAGAATTAATTATATTTTCTATAGATAAAGTAAAAATAATCCAAGATAAGTTAGAATTGTTATATAGTGAAGATCCTTTACAAGGATGGGAAAAACATAAAACAAAAATAAAAATTGAGCTAATTGATAATAATAGCATAATAACCCAAAAATCATTAAAATATAATTTTAATGATTTAACAGAATTTAAGATACATATAAGCTAATTACTAGAAAAATGGTATATACAAAAAAGCAATAGCAAGCATACAAGCCCAGCATTTATAGTAAATAAACATAGTGAACAAAAAAGAGGAAAAAGTAGAATAGTTATTGATTACAGAAATTTGAATGCAAAAACTAAAACATATAATTACACAATACAAAATAAAATATTAAAGATAAGATAAATCCAAGGATATAATTACTTTTGTAAATTTGACTGCAAATCAGGATTTTACCACTTAAAGTTAGAAGCGAAATCTGAAAAACTTACAGCATTTACTGTACCACAAGGATTTTATAAATGGAATGTATTACCTTTTGGATAAAAAAATGCCCCAGGTAGATTTCAACACTTTATGGATAACTACTTTAAACAACTAGAAAATTGTGTAGTATATATTGATGATATATTACTATATTCTAAAAACCAATATGAACACATAAGATTATTAGAAAAATTCATATATATTATAGAATATTCAGGCATAAGCCTAAGTAAAAAGAAAGCAGACATAATGAAACGCCAAATAGAATTCCTAGGAATACAAATAGATAAAAATGGAATAAAAATGCAAACGCATAGAGTACAAAAAATAATTAACTCAAATGAACAGCTAGATACAAAAAAGAAATTACAATCATTCTTAGGACTAGTAAATCAAGTAAGAGAATACATACCAAAACTAGCATAAAATATAAAACCATTACAGCAAAAATTAAATAAAGATGTAGAATAATAGTTTGATAAAAAAGACCAAACACAAATACAAAAAGTAAAATAATTATGTAAAAACCTACCTAAACTATATTTTTCGGATGAAAACAAAAAAATTACTTATATAGTAGAATCAGGCGTCAGTGAAATAAATTATGGAGGAGTCTTAAAATACAAGTATGATAAGGAAAAAACAGAACATCATTGTAGATATTATTCAGGAACATTTATTAATGCAGAAATAAGATGGGAAATAAATAGGAAAGAATTATATTCAGTGTATAAATGTTTATTATCATTTGAACCATATATTGTATATAACAAATTTATTATAAGGACAGATAACACACAAGTAAAATGGTGGCTAGCAAGAAAAAAATACAGGATTCAGTAACTACAAAAGAAATGAGAAGATTGGTATTAAATATATTAAATTTTACATTTACTATTGAAGTAATAAAAACTGATAAGAATGTTATTGCAGATTACTTATCAAGACAAAGCTACTCACACTGAGAAAGAAAATACAATTGAAGATATACTCAAAGCCATTACTACACTTTGTATAAAAGTGGACAGTATGGACAATGAGATATAAAAGCTAAAGACTAATGAAGATAATCTGAAGTCTAAAGCTAATACAGGTCAGTAGCATGATTGTAAAAATGCGGAGCTAAGTTAATTGGAAGACTTTAAAAATCCAGAGCTAAAAGGTGACGTTGGAAAACACCTTAAAACACATAATATTTGTTTAAATACAGCTGCAGGTACAAGTAAACAAGTTAGTGAAAAACAACATAGGAATACAAACTTAAACCAGCTATTTGAAAAACCATTTACTCCGAAAATGCCAAGAAACACATTGACTATGGAACCACAAACCTCTACCTATGCAGATAGCCAATAAAATGAGAAAAAAATTATATAACCATGTCACGAGAACATATATTGAAAATATACACAAAATCCAAACCTATTTAAACTGTAATCCTAGATCAACTACAACCAAAGAACCAAGTCAAGACTACCTAACCCAAAAATTACAAGGTTATAACAAGCTAATCGCACAGCCAATAAATAACCTCAATTTAGTAAGGACATGTTACAATTATGGACTATTAAATACCGTATACACATATGAAGGAGAAGAAATAAGTGGAATACCAGAACTACACAAGGCATTCATTATATATAAAAGAGTTACCAAGGGAAATTTATTTTATGTAAAGTTTTATAAAGCAACAGCGGAGATATAATACGAGGTGATAAAACCTCTGATTCAAGTTATTAAGACCGGACTAACCAAAGACATGGTTATACCTGAAGATATTAGATAACAGGAAGAAATACGAAAAATAGAGATACCAAGTTTTTATGCCAATAAAAGAATAATTGGTATATCAACTATTATACAAGAGTTAGCAAACAATTATTTAAACGGAAATGCTATATGGAGTTACTACTCTAGAGACCTGTTAATGATATATTCAAATTCAAGAGAACTAAGGAAAGAAGATATGGATGAAGTCCAAAAATGGATTTTACCATTATTAAAACTAGAAGAAAGACCTACGACAAGAGCACTCAAAGCAGTATTTATTTCGTCAGAACAATTAACCAGATATTGTAAGCTAATTGGACATAAATATCCTGACCATATATGTTCAAAATGCAATGGAGAAGATAATGTAATCCCCTATGTCCAGCTGGAATGATAAAATAAAAGGAGATAGAGACGGAAAAGAGATAAGATAAAGAGAAGAAGACAAAGAAGATAAAGACAAAGGACGAAGAGATAAAAAGAAGACAAAAAAACGTGTTTGGCCAACAAAGCCAAAAGTAAATGTAAATTATTATGTAAAAGTCTTAAAGTGTACATTAGTAGTCACATTATTGTAAATTATTAGGCACAAGATAGTAGAGTAAATTAGTCAACAAGTGGGGTAGTATGCATGTGCATTATTAAAGTAGTAAGGACAAGTGTAAAGTGTGGTAGGTGGTGTGTATTGTTAATAGGACAAGTGTAAGAGTAGTAGGTGGTAGTGCATTATTGTGCAGTATAGTACGTGTATTATTGTAATTCCTTTCTATATAAAGGAAGGTATATGTAACATAATGAGCAAGTCGTAAATAAACAAAGCTTTCTTAAAAAAAACACTCTCTAAAATATTTAAATACTTAATAGATAATGGAACAATCTTCAGATATCATGGTTAAGCTAGAGGCAAAGGTATATTGTTCAAAAAATATGCAGAACTAATTTCATATATTCCTGAATATCATATATATGATTGAATAAATTTATGTTAGTTATTATGTATTAGAATTATTTGAATCATGATTTCTAGTTTATTAGCACACTGGAAACAGGGAGAAAAGTTCTATACTATGTCATCCTAATGTTGAAACCGCTAGGCAAGGAAAGCCGTGTAGGGGAGTAAACAAAGTTGAGACGCTGAAAAGAAAGAAGTATCCACTAAAGTACGATGCTAGTAGTGACAAGAGAACATGATAAACAGATAATCTAGTTCATAATGATCTAATATGAATTAAATCAATTATGAATATGATAGGAAGGAATAATTGGAAATAAAAAACTTGCATGATAAAGAACATGACTACATACATGCATGATGAAATAATAAAAAAACTATGAATCTCTAATCTTAGATATACTTAAAGATATAGAAATAATTAGGAAAAAATATTTAATAATAACGGATCAGAAGATATATTAAACCAGCAATGGTATGAAATAGACCTACATGATTTAGACCTCGAAATAATAGAATGTTATGATTTAGAAATAAATTCAGACTGAAACGAACTACAAATATTTACAATATTGGACAGAATCTATGGAAGATATAAAACTATTAGAACAATTAATGAAGGAAAATTTATATTTGTACCTAAGAACCCAAGATATGTTATATCTAGAATATATCATAAATAATATTAAAGAGATATCAAGATTAAGAACCTTGAAAAAACAATATTATAATAAAATCTTTAAGATAAATTCCTCACCTACCACAATATTAGCTATCACACTACCAAAAATATGAATTCCTCAACTACCCATTCCGCACCCCCGAAAAATTATATCAGGAGCTATGGATGATAAGAAATATAAGAAGAAGCATAGTAGTAGAAAATTAAGAAAAATAAGAAGAAAATTAAACAAATTATATCCAGAATACAAACAACTCAATACCACAAAAACTGATAACGACAAATTAGATCAATTAATAGATAATATATCTAAAATAGAATATAAATATATTAAGTATTTAAAAATACAACGAATAACGAGAATAAAGAATATAGACAAAAACATACTGATATAATTATAGCGAAAAGACAAGAATTAACACATAGGCAAAGTAGACTTAACAATAATATATTCGCAGGAACTTGTAAAAAATCTATAGTAGCACAAAGGAAAACTATTTTATATCTACAGATACAGATAGAAAGTTTCGAATATAAACTTCAACACAATCTTATATATGAATAAGGAAGAATATGCCATAGACGAAAAAATATATGAAAACTATGACGGATTAAAAATAAAGATAATATTTTCTAATCTAGGAAGAAGATACAAGAAAATAGGTGACAATATAAGTTTAATGTTAGAAAAAGAAACGGTAAAACTAGAAGATAGTTTAACTGCTATGATAAGAATAACAAAAGAAAATGAAGAAATAGATAGAAAAACGAAAATTGAAAGAAATAAAACAACAAGCAAAAAAGAAAGTACAACAATTAGAAGAAGTAAAAAATAGTAAAATAATAGAGCTAGCAAAAGAACTGGCAATATTAAAAGAAATGTATGAAATCAAACAAAAATAACAAGACCAAAAAACAAAAAACAAAATTAGCAAATGAGATAAATAAATTTAAAGAAAAATTGCAATTAGAAGATGAATTAGAAAAAAAAGATGAAAATAACCAAAACCAAGATAATCTACCAGAAATAAGAATTGATGAAATAAATGACGATGATCTAGATGAGCAACATTCGGAAACAAACAAAACATATACGGAACTCTTAACAAACATGGATAATACAAAGAATTTAGAAGTAAATACAGGAGACGTAGACATGGATGAAAAACCTAATATATCAGGAATAAAAAACCCAAAAGATTTAAAATATTATAATACAAACTACGGACAATATGATAATGAAAAAACTGTATGGGATCAAAGATTAAATAAAAAATGGACACCTAAACAAATAACTGAACAATAAGATTTTTTAGATTTAGACTGTGTAGCAGATATAAATAAAATAATCCAATTATGGATGGGATATATATCAAAACAATTAATAGATAATAAAATAGGAGTGATAGACACACCAGGATATATAGAAAGGACACTTATAGGAATAGTAAAATTATGGCTACAAAATTTATCAGATGAAAGTTTAAAAACTCTTAGAAGTAATAAAAAATCTAATGGTGAATTAGCTACTACAACTATGGAAATATTATATAAGTACAAAATAGCTTAAGAAATGAATTTAGTAGTATGACAACATAAGTAAAAGAACAAAATAGAGAAAAAATCATAAACTGAAATCTAATGACAAAATTAGCAATATGTAATATGTGTTATATAGATGAATATACATGTGCATTAAGAGAATATTATTATAAAGGAACATATAGCACAGAAGAAAGTAAGGAAATAAGAAAATTATATTTTACAAAATTACCAGAACCTTTTAATTCAAAAGTAATAAAAAGTTGGGATGAAGCAGGATTTACAGATACCTTAGGAGCTAGAATAAAATTTTTACAACGATAGTTTATAGAACTACGTGAAAAACATCAAGAAGAAATAAAAATGGAAAAAATACTACTAAAAAACTTAGCATGTTGCAAAAATAAAACGGCACCTCAATTTGGTTGTACGGACAAATACTATAAAAAGAGATATAACAGAAAATATATATCAAAATATAAATATAAAAAACCAAGAAGGTACTATATAAAAAACTACAAAACCAAAAGACCATATAGACCAAAAAGAAAACTAACGGAATGTACTTGTTATAATTGTGGAAAATTAGGACATATAGCTAGAGATTGTAAATTACCTAAAAATCCAAAGAAAAAACAAATATCAGAAATAATAATAGATGATGAAAAATATATACACAGATACAGTACGTAGATTATGAATTAGAAAGTGAAGATAATATATATGAATTATCAGAAAATGAAACAGACGAAATGGAAAATAATTCAGTAATAGAATCACATAATGAATATTATATCAATGACTGAAACAGATATACAAATAATAACTAAAGAAAAATATCAAGATGAAGAATCGGCAGAACAAAAAATAATATTTGATAATAATATATTTGAATAAATAAAAGGAAAAGAATTAGACCTAACCGTGGAAAAATATTCGAAATACCAACAATGTGAAACTGTTTTAAACGACAGAAAGAAGAATATTATGTAGTAAGTCAAAGAGAACATATCATAGATTGCAAATACAACAAAAGAAAGGCTAAAATACCAATAATAAACAAACGAATAATTAATAAAGAAATACAAGATATTAAAGCTAAAAATCCAATTAAATATGTATATTTAGGAGGAACAGAAATACTAATAAAAGCATGTTTTAGAGAAGGAATAGATACACCCATAGAAATATACTTAATAAAAAGAACTTTCTTTTGATAAAAACATGAAAATATATATACTTGCAAAGATAATAATAGAAGGATATTACAACAGATATTATACACCAATGATAGACACAGGAGCAGAAGCTAATATATGTAAATACAGTTGCTTACCAGAAGATAAATGGGAAAAATTAAAAACACTGATAGTAGTAACAAAATTTAATAATGAAGGAAACATGATCACATATAATGCAAAAAATATAAAAATACAAATATGGGATAAGATATTAACTATAGAAGAAATATATAACCTTGAATTGACCAAAAAAGATATGCTTATACAGCACCAGCAAAGATATTATACGAAGAGATAAAACCCCCAATTCAAGTTATTAAAATAGGACTAACAAAAGATATGATTATACCTGAAGATATTGGGCAACAAGAAGAAATACGAAAAATAGAGATACCAAGTTTTTATGCCAATAAAATAATTGGTATATCAACTATTATACAACAGTTAGCAACTAATTATTTGAACGAAAATGCTATATGGAGTTACTACTCTAGAGATCAGTTAATGATATATTCAAATTCGAGAGAAATAAGAAGAACAAATATAGATGAAGTCTGGTTATGGATTTTATAATTATTAAAACCAGAAGAAAGACCTACGACAAGAGCACCTAAGACAATATTTATTTCGTCAGAACTATTAACCAGATATTATAAGCTAATTGGACATAAATATCCTGACCATATATGTTCAAAATGTAATGGAAAAGATAATGTGATTCCCGATGTCTAGCTGGAATGATCAAATAAGATAGAGACGAAAGAAGATAAGAAGAAGAAGACAAGAAGAAGAAAACAAAAATAAAAAGACACATGTGCAAAGAAAGTGGTAGATAAAGAGATAAGGCAAAGAATACATATGGCCAAAAGTAAATAATATAAAAAAGTACCATGTAAATATTATTAGACTTATTGTAAGAAAGTGTAGGGAAAATTAGTCAACAAGTAGGGTAGTATGCATGTGCATATTAAAAGTGATAGGTATGGTGTGCAATATTAATAGGACAAGTGTATGAATGGTAGGTAGGCATTATGGTAAAGTAAGTCTGCATTATTGTAAAGTAAGTGTGCAGTATAGTACGTGCATTATTGTGCACTACTGTTTCCTTTCTATATAAAGGAAAGTATATGTAGCATAATAAGCAAGTCGGGAATAAACGAAGCCTTCTTAAAAAAAAAACACTCTCTTACATATTTAATACTTAATAGATAATGGAACAACCTTCATATATCATGGATAAGCAAAAGGCAAAGGTATATTGTTCAACAAATATGCAGAACTAATTTCATATATTCCTGAATATCATATATATGATTTAATAAATTTATGTTAGTTATTATATATTAGAATTATTTGAATCATTATTTCTGGTTTATTAGCACACTGGAAACAGGGAGAAAACTACTATACTATTCCATCATAATGTTGAAACCAATAGGCGAGGAAAGCCGTTTAGGGGAGTAAACAAAGTTGAGGTGCTAATAAGAAGGAACTATCTGCTAAAGTACGATGCTAGTAATGACAGGAAAACATGATAAACAGATAATCTAGTTCATAATGATCTAATAAGAATTTAATCAATTATGAATATGATAGGAAGAAATAATTGAAAATAAAAAACCTGCATAACAACGAACATGACTACGTACATGTATGATGAAATGATAAAAAACTATGAAACTCTAATCTTATATATACTTAAAGATATAGAAATAATTGAGTTAAGAAGAATAATATGGGGAAAATATTTAATGATAACGGATCAGAAGATATATTAAACCAACAATGGTATGAAATAGACCCACATGATTTAGACCTCGAAAGAATAGAACGGTATAATTTAGGAATAAATTCAAACTAAAATGAAGTACAAATATTTACAATATTGGACAGAATCTATGGAAGATATAAAACTATAAGAACAATAAATGGAAGAAAATTTATATATGTACCTAAGAACCCAAGATATGTTATATCTAGAATATATCATAAATAATATTAAAGAGATATCAAGATTAAGACCCCTGAAAAAAAAATATTATAACAAAATCTTTAAGATAAATTCCTCACCTACTACACTACCACCTACCACACTACCAAAAATATGAATTCCTCAACTACCAATTCTGCACCCCGAAAAATGGTATTCTTGGGTTGTGATTTTGTAAATATGGATTAGATTATCTGTTGGGTCTTGTTTGTTGATGGTTTATTTCTTGTTTAAATGTGATTTCGTTTAGTAGTTGTGTATGGAATTAATGGAGTTGTAATTGCAAATATGATTTCATCTTAGTGTTTTCGACTTTCGAGAGAGAGAGGTCGTAAAACTAAGAGTACTAAATAGATAGTCGGTGGTATTGGGTCGACATGTGTTCAACTCTAGAGAGTGAATCTTAGTCCTTCTCCCACACATTCCGCTCGAGAGAGTGAATGGGCTAAGGTAGAGGTTGTGCTCAAAGCGGCAACTCCGTGTTCGAGAGAAACCGAGTTGATTCAGGGTAAGTTGCTCGAGAGAGAATTTACCCCCACTATAGTCTAGCCTAGTCATATATACTTAACAATTTACTATCAAAAGCATGTACTCGACAATTTAGTTTATTTTGTATTCCTATCAAATCCCAAGAACCCCGTCTCTCTATCTAGTTTTCTTATATTTTCGTTGTTTGTAGTTGTTAACTAATATAAAAACCCCCATTGATAATTGATGCTTGCATAACCCCCTTTAGATTTAGTATGTTTATATTTGATAATATCTATAGCTATGACTAATTAGAACTAAATTTTATTTTTCTATTAAGTCTCAAAACCACACCATTGGGACTCGACCCCAACCCTTGGTTGGGTGACTTACTATTGTACGATCGTAGACACTAGAATTGGAAGTTGTGGCGCCGCTGCCGGAGAGTGGTATTATTTGAGAATTTTTAATTTAGTATATTTTTTGTTCTTCTTAGTTGTAGTTCCACTTACTTAATTTTTAGTTTAGTTTTGTTTGCTTGTGTTAATATTTAAGGAAGCATTATTGTTAATGGCAGCAACGGTAGCCAGGTTGGCCACCAAGATGACATCGAAAATCTCAATGATGTCCAAGAGCCCAACATTTATGATCCCCATCTCATGGGAGGTATTGAGGCCATCTGTTTACCTCTAGCCGAAGGAAATGCAGTGTTCCATGTAATGAGCACTATGTTGCAATTGTTGCAACTAAAAGGACTTTCTCAGTTGATTAGCCCACGAGGATCCTCACGAACAACTTCGAAACTTTGTAAATGTGTGCAAACCATACTCTTTCAAAAACATATCTCAGAAGTCAGTCCGATTAAGGTTATTCCCTTTCTCGCTGATGGGACAAGCGTGCAAATGGCTGGCGGAGTTTCCACATGAATCCATCACTTCTTGGGAGGAGTTGGTCACCGCATTTAATGTGCAATTTTTCCCTCAATCAAAGATGATGACTCCTCAAGATAGTATCGAAAGCATTAAGCATCTAGAAGGAGTGTCTTTGCACGAATCTTGGCTGCGGTTCGAAAGGTTGGTGCTTCAATGCCCAACCCATGGTTTGCCGGAAAACATACTGCTATAGTACTTTTATCAGAGTTTGGACTCACTAAACAAAGGTGTTACTGAACAACTTTCACCTGGATGCTTGATGCAGCAACCGTAAACAATAGCCACCCAACTTCTAGATGGCATGACAACCATCAACATAGCGTGGTACACGCACGAGGACCAGGTCTCCCCTCTCACATTCAAGCTATACAAGGAGCAGATGGAAAAGGATCATGAGAGAAACCAAAACATGGCCAAGATCATGACACAACTTGACATTCTATCCAAAAATTTCATGGGGACTAGTGTCCGTAGTGTCAATGCCGTTGGGGTCGGGTGTGTAAATAATTAAGAGACAAAGTTTGAATCCTTGTATAATGAAGAGGTAAATTTTCTAGCCAACCAAAGCGGTGGTTATCGTTCAAACTACCCGATGAAGGGTGGTAACCAAGGTTAGGCTAGAGAAGATGATTTGATTGCGACAGAGAATGGAGGGACCAAAATTCCAACTGGAAAGATGGGGAGAAGGACATGTATGTGCCTCCTCATGAGCGCCAAAAGCCGGAGGATTCGGAAGGTGTTCGATCTGAGGATATGTTTTCTCGTATCCATAACAAAGTTGAGGGGTCAGACAAGATCTTGAAATAAATAAAGGAAGATGTGTTGACCTTTGGCCAGACCGTCACCTCCCATTCAGTATCAATCAAGCAGTTGGAGACCCAAATGGGTTAGATGTCGTCTCACCTAGATCCAAGAAAAAAATGGGGTTTGCCTAGTTACACTATGGTCAACCCCAAAAATGTGGTTTGAAGGTGGACTTGCGTCATGCCACAACGTTAACTAAGGCGCTGTTTGGGAGGCAATCGAAAACCCTTTATTCCTTTATGTTGCTTTGATTAAATAATGGTGTGTTGATTGTGCAGATGGAAGTGTGGATAGTGAACGAAAATTGCAGATTGGCGAGCAACAGGTCCAACCAACGAATCGTCAAACAATTCAGCGACCTTGAACTAGACCGCCATTAGACACAAGACCAACTTACATTGGAGTTTGTAAAACTCGGCGAGGACAGGAAATTATTAGCGAATCCCCTACCATGTCGGTGAACCCGACGAAGACAGCCGCTTGGACTCCATAAATAAATGGAAGTTCTCTAAAGTTCGATGAGGCAAATGGCTACTTGGAGAAACGCTAAGTGATTTGGTGATCCTGACTAATGTCGTCGAATGGGTGAAAACTGGACGGTTTTTCAAGCAAAAGGTTTAAAAGTTTCAAATTCATTCTCTTTTCCTCACCCTTCTGTCATCCCAAACTCACACCTGCACTTTAGTTTTTATAGTTCTTGCATTTTTGTGGTATTTTTAGTTGTTTATTTGTGCTTGGAACTTGGATTACATTGTTGCGTAGCGATTCAATTCCATTTTAGTAAGCACGAAAGGTTGGTTCCCAAACTCTGAGCTCTTTCTATCAATTTTGTACTCAATGCAATGATATTCCCTTGTTGATGTGTGTTGGGCCTCTTTGGTAGGATTAAAATTTTTTGTTTGCTTGTTAGATTCACTAATTTTACCCGTACTGAGTTAAATAGTTAATTCCTGAAAATTGTATCTTGAAGAAGATGAAAAATCGTGGGTTGTGTATGAGTATCATTGGGTATAAGCCTTATTTGAGTTGTGCATGCCTTTCTTTAGTTTTCAGGGCATGCGGGGCAGAATTCGAGAAGGTGGGTTGCATGAAGGCACGTTGGGTCGTTTGGTGAGCTGGGTCGAGCTTGCCAAACTACTCTATGGCTTGCCTAATCACTCCATCTCACCTTTAATTTCATGTTATACGTTTTGTTGGTTTCTGAACCTTTCTATGAGAAGGATGAGTTCGCCAAAAGCACTTAGTGAATCGCTGAAAGTCTTCTTGTTCGCCCTTTGTATGAACCCCTAGAACCCCCATTGCGCTAAAACCTTTGGTGGGAAATCCTTTGCTCGCTGAAAGGATTGGCAAGTCTACCTGCAGCTGATTGTCTTTATTTTGTTTGTCGAATATTTTCCAACTTTTCCTCGAATCTTTGTAGACATGGCTAGACCTAAAGTTGCAAGGAGAATCATGCCACCCCGATAGATAAGAGCGGAAAATTTTAGGAAAGATACAAATGAAGTGAATCCTTCCAAGATGGGAAGTGAGGGTAAAAAGCCTAGTACCAGCAAGAGATCTGTCCCCCAAGATCGGACTGACCCTTTGTGGACTCGTGGATTCTACACAGCTACACATTTCTTTTTGGCGGCTTATAACTTGGACAATTTTAGCAACTCAGTTGTCGTTGAACCTTTTGAACTAGCTCTGGGGACTATATCCAAGTCCAGGCTGACACATCGGGCACTGATGCCTAGACAGATGGAGAGAATGCATAGACATGATCCCCTCTTTACCTCCTTCTTTGTATTTCTTTATTTTAAAGTATGGATTTTATGTTATTTGCATTTGATGACAAATGTTTTTAATTGTGGTGGGGTGTGGACCACCTTTGTGTGCACTATATTCTTGTTGGGTTGCGAATCATAATGTTGTGTTTTATACTGTTTTACGTGCAAGGTCTGAGCTTGTGGCTTCGTATTTTAAATTTGTAAATGATTTGATGTTTCCAAAAAAAATTGAATCTTCGTCGCCTCTTGTATGTACTTTATAGTGGCTGTTCTTTAGCAAATTTAACTCTTTGTTTTGATCAATATCGATGATTTAAATAGTTCTCATAATCGAACAAACATGAATGTACGGCTACGATGAGACCAAATAAAGGTGCATAGACAATATGTGAACTCTTTGCATCTCATTATGATTAGCCATGTATCAAATCGATTCTCTTGCAATGAACGTTGCACACTAGTGAAAGTGAAGATTCTTATTTGAATTTAGTGTGGATTCCTTGTGGGATGAGATTATTGCGAACCATGCATTACAATACCTAGAATTTTCCTCGTTGGTTCGATCGACTAAGCAAGACTATCTCTTGATATGATCAGAGGAAACTTCGAAGAGTGTGAGCCAATTTGACATATTCCTCTTTTGTGACCTACCTTGTGAGTGTGCGAACCTCTTTTGAACAACCCTTGAGCCCGGATTCATAATAATACTTATTATATCTTTTATATATTCATTTTTCATTTTAGTCTGAATGATTAATACGTTCATAATATATTTTTTCTAAAGGTATTAAACTTATAATTTCCTTTATATTTTCCAATATATATTCTATATGCTGTATGTCGTGGGTTTGTTGGAAATTTTCTATTTATTAAATTACTTAATAAAGTCATACCTATTATAGTTTGTTGCCAATATTCTAAATATTCTTGGTTTATCATTTAATCAGTATGTTGGATTTCTAAATCACTTAAGTTATATCTTAACATTTCAATTTCTACTCTATCTCGTTCGAATTCATACCATTCCTAGTTTATTAGTTTTGTTTCTTCTTCTTCAAATATTTTATTCCATATTATCTTTCTTAGATCAATAACTTTTATATTTCTAAGTATATACAGGATTAGTGTTTTATATTCTAATATCATTACATCATGTAAAGAGATATTCATGATTATTAATCATAATTCCCTTATACCATATGCATAACAAATGATCTATATTAGATTACTATAAACTAGATTATTTTAACATGTTTTCCTGTCACTGTTAACATCGTACTTTCAAAGGTAATTACTTCCTAACAGCGCCTCAACTTTGTTTACTCCCCTCACGACTTCCTTGCCTATGGTTTCAACCTTAGGATGGCATAGTCTAGAAGTTTACCCTTTTTTCCTCATGTTAACAAACTAAAAACATGCTTAAATAATTCTATTGTATAATAACTAATATAAACTTATTTGATCATGCTTATGATATTCAGGAATTAATAGTTTTAACTATGCATAATCATAAATGTGTATACCTGTGTAGTATCTTCAATATTTGGATCCATAGCTTAACTGAAACTTTAGATTTTTATTTGAGAGAATATTTTTGTTTACAAGAGAGGCTTGCTTTCCGTGTAGAAAGTTTTGCCTTAGATTTGCCTAATGGCTCTCTATTTATACAAGTGTAGATTACTGTTTCTACTTTACATCTGTCCTATTACTATTCCTACTTTACACCTGTCCTACTATTCCTATTTGTCTCTTAGTAATTTACATCTGCACTATCAAAGATTCCTAATTTCACTAACTTTACAAAGTCAAATAAGACAAACAACTTTTCTTTACATCTTTGTACAATATTACTACTAACACGTTACCACTAGCTTTTCTTTTCATAAAGTAGCTCCACTTAGCATAAATTTTCCTTTTTATCTTGTCGGTCTTGTCACTTCTTATTTTTACTCTAGCTGCACGTCTGGGACACGTTATCTTCGCCTTGACATTTGGAACATTGATGATCTGGATATTTATAGCCAATAGTTTTATAGTATCTGGTCATTAACATCTAATTATTTGAACAACAATTCAATATGGAGTTATTATTCACGAGAACAAACAATGATATATTCGAATTGTCGAGAATTTAGAGCAGCAGATATGGAAGAACTCAGGCAATGGGCATTAAGTCTACTAAAACCTGAGCAACAACCTACAACAAGAGCTATAAGAAAGGATTTTATCTCATCAGAAATAATGACCAGATACTGTAAAACTATTGGCCATAAATATCCAGATCATCAATGTTCCAAATGTCAAGGCGAAGATAACGTGATCCCAAACGTGCAGCTAGAGTAAAAATAAGAAGTGACAAGACCGACAAGATAAAAAGGATAAGCTATGCTAAGTGGAGCTACTTTATGAAAAGAAAAGCTAGTAGTAACGTGTTAGTAGTAATATTGTACAAAGATGTAAAGAAAAGTTGTTTGTCTTATTTTACTTTGTAAAGTTAGTGAAATTAAGAATCTTTGGTAGTGCGGATGTAAATTACTAAGAGACAAATAGGAATAGTAGGATAGGTGTAAAGTAGGAATAGTAATAGGACAGATGTAAAGTAGAAACAGTAATAGGACAGATGTAAAGTAGAAACAGTACTCTACACTTGTATAAATAGAGAGCCATTAGGCAAATCTAAGGCAAGACTTTCTACACGGAAAGCAAGCCTCTCTTGTAAACAAAAATATTCTCTCAAATAAAAATCTAAAGTTTCAGTTAAGCTATGGATCCAAATATTGAAGATACTACACAGGTATACATATTTATGATTATGCATAGTTAAAACTATTAATTCCTGAATATCATAAGCATGATCAAATAAGTTTATATTAGTTATTATACACTAGAATTATTTAAGCATGTTTTTTAGTTTGTTAACATGAGGAAAAAACGGAAAACTTCTAGACTTTGAAAGGGAGTGTTGTGAGCACCACATTTCATGAGGATAAAAGTCACTGAGCCTAAATAACCATACATTTGCACTCAGCCCCATTACAAGTCTTGTAAAGGCCTTTCTGATCTTGAATGAGCTGAAACAAATGTCGATTGGAAAATACAGGCAAACCTATGGATGAAAGCATGCATTGTGTTCTTGTTTTTTAGTGTGAGCGTTGCATTTTATTTCGAAGCTATATATTATTAAACCTTTGTGTGTGAATATGGAATCATCATTTGGGTGTGGACATTCAAATACTTTTGTTGAGCTTAAAGTTGCACTTGAAGCAAGTATTGTGAGCTTGAGAATCTTTGGTAATTGTGTGTCACAACTTGAATTTTTGGGTGCACAATTGATCCTTGCTTAAGTAAATTGATTCTTTTTGTGTACATTCATGATCGAGTCTTGTATAGCACTGTTTGAGAAATCCTTTTTGAACTGCTGAACTTGAGTTTAACTTGAGGACAAGCAAAAGTTTAAGGTCGGGGTGTTGATGAGTCCACAATTTGGACTCACTTAGGGCTATATTTTGATATAGTTAGTGTCCTCAAATGCATATTTTTGTCTCAATATCTGATAAAAACCCTTAGGTTTAAGGTATTTAGAGTTTGTGGCAAAGCATGAACACTACTTGCCAAGAAGGAACAAGGCGGCTAAAAAGAACGAAGAAATAAAGGCCTGAAGATCGCCGAGGCCAATTGGCAAGTCGCCGATCGGTCTGGAGATCACCTTTTGTTCCAGTGTGATGAGCCCTAAAAGGAAAGACGAAGTTCACGATGAGATGGAGCGGTCGGTGTGTCACCAAGTAGTTCCGCGAAGCAGTACTATATCCCCTAACGACTTGAAGAGCAAAGATGTTGAAGGCTAAAGCAAGAAGGCAATGAAATCGAACAAAAGACAAATCACTGATATACGATTCCGATTAACTGCGCCGAGTGATCCGCTGCAGCACAAATTTTCAAATAATATAAATACTCGTCTAAATTGTTAACTTAGTTTCAAGTCATAGACAATTATTATTGAGACTTCGAATATTTTCAGTTTTATGTTTTAGAGGGTTTAGGAGACTTCGTTCTAACACCTTGAAGATTCAAAGGGTTTCAACTCCAAGAAATTGGACTTGGGTCTCGAAGATTCTTCACTCTTGACGTGTTTAAAGATTTAACTTCATACCTAGTTAATGGAAACTGATATTGGTATAAATTTTTATCTCGTTTACATGTCTAGCTAAACCCAAATTCTTGGGGTGTGACTTTTTGAATATGGGTTAGATTATCTATTGGGTATTGCTTGTTGATGGTTTATTTGTTGTGTAAATGTTATTTCGTTTTGTAGTTGTGTATGAACTTAATGGAGTTGTTGTTCCAAATACGATTTCATCTTAGTGTTTTCGGCTTGCTTAAGAGAGAGGTTGTAAACCTAAGAGTACTAAATTGATAGCCGGTGGTATTGGGTCGACATGGATTCAGCTCAGGAGAGTGAATCCTAGTCCTTCTCCCACACATTCCGCTCGAGAGACTGAATGGGCTAGGGCGGAGGTTGTGCTTAAAGAGGCAACTCCGTGTTCAAGAGAAACCGAGTCAATTCGGGTTATGTTGCTCGAGAGAGAATTTACCCCCACTATAATCTAGCCTAGTAAAAAATACTCAACAATTTACTATCAAAAGCATGTACTCGACAATTTAGTTTATCCTGTATTTCTATCACATCCCAATAACCCCGTCTCTTTATCTAGTTTTGTTATATTTTCTCTCTTTGTAGTTGTTAACTAATACAAAACCCCCCATTGATAATTGAGGCTTGGGTCACCCCCTTTAGATTTAGTATGTTTATATTCGATAATGTCTATAGCTATGACTAATTAGAACTAAATTTTCTTTTTCTATTAATTCTCAAAACCACTCCCTTGGGACTCGACCCCAACCCTTGGTTGGGTTACTTTACTATTGTACAATCGTAGACACTCGAATTGGAGGTTGTGTCTTGATTACGCTAACATCAACCCCCTAGGTTTTCCCCCTATTGTTAAGTCAAAAACCCAATCTAGCTAGGGTTTCCTACTTACATTGTGGGTAGAGTTTAGGTATGATTCCAATCTAGTGGATAATACCTAATTATGATTGTATTAGCATTGAATTATGATTATATGAAGAATTTATGTGATTTCTATGGTAAACCCTAGTGTAAATTGATGAATGTGATATTTGTGGGTTTATCCCATTAGAGAAGAAATTTAAGGTTCAAAGGTGATCTTCCTAAAGCAATGGCATGTGTAGTAATTGATCATTATTAGGATCATATAATCATGAATTGAACTAGACTTTATTGAATATGAATCAATTATGACTAGAATCACGTACTTGTGAATAACCTGATTGAATTACCTTGAAATCTAGGTATGATGATGAGATTAAGGAATAAAGCTTGAAGTAGGGCTTTTAGTCATCAATATTAGGGCTTTGGGGGTAAAGCCAATATTGTGTGATTTTGTTGTGTATTGCTTCTCTCTTACACACTTATGAATAAAGATGCTAGGAGATCCAAGGTTCTCTCACATAGAATGATTCTAGGTTGGCTTAATAAACTAAAATTAATCAAAGCTTGTTATTCTAGAATAGCTTGAAGTTGTGACATATGTTCCCTTCATGTATAGCTTCACTTTGTAGGAGAAGAACAAGATTGATAGCTTAGGATGGAGGATCTATACACTCCTAAGGGATTGTTTGACTTGGCATTGTAAAATGCATTTCATGGTAGCATCAGTTAGGAGTACTCATGGTACCCTAGCATCAGTTAGCTTGAACTAGCATCTTTAGGATAACTTCATGATAGAATAACTTGGTTTTGCCAAGACCACTTCTTGGTCGCTTTAGGATTAAGGACTTATAATATCCTAAGGGTAGCTTAGGATTGAGGATCCATACTCTCCTAAGGGTAGCTTGACCTTGCATTGTGAGATTCATTTCAAGGGTAGTTTAGGATGAGAATCATAATCTCCTAAGGATTGCTTACATTAGCATCTTGGTGTGGTTGTAAGGGAAGCATGACTTAGTTGGTCTAGGACTGTTTCATGGTAGCTAGGATTGGACAATTGTGCCTTTCTTAAAGTAGCTTGGACTTGCTTGACAGTATGTCTCCCAAGGTAGTTAGCTTAGCTTGACCTAGTTATGTTAGTAAGATTATAACATGGTCTAGCCTAATAGGGGGTTATTCCTTGGTAGCCTTGAATTGATAAATAGAGTTCATTAATGGGTTGTGACTTGACTTGTACTAAATAGAGAAGTACCTTATATGAATAGAGGCAAATAGAATAGAGGGACTAGTCCCCAACAAGTGAGCATTCATGATTGTTTAAAGGAGTACTTAGTATGGGTAGTCGTATGGGATGCTATCCATACATTTCACAAGTATGACTTGAGACTAGTTATTAAGGGTTCTCTTATATGGTGTAGTTTAACTTGGGTTGTTGCCACAGTTACCTTCGAAGATATGATTGACTAAAGGTGATAATTCTGTTGTCTATATGAAGAAAGCAAATAGTGAGACTAAAGGATGGTGAATACGACTAGGATGACTTCAAGGTTATGCTTAGTGTGAAAGGTAGTATGGGATTCCTTTCATGCATTGCACAAGTGTTCTTTGAGGTTACTTAGGAGTATGGTGCACTTATGGTAGAAAAGCATAGAGACTTGACCATGTATATAGGCCATGATTGAGATGACCAAAAAGGGATACTTGGCTTGGGTGGTATTATGGGATGCTATTCATGCTTTGCACATGTATGGTTTTGCGGTTACTTGAGAATGGTTCTATTATGGTATAGATGACTAAGAGTCAATTATCCTTATGTGATTCTTATGTTGGAGACTTTGATTATTATGATTATGACATATCTCCTATGCTCATTAACTACGTATTATGTTGACTTATGATCATATGATGCTTATGTTGGAGCTTATGCTATGAGTATGTCATTATCTTTTATGTTTATGTCTTATGTTAACTAACCATTTTGAGATACTCTTAAGATATTGTGCTAGCTATCATACTTGATACATTTCGTACTAACGCATACTTTGCCTACATTCTAATAAAATGTAGGGTTCGGAGATTGAGTTCTACTCTTGAAGATAGGCTTCTATAAGTAACAAGGAGTTGAAGATCTTTGTGAGTTCTCATAGCTTCGAGGACAACACCCACATTTCCTTTATGTCTTTTATTTTAATGTTGAGACTATTGTATGGGCTGTGTTCCAAGAGTTTATTCTAAAAGTTGTATTATATGGTTTTAGACAAAGTATAGAGAGACTTTCGTTTGTTTTTATGAAAATGGCTTTGAATTGTTAAAGTTTTAAATTTTCCCATATTTTTCTATTATCCTATGTTATGATATGATAAGTGCTTGTATGAGACACCTTCGAGGTCAAGTACGCCTTGTTACATCTAGGGGATACCCCTGGATCGTAACAAACATGGAATCAGAGCACAAGGTTTAGAGTAGTTCTAGGATTTTCTCAAACCACATCTAGTAGAGTCTTGTTCATATATGTGAAGTGCACCACCTTTATGAATAGGAGGCTATTGGATGGTTAGGAAATCTCACTTTTTCATTCCCTAAGTCGTGCCATAAAGTTTGGCTTTAGTAGGCCCTTCTCCTAATTTGTGCCCGTCGTTTTCCAGGGTATGGCTAATACAAAGGAAAATGCTAGGAGAGATGAGGAAGGCAATGTGGAGCAAGAGGTTCCTCCCCAAGTTCCACATGAAACTCCTCCTCAAGCTCCAATTAATCCTCCACATATAACTAATGTGGAGATTATGTCTTCTTTGCTAGCATTTACCCAATCCATGACAGTTCAAGCTCGAGGCGTGAAATCTCAAGCTCAAGCTAAGAGTGCCCAAGTCAATAGGGAGGCAGTGGCCCCGGCTAACCGAATAAGGGGGATCACTACTTCTAGGGTGGGAGAGGTTTTGAGGATGAACCCTCCGGAGTTTAGAGCCTCCAAGGTGGAGAAAGATCCTAATGGGTTCATAGAGGAGGCTTATAAAGTTTTAGCTATCATGGGAATGAGTACGGTAGAAAATGCGGAACTAGCAGCTTATCAATTTAACGATGTGGCTCAAATATGGTATGAGCAATGGAAATATGGTAGGCCGGTAGAGCGGGCCCCATAAAATGGGAGATGTTTAAGGAGGCATTTCTAGATAGGTTCTTTCCCCTGTAGTTGAGGGAAGCCACGGTGGGAGGATTCATCAACCTTAAGCAAGGTAGCATGAGTGTTAAAGAGTATTCCTTGAAATACACTCTATTGTCTATGTATGCCCCATCTATGGTAGATAGTCCGAGGGACATGATGAATATATTTGTGACGGGGGTGTCCAAATTAGTGTCAAAAGAATGTCGTACGGCAATGCTCAAAGATGATATGGATATGTCACGTCTTATGGTGTATGCTAAACAAATGGAGGAAGAAAAACCTGAAGATGAAGGATCTAGATAGAAAAAGAGGTCTATGATAGATTATGATAAGCCCTTTCATGATGGGTCCGATAGACATGGTCGTTCTAGGAATCGACAAAATTTGTTCGGACAAGGCTTTTCTAATGTTCCTAAGCATAAGGATGAGAGGGTGTCTACCCCTAGGCCACAAGGGATAAGTAATGAGTCCCTATGGCCCTTTTGTGCTAGGTGTGGTAAGAGGTAAGAGGGTAGTTGTTTGGCCGTTAGAGAGGGTTGCTTTAGTTGTGGTGAGAGTGGTCACATGATGAAATATTTCCCTAAGACTAAGGTTAAGAAGAATAGGTTTTATGCTCTCCAATCAAGAGAAGATCAAGAGTGATCTCCTCATATCCCTTCTGGTATCTGTTTTATGCTTTCGTAAATTTCTGGATGTCTTTTCTTTTGTGACTTATTATGTTGGACTTTGAAGTTATTTTTATTATGCATGATGTTTAGAAAAGTTTATGTTGGCTTACTCCCAAGGGGGAGATAGTGTGCCTAACTAGTAAGGTTATTGCGTGCTTTGGGTGTTGCCATGATTTCCTTATATGCATGTTCATGAAATACCTAGGTCTTGTTAGAAATGGCTTATATGCATTGTTTTCCTCATGATGTAGTGCATTTGAGTAGATTTCATATAAACTTCATGAGTTAAATTATGAGCATGCCATAGTTTTAGGAGTTGAAGGATTACTCCTTGAATAGATGCTTTTTAAGAGTAATTTGCATTTAGGCTCCATGAGTGTGTGTTGAGCATGTTTTAGCTAGGAGATGTTCGTTCCTCCTTGGAAATGAGTAGATATAGAATTTCATGTATTTTGGGTTTGTAGAATTAGCTCCTACTCCCTTGTGTTGCATTCAATGTGTTTAGCTTGCACTACAAAAAATTTGGCCTATGGCCACACTTATTCTAAAGAACGCTTAAAAAGTGCTGCCAAAAGTATCTAAGGGCACACTTTTAAAGTGTGACCTTTATATAGAGCTTTTGGCCACATAAATATTGGCAAAACTTTGGAAGTGTGCTCTTTAGAATTATTGGCTACACATAATAAGTATTGCCAAATCATAGAACAATTGACAACGCTTATTTATATATATAACCACACTTCAAATTGTGCTATATTTGTTATTCTAAAAACAACATTTTATAAGTGTGCCCTTTGAATTCTCATAAAAAATTTGGCAATAACGAGTTCCCTCAATATATTTTTCCCCAATTTCTAAAAAATAAGATTACTATGGGATATAATATAACTTTTGGCTTAAATAAGAAAATTCCTCCATAATATCTACTTCCCTCAAATTCTAGAAAACTATGACCTAAATCTCATTCTCATTTCCATTGTTTTAGCTAAGTCGCTTTCTAAATTCTCCTGATTATGCAATTTATCAAATAGAAAATTCATTCATGCTAACCCTTGATTTTGTTTGTTTCGTAGCAAAATCTGTTGGGCTTTTGAATTTTTAGGGGAAATGGAAAGAAAACAAGGTTTCTTCTCGGCATATAAGAAAGAGGTGGTGTGTGGGTTATCGTCGGAAGGTCATGAGCGGATAGTTCGTTGAGAAGTGGGTCATCCATTACTGGTTTGCTTCAGAGGAAGAAGATCTCGCTTCATCAACTCCTTTTGTTGTAGGGTTTCGGTATTTCTCACAAGTTTGAGAAATTTCTGAAATTTTCGACCTTCACACCCTTCTGTAATAGTTTATGCGTGTGTGAAAGAGGAATTGTTCTCAGTATGAATTTCTATGGAGAATTTAAACATCAAGGTAAATGTCATTCTAGTTTTTAACATATTTTGATAAAATTATATATTATTTGTTAAGTAATTCCTATTTCTACTTGTTTCAGATTTTGTAGAATTGAAGTTGAAATGAAGAATCAATATTTTCAATTCTTGTTCTACTGGTTTCTATGTATTATAAAAAAGAGCCCATGATAAGTTCTTGTGCTGCTTTCCATTTTTTAAGTTGGATTTTTTCAATGACCATAAACATGTTTAATGGACAAAGCTGCAAAAGTTTTTGATGACCCCTCTAGGCTATGAATGATGCACATTTTAGCCTCAATAGTTCTATTAATTAGGACCTCTTTTCGAGTAGAAATAGAAATGAATATACCTTATTTTTTTAACCTTTCAATTTTTTTTATATTTCCTCCTTGTCCTCTGCAGTTGGAGAGTATCTATCAGTTTCTCTTCTATAAGTTGAATAAAATATAACAAAATCCAATTAGTGACAACAATTATGTGAACCAAGTCAAAAGAAAAAAGTCTTGAATTATTGGTTGTATATCTCCCTTTGTCCAGTAATTTCGTTGCTTTGCATTGCGATCAAATATGGTTGCAGGAAAGCTAGTAGGAAAATATTAACTCTCTTATAATATATAAGCACCCTTATTATATCTGTGATGTTTCAAAAGAAATCTTGTATTGCATAGTCAAGAGTTGTGTTTTTCACTAAAGAAAGGAAGATATGATTGGCCTAAATAATGGAAGAACTCAACAATATGATAGTTAGAAATATGATAGGGAGAGAGATGTTCAAGCCTTTGATGATTCAAAGGCTGGTGTAAAGAGACTTCTGGATGCTGGTGTCACAAGGTTATCGCGTATATTCATGCACAATCAATATGTAGCTAAAATAAAATCAGACTCTGAGATAGTTACAAATTTTAGCATTCCAGTCATAGATTTTGAAGGCTTGGGCATGAGTGCAACTCAACGGGCTGATATCGTACGAGGAATAAAGGATGCTTGTGAAAAGTGGGGATTTTTTTAGGTTATCCACCATGAAATCCCATCAATTTTGATGGAAAAAGTAATAGAAGGCATTCACCATTTCATAAGCAGGATTCTGAGGTGAAGAAAGAGTTTTACTCTTGTGATGTTACGAGGTAGTTCAGCTATAATTGAAATTTTGATCTACATAAAACACGAACAACTAATTGGAGGGACACCCTTTCCTTTGTAGTTTTTCTAATCCTCTGGATCCCAGAGAAATGGCTAAGGTTTGCAGGTATAAAACATGATACTAATATCAGTCTTTCCTTAGGCAGCTATAGCTCATAAACATAATGATATGCTTTGTGATTATATTGAATTAGCTTAGATAAATCATTCTTTGATCTCAATTTATTATCCTAGTCTTAATTTGATATGGTAGACTTTCCACTAATATGCATCAACGATAAGAGTTGCAGCCAGTTTGAATGAACATATATTTTCACTTTACACAGATGTTCTGATCAAATACAAGGAACATGTGATGAAACTGGGCGATACTCTATTTGAGTTACTCTATGAGGCCCTAGGACTCTATCTAAATAACTTGAAAGACATGGAATGCACCAAGGGGATTGTTCTATTTGGCCAGTATCATCCGACATGCCCTGAACTAGATCTCACTTTAGGCCTTAGCAGTCGCACAAATTGTGGCTTCTTGACTATATTATTTAAGGATCAAGTTGGTAGCCTCCAAGTCTTTCATAGAAGTCGGTGGTTTAATGTTCCATTCTTGCGTGGAGCTCTAATTGTGAACATTAAAGACCTTATGAAGGCAAGTTCATATTGTAAAATGAGCTTGATGCATTTATGTTAGTGTCATAAACTTGATCAATTGATTCATTTGTTTCTATTTTGTTTTGTAGCCAATTACGAATGATAAGTTCAAAAGCGTTCATCATAGAGTGCTGGCAACAAATGCCTGACCAAGAATTTCAATGTCTATTCTTTTCATAATGATTTTTCAAGAAGGCAGTGGATCATGACTGTATGGGCCAATCAAGGGGTTGTTATCAGAGGAAAACCCCCCAATGTACCCGGGAAACAAGCTTAAAAGAGTTTGTCACATATATATACAGGAAAGGGCTCAATGGAACTTCCTTATCGTCACATTTCAAATGATAGAAATAGTGGTAGGATCTACAGAAATGTTTCATCATCTTCCGGTGCTATACCCCATGGTTCTGGTTTTGTTCTTGTGAGTTCGATCAAGTACTTTATACTTGTTGTACACACATCTCTTATATTCACCTGAGAAACCCTTTAATTAAATTGTTCTCATGTTTTAAGCTCTTGCATTATATATATTAATCTTATCGAAGCAAGCAAGATCATAACTATATGAGAAACATTTTCCTAGTTAGTTTAGTCAAAATCTTGAGTTAGGTGCCTGAACTTTCTATTTTTCTATGAACTTATTTTATCACTTTTAATCATTATAAAGAGATATCCATCCTTTACAGGTGAACTATTAATGAGTCCACAAATCGGACTCATTAGGGCATTATTTTGATAGAAATAATGTCCTCAAATTCTTATTTTGTTTCAATATGTGATGAAAACACTTAAGTTTGAGGTATTCAAAATTTTAGTGGAAGCATGTACACTTAGCCACAAAATGAACAAATAAGCTGAAAGAAAGAAGAAGTTGAAGCCTGCGCATTGCCAAGCACGCTTGGTGATTTGCCGAAGGGACGCACTCCACCCTTTGTTCCAGTGCGCGAAGCCTTGAAGGAGCACGATCGAAAAGGCGATGAAAGGAGCAGTCGGCGTTTCGCCAAATAATTACGTGACGCAGTACTAAGTCACCAAATGACACAGAGCATGACAAACTACACCAAAGGGCGAATCGCCGAGTTAATAGGTGATTCAGACTATCCTCACCGAAAGATCCGCCAGGACTATTTTCTGAAGTCTATAAATACAAAACTTGTTATTAATTTTTAAGAGTTGAACATTTATTTTAATTTCCAGAATAGAATAGTTCTTTTTGGGATATTTTCTCTCAAGTTTAGAGAGGGTTTTTGGGAGACTTGAAGACAGAAGGATTTCATCTTCTCCAAGTTGGAAGTGGGTCTTCTCCATTCTTCTTCCTTTGCTTAAATCAAGATTTAATTCCTTATACCCATTTGATTTTTAGTATCATTTTAGGTGTATTTTGTTATTTCTTGATGTGTGGTTAAAAACTCCCCATTTTTTGGTGTGATTTAACAAATATGTGTTCATATTGTTGTTGGGTCTTGCTTGTTGATTGGATAGATGTACTTTAATGGTGAATTCACATAGTGGTTCTGGTTTATTTTAATGGGTTTGTAGTTGCAAATACAAAATTAGCCATGTGTTTTCGGCTTGCCCGAAAGAGAGGTCACGAAACCAAGACCACTAGACTGATGGCCTAAGGAGTTGGTCGACATGAGGTTCAGCCTTAGAGGGTGAGCCCTAGTCCCATATACTAACACTCAGCTCGAGAGAGTGAGTGTGGTACGACGTAGGCTGACATTCATGCGACAAATAGGTGTTCGAGATGAACGCATTTGGAACGGGGTAATTTGCCCGAGAGGGAACTTATTTCAATCTGAAGGCTAACCTAGTCACTATTATCTTGCAAATTTCCTATCGAAAGCATGTACCCAACAATTTATCTCAACTTGTATTGCGGTCACACCCCAAGAACTTGTCCCCATACTTGATCTTCTTACTATATTTGTTGTTTTTTTACTACTTCTGACAAAACTCCCTTGGGACACGACCCCAACCCTTGGTTGGATTACTATATTATCGACGTTTACAGACACTCGTACTATAGGATAGTATCGTTGGTCATGATAAGCATAAAAATGGCACAGCTACCGGGGAGTGGTGTTGTTTGAGAAATTTTAGTTTAATAGAGTTTCTGTTCTTATTAGTGGTAGTTTACTAATTTAATTTTTAGTTTTGTTATGTTGATTGTGTAAACATATCCGAAGGCATGAGTGTTAACGGTGGTAACGGGAGCCAAGTGGGCCATCATGACAACATTGGTAACCTCAACGATGTCCAAGAGCCCAACATCAATGATCCACATCTCATGGGAGGTGTTGGAGCAATCCGTCTACCTCCAGCAGAGGGACATGCGGTGTTCCACATAACAAGCACCATGTTGCAACTTTTGTAACTAAAGGGACTTTACAGTGGATTAGCTCATGATTATCACATAAGCATCTTCGAAACTTCGTAGATGTGTGTGGACCTTTCTCGTTCAAGAACATCTCCCAAGAATCAGTTTTATTAAGACTATTCCCTTTCTCATTGATGGGGAAGCGTGCAAGTGGCTAGCTGAGTTATCACGTAACTCGATCATTTCGTGGGATGATTTGGTCACCGCATTTAATGTGCAATTCTTCCCTCCCTCGAAGATGATGACTATTACGAATAGCATCCAAAGCTTTTAGCGTTTGAATGGAGAGCCTCTGCACTAAACTTGGCTCCGGTTTAAGAAATTAGTGTTACAATGTGCAACTCATGGTCTACTTGATAATGTGCTCCTTCAATACTTTTACCTGAGTATAGATTCAATAAAAAAAAGGTGTCACTGACCAACTCTCGGCCGGAGGATTAATGCAACAACCATATGCAGTAGCAGCTCAGCTTCTGGATGGCATGATGACTATCAACAGGGTGTGGTACACCCGCGAAGACCATGTCTCACCGGTCATATTTCAGCTATCTAAGGAGTATGTTGAAAAGGACAATGAGAGCGACCAAAACATGGCCAAGATAATGACGCAGCTTGACATTTTATCCAAAAATGTCATGGGGGCTTGTGCTCGTAGTGTCAATGCTATGGGAGTCGGGCGTGCAAATCCTAAGGAAATGAAGTTTAAAGCCATGTATAACGAGGAAGTAAATTTTCTAGCTAACCCAGGCGGGGGAAATCGTTCAAACTACCCAAGGTACGGTGGTAATCAATGATGGGTTAGTGACGAAGGCTGGAAAGATCAAGATCGTGAATGGAGAGACCGTAATCCAAATTGGAAAGATGGGGAAAATGATAGATATGTGCCACCCCAGGAGCGTCAGAAGTCCAAGGATTCGAAAGGTGGTAGGTCTGAGGATATGCTCTCGCGTATCCTAAACAAAGTTGAAGGGTCAGACAAAATGCTAAAAGGCAAGAAAGAAGACTGTCACTTGTCATTCAGTTTTGATCAAGCAGTTAGAGACCCAAATGGGTCATATCTTGTCTCATCTCAATCCAAGACAACAAGGCGGTTTACCTAGTGATACTATGGCTAACCCTAAGAGTGAGGTATGACAGCGGACTTGCGTCGTGCCATGACGTTAACTAAGGCGATGTTTGGGAGGCAAACCAAAACCCTTTAAGTATTTCCTAATTACTAGTAGAATAATGGTGCATTGTTTTTACAGGTTAAAGTAAGAGAGGTGATTGAAATAGTATATGGAGGCAAGAAACAGGTCCAGTTGGCGCATCACCGAAAAGATCGGCAAGCACGATTCTTTCCTCTGTCTGACTGAAGGTACTGTCAGCTTGGATCCTGTAAAATACGGTGGTCTGAAGAAAATTAGTGGTGCATCACCGACCATGTTGGTGATCTCGATGAAAATTATCGATTAGAATCCTCACATGAGCTGCAGATAATGTTACAATTGGCGAAGAAAGTAGAAACTTGGCGGTTCACCGACTGAATTGGCGAACTTGACTAACATCGCCAAAGGAGCAAGAATTCGACGATTTTTACAAAGAACAAGTTTAAAATTTCTATTTCATTAACTTTCTCTCCCTGCTTCATCCTATCAACCTGACACCCGCACTCTAGCCTTTTATTTCTTGCATTTTAAAAGTATTTTAAGTGTCAAATTGTGCACAGATTTGAATCGCATTGTTGCCTAACATGTCAGTACAATCTAATTCAGCACCAAGGTTGGTAATTGAACCCCTCAGTTATTTTATCAAAATTTGTACTCAATTGCATGGTGATTAATAGTATAAAATCTCTGTTGAATCTTTGACTTGCTGGGATTGTCATGTCTTATGGATTATGATTGAGTAGATTTCGCGTGATTTGAGGGACTCCCATTGGATTGTGCTTTGAGTTGACAACTTTTTTTTACGTTGGTGAAAAGGTGAAACTTCTATGGGTTATCGTTCAAATAGTGTCATTTGAGACTAAATTGCATTATCTGGGTTGCGGGGTAAAATTTAAAAGAAATGGGTTGAAAATAGACACGTTTGGCTCTTCGGCGAGATGAACAAACTCACCGAATTTCTCAGTGATTCACCTAACGGCCCCATTCCACCTTTAACTAAATACTACATGCAATAATAGAACTATCACTTTCGGCGGTGAGCCTAATGCCGCTAAGCTAACTCAGTGACTCGCCGAAAGACTCCTTGTTCACCCTTTGCCTGCACCCCTACACCTTTTGTGCATCATTTTCAGCAAATGGCCAAAATGGATGAGTACTTCGCCTACTAGTTTGGTCAAGCTTTTATACACCCGGATTTCCCTTACCCCCACTTAAAATATTGTCTAACTTTTCTCAAAGTCTTTTAAAGAAATGGCTAGACCAAAAGTTGCGGGAAGGGACATGTCACCCCGACATGTAAGAGCACGAGAGTTTAAAAAAGATGAAAAGAAAGCAAAGCTTCCTCGAAAAAGGATATTTACTGAGGAATCTAGGGCAAAGATAGGAATTCCCATCGACCCTAATGTGCCTCGATCGGCTCGAAGTTCAGTTAATGCAATATGGGCCTTTAGAACAGCTCATCAGGTAGATTAGATGATTGCATCTAATCTTGCTGCAGATGCCAAGGCAGAGGCACACAATGAGGACCAAAACAACAATACTCTGTTTCACTTCAAGGAGTCACTCCCAGTACTGAGGCCCAGACAGATGAAGTGATCCATTAGACAAGACTGTTCTTCACCCCTTCTCTGTCTTTCATTACTTTACCTTTTGGATTCTATATTATTTGCATTTGAGGACTAACACTTTTATTTGTGGTGGGGTGAGGCCCACCTTGTTTTACTTGTTTCAGATACTTGTGTTTTGGTGTACATTTGTGTTGTCTATTTCTAATTGTGTTTTTAAAAACTGCTTTGTGATTGTTTGAGCTTGTGGCTCCGTTTATTTTTATTTGGAAAATGACTTTGACTCTTTCGAATTTTTTTGAATTTTTTTCACATTTTTGCCACCCCTTGTGAGTTTATGTGGCTGTTCTTCTGCAAAAATTTTAAGTCCCAGTTTTGATCAATACCGATGACTTGAATAGTGATCTCAATAGAACGAACATGAATGTACGGCTACGATGAGGCCAATAGAAGTTGAATATACAATATGTAAACTCTTTGTATCTCGTTGTGATTAGCCATTTAACAAATTGATTCTCTTGTAATGACTATTGCACACTAGCGAATGTGTGTGGTCTTGTTTGACTTAAGTGTTGATGCCTTGTCTGATTAGCTTCCCTTGAACCTTGCATGAATAAACCTAGAATTTGACTTGTTAGTCTGATTGATTTAGAATGGTGTGCTCTTGAAATGATCTTAGGCAACTTTAAAGAGTGTTAACCAAATTTGACATATATCTCTTTTGTGGCCTACCCGTGAGCATGTGAAACCTCTTTGAACACCCTTTCAGCCTTACCTTTCTTGGAAAGAATCTTGATGAACCCTAGACCTTACTTGACTAGTACCTATAATCCTCTTGATTTGTCGTTTAGCGAATAGCTAACTTAGGCCAAAAGCCTAAGTTGGGGTTGTGGTAAAAAGGAAAAGGAGAAGTCAAAAAGTGCAAGAAAAGTCTCCTTTAACCCCTGGTGTTGCAGAACAATAAAAACCCTTCGGGAAAACAAAAGGGGAAATAAAGTACCAACGAAATTGGGTTTCCAAACAATCTATAGAGGTGAATAAAAAGATGACTTAGAAGCACTAGAAAAAGGATTGATAAAGGAAAAAAAGGGAATGCCTTGAGAATACCACTTCTCATGAGGAAAAAGTCAATGAGCTTAAATGACCATACCTTTGCACTCATCCCCAATACAATCCTTAGAACGACCTTATTGATCTTGAGTAAGCCAAATCGAAAGTCGATTGGAAAATAAGGGCAAACTTATGGGTAAAAACATTCATTGAGTTCCTTGTTTTTGTGTGAGAGTTGCACCTAATTCCTGATCATAAATTGATTAACCTTTGTGTGTGAATATGGAATCATTCTTGATGTGAGGGCACTTAGATACTCCCTGTTGAGCTTGATAGCACAAGTAGCAAGTATTGCAAGCATGAGAATCTTTGGTAATAGTGTGTCACAACTTAAATCTTTGAATACACAATTGATCCTTGCATAAGTAAATTTGATTCTGGTTGTGTGCATTCATGATTTAGTCTTGTGTAGCACTATTTGAGACACCTTGTTGAATGGCTGAACTTCAGTTTGCTTAAGGAGAAGCAAAAGTTTAAGTTGGGGGTGTTGATGAGTCCACAAATTGGACTCATTTAGGCTTTATTTTGATAGGAATAGTGTCCTCCAATCCTTATTTTGTCTCAATATTTGATGAAAACTCTTAAGTTTTAGGTATTTGATGTTTTAGTGGAAGCATGGACACTTAGGTGCAAAAAGGAACAAAAAGGCTGAAAAGAACGAACAAGCTGAAGACTGCGAATCGCCAAACATTTGCCGAAGGGACGCACTCCGCCCGTTGTTCCAGTATGCGAAGCCTTGAGGGAGCAGGAACCAAAAGGTGATGAAAGGAGTACTAGGCCGCCCAATGACACAGAGCACGACGATGTTGAAGGCTAGTGCAAGACAGTGACAAATTAAACCAAAGGGCAAATCGCCGAGTTAATCGGCGATTTCGACTATACTAGCCGAAAATCCGCCAACACTATTTTCTGAAGTCCATAAATACTAAACTTGTTATTAATTTTTAACAGTCGAATATTTATTTTAATTTCCAGAATAGAATAATATTTTTTGGGATATTTTTTTCTCTCAAGTTTGGAGAGAGTTTTTGGTAGACTTGAAGAAAGACGGATTTCATCTTCCCCAAGTTAGAAGTGGATCTTCTCCATTCTTCTTCCTTTGCTTAAATTAATGTTTAATTTTGTATACCCATTTGATCTTAGTATCATTTTAGGTGTATTTTGTTATTTCTTGATGTGTGGCTAAAAACCCCTATTCTTGGGGTGTGTTTTAGCAAATATGTGTTGATATTGTTGTTGGGTCTTGCTTCCTGGTAGGATAGATGTATTTTAATGGTGATTTCACCTAGTGGTTTTGGTTTAATTTAATGGGTTTGTAGTTGCAAATACAAAACCACCCATGTGTTTTCGGCTTGCCCGAGTGGGAGGTCGCGAAACCAAGACCGCTAGACTGATGGCCTAAGGATTTAGTCGACATGAGGTTCAGCCTGAGAGGGTGAGCCCTAGTTCCATATCCTAACACTGAGCTCGAGAGAGAGAGTGGGGTAAGGCGTAGGCTGTCCTTTATGCGATAAATGGGTGTCCGAGAGGAACGCAATTGAAACGGGGTAAGTTGACTGAGATTGAAGTTATTTTCATCAAAAACTCAGCCTAGTCACTGTCATCTTGCAAATTCCCTATCGAAAACATGTACCCAACGATTTATCTTAACTTGTACTATGGTCACACCCAAGAACTTGTCCCCATACTTGATCTTCTTACGATATTTGTTTTTTTACTACTTGTGACAAAAACTCCATTTGATATGTGACACCTTTGTGTCACCCCTTTTAATTTACAATTTTTTAAATCGTTAATGTCTTTAGCTACGACTAGTTTGAACTAAATTTTATTTTTCTACTAATTCTCAAAACCACTTCCTAGGGACACGACCCCAACCCTTGTTTGGGTTACTACATTATCGATGATCGTAGACACTCGTACTGTAGGTTAGTGTCGTTGGTCCCAATAAGCATCAAAATTACAGTCCTCCAAGTTTCATTTGACTCAAACAACTATGTTTGAGTTTGGATCCAAATTTATCAAGTTTTGCCTTGACACGTTTCTACTGTACTGTGGGACTTCACTTGATCTATAGTTTCCAAATGGTGTACTGTTTGTACAATGGTAAAAGTAAGCTACTTCATCTCTTAAAATATTAAAAGACTACCAATTTTTACAAGCGTATTACTATCTTGGAATCTTCAATGTTAGGATAATGCTGGTTGATGTATTATTATTTGGTTGTATCTTGCAGATTGAAAGCATCGGTGGATATTATGAAGGTTCAGCCATGACTTGACATTGCCATTTGGAAGAAATATCCCATAATGAAATATCTTTCACATGTTAACATGGATCCAAGTAAATTGGTAGTCAATAAAATTTCTTCCATTCCCCCTTACAAATAACTATATTATTTACTCATATCATAGTGAAATTTTTCTTTCTCTATTTAAGTTTCATAGCTTTGCATGTATGGATATATCAAGAACATTACTTCCTTTTAGTGTGACAACAAAAACATGCTACAATATGTAACTGTAAGATATTATCATTAGGATTCTGGCTATTAAAAGAAACAAAGGGAGAAAAAATATAGTGATGTAGTGTTCTTGTTGTAGTACCCCTAAAATACTAAATGTCTAGATTATTGCATTGAGGAATTGGATGTACGTTTTGAAGTAGCTCTCGGTTTAGTGAATTTGAATTGTATTGTACAGTCGAAAACATCTAAAGGTTTTCACTTGTCATATGATGTGGTGTTGATTTTTTTAAGGATTTTCTCTGTTCTGAAACCTCTTAAATATATTTAGTTTTATTTTAGAAGTTTGGTGTAAAATGTAGGTTTCATTTGCTTACTTATATAATTTGAAATTACTCATTGTTTTCCTCTTCTAGCTATATGGCTGACCAGTGCTTTCTTTTTTGAGGTGGATGAATTCATTGAGTTATCATTGAAGGGAACTTTTACAAAGTCAAAAAAATAGTTTAGCACACTTCACTTTTTTGAATACGTACTATTAATTGAGTTACTTCTAATTTTAAATTTTGTATTATGAACATGCAGAAGAATGTGGAAGATTCAATTAGAAATGGTGGCCGCAAAGTCAAGGATATATCAAACTGAATGATGAAAGACTTTTTGAATAATAAAGTTGTTTAAATATAAATTTGTTTTTTTTCAGTTCATCGCAAATGCATATTTTGAAATGTTATTTCATTATTATGTGTATTATACTTCTTGTGCTGTTTATGGAAGTTTATTGCAAATCTACACATTTAAATTTTTTTGAGTTGTTTATTGGATAGTTTAGTGCTTGATACCATCTAAATAACCAAATAGGATACTATTATATTTTCTGATTACAGAATATATGCAAAATAAAAATTGTGGCAACATTTCAGAAATGTTTGATTTAGAGGGGATAGAAAAGACAACACTTTTAAATTAGTGCCTATAAGATAGAAAAGGCACACTTTAAAAGTGTAGTTTGAGATCGTGATAAGTGTTGTCATAGTATGGGTGAGAAGCGTGGCCCTTGTTGGCCTAAGGCAACACTTATGAAACATGACTTCTAAAGCAACATTTGAAAAGTGTGGCCTTAGTGAAAAGGTTACACAAGTTTAGGCCACCCCTACAAAAGTGTTGCCTCAAGTCGTAAAGTGTGGCCTTTGATCAAAGACCACACGTTTTCATTGTTTTGGCTACACTATTCTGGGATGGTTAAAGACATAAAATGTTGTAGTGTTGGAATTGAAGTTATCTTCCTTGCTTGTTTGCATTTAGGTGTAGGGCATGCATGATGGAATGCTAACTTAGAGTTGTGACTTTAAGAAGTGTTTAGAATCGTCATTCGAGGAGATTGGATTCTCTAAGTTGTGCCCTAGAGTTTGGCTTTAGTAGGCCCTTCTTCTAATCCGTGCCCGTTGTTTTCCAGGGTATGGCTAATGCAAAGGAAAATACTAGGAGAGAAAAGGAAGGCAATGTGGGGAAAGAGGTTCCTCCCCATGTTCTACATCAAGCTCCTATTCATCCTCCACATATAACTAATGTGGAGATTAAGTCAGTTTTGCTAGCATTGACCCAAGCCATGACAATTCAAGCTCGAGCTGTGACAACTCAAGCTCAAGCTATGACGGCCCAAGCCAATAGGGAGGCAGTGGCCCCTGCTAACCTAATAAGGGGGATCGCTGCTTCTAGGGTGAGAGAGTTTTTGAGGATGAACCCTCCAAACTTTAGTGGCTCCAAGGTGGAGGAAGATCCTAATGGGTTCATAGAGGAGGTTTATAAGGTTTTAGCTATCATGGGAGTGAGTACGGTAGAAAAAGCGGAACTAGTCGCTTATCAATTGAAGGATGTGGCTAAAATATGGTATGAGCAATGGAAATTTGGTAGGCCGGTAGAGCGGGCCCCATAAAATGGGAAATGTTTAAGGAGGCATTTCTTGATAGGTTCTTTCCCTGGTAGTTGAGGGAAGCCAAGGTGGGAGAATTCATCAACCTTAAGCAAGGTAGCATGAGTGTTAAAGAGTATTCCTTGAAATACACTCTATTGTCAATGTATGCCCCATCTATGGTAGCAGGTCTGAGGGACATGATGAATATGTTTGTGACGGGGGTGTCCAAGTTAGAGTTAAAAGAATGTCGTACGGCAATGCTCAAAGATGATATGGATTTCTCACGTCTTACGGTGTAAGCTAAACAAATGGAGGAAGAAAAACTTGAAGAGGAATGATCTAGGGAGAAAAAGAGGTCTATGATTGATTATGATAAGCCTTTTCATGATGGGTTTGATGGACATGGTCGTTCTAGGAATCGACAAAAGTTTTCCGGACAAGGCTTTTCTAATGCTCCTAAGCATAAGGATGAGAGGGTGTCTACCCCTAGTCCACAAGGGATAAGTAATGAGTCCTTATGGCCCTTTTGTGCTAGGTGTGTTACGAGGCATTAGGGTAGGTGTTTGGCCTGTAGAAATGACTGCTTTAGTTGTGGTGAGAGTGGCCACATGATGAAAGATTACCCTAAGGCTAAGGTTAAGAATAAAAGGTTATATGATCTCCAGTCTAGAGAAGATCAAGACTGATCTCCTCATGTCCCTTCTGGTATCTGTTTTATGCTTTCGTATATTTCTGGATTTCTTGTCTTTTGTGACTTGTTATGTTGGACTTTGAAGTTGTTTTTAGTATGCATGATGTTTAGAAAAGTTTGTGTTGGCTTACTTCCAAGGAGGAGATAGTGTGCCTAACTAGTAGGGTTATCGTGTGCTTTATGTGTTGTCATGATTTCCTTATATGCATGTTCATTAAATACCTAGGTCTTGTTATAAATGACATATGCATTGTTTTCCTCATGATGTAGTGCATTTGAGTAGATTTCATATAAACTTCATAAGTTGAATTATGAGCATGCCTTAGTTTTAGGAGTTGAAGGATTACTCCTTGAATAAATGGTTTTTAAGAGCAATTTACATTTAGGCTCCATGTTTTAGCTAGGATATGTTCGTTCCTCCTTGAACATGAGTAGATATAGAATTTCATGCATTTTGGGTTTGTAGAAGTACCTCTTACTCCCTTGTGTTGCATTCAATATGTTTAGCTTGGAATAAAAGTTTTCTTCCTTGGTTGTTTGCATTTAGATGTAGGCCATGCATGATGGGCTCCTAACTTAGAGTAGTTACATTAAGAAGTGTATAGAATCGTCATTCGAGGACAAATGATCCCATGTGGGAGATATTGTAATTCCCCAGAAACTAGTAAGTTGAACTAGAGAGTTTTAGAGCTTTTCGTAAGAGTTTTAGATCTTGATGAGAGGGTTTATGTCGTAAAAATTGCATTAAGGTTTTAAAGGTTACGGAGTTAAGGTACGACCCCCCACGGACCACCCAAGGGGTCCTCGACGAGGACCCTCAAAATAGCCCGAAAACTGCCGAATTGCAGGTGACCTACGCTTGACCACCTACTGGTTGTAGGTGGACCCATGCCCGTAGGTTGGGGTCATGGGTCAAGGCCTGCAAAGTTGAGCCTCTGAATTCCACCTACGACTTGCCAGTACACCCCGTAGGCCCACCCATGATTTGTGGGTGGGGGTTCCGTAAGTCATGACAGTTGTACATGTTTTAGTTTCAGTTAGGGGTTTGGGGGTTAAGTCAATAATTAATTAGGGGTTAAGGTAGGTCAGTTAGTTAGTTATTTAACCACTTATAAATACCAAATGGAACCCTAAAGTAAATCATTTAACTCATTCCTGTAAGAACTCAAAATACACCCCAAAAATTCTCTCTCTAGAAGTGAAGAAGAAGAAGAAAGGAAATTGGGGCAGCAACTAAGGTCAATTTTCCTCCATTGTTTCAAGCTTTATTATGGCTTTTCATTGAGGTATGTTAGCTTAATCATCTATGGGTTCTTCCACCCATACATCACCCTAGGTTTTCCCCCAATTGTGAAGTAAAAAACCCAATCTAGCTAGGGTTTCCTTCTTACATTTTTGGTAGAGTCTAGGTATGATTCCAATCTAGTGGATAATAACAAATTATGATTGTGTTAGCATTGAATTATGATTATATGCTGAATTTATGTGATTTCTATGGTAAACCCTAGTCTAAATTGTTGAATGTGATATTTGTGGGTTTATGCCATTAGAGGTGAAATTGAAGGTTCAAAGGTGATCTTCTTAAATCAATGTCATGTGTAGTAGTTGATCAAAGTTAGGATCATAATCATGAATTGAACTAGATTTTATTGAATATGATGGATCATGATTTGAAAAGTTAGAATTGAACCTTTATGAATCAATTATGACTAGAATCACCTACTAGTGAATAATGTGATTGTATTACCTTGAAATCTAGATATGATAATGAGATTAAGGGAGAAAGCTTGAAGTAGGGCTTGTAGTCATCAAACTTATGGCATTGGGGGTAAAGCCAATATTATGTGATTTTGTTGTGTATTAGTTCTCTCTTACACACTTAGGCATAAAAATGCTAGGAGATCCAAGGGTCTCTTACATAGAATGATTCTAGATTGGTTTAATAACCTAAAATGAATCAAAGCTTGTTAGTCTAGAGTAGCTTGAAGTTGGGACATATGTTCCCTTCATGTATAGCTTGGCTTGGTAGGATAAAACCAAGATTGATGGCTTAGGATGGAGGATCTATACTCTCCTAAGCGATTGCTTGACTTGGCATTGTAAAATGCATTTCATGGTAGCATGAGTTAGGAGTAGTCATGGTAGCCTAGGATTGAGGATTTATACTCTCCTATGGGTAGCTTGAACTAGCATTGTTAGAATGCCTTCATGATAGCAGTACTTGGGTTGGCCAAGACCACTTCATGGTGGCTTTAGAAATGAGGACTTATACTATCCTAACGGTAGCGTAGGATTGAGGATCCATACTCCCTAAGGGTAACTTGACCTTGCATTGTGAGATGCACTTCAAGGGTAACTTAGGATGAGAATCATAGTCTCCTAAGGATAGCTTATACTAGCATCTAGGTGTGCTTGTAAGGAAAGCATGACTTAGTTGGTCTAGGACTATTTCATGGTAACTAGGATAGGATACTTGTACCTTTCCTAGAGTACCTTGTACTAGCATGATATTGTGTCTTCCAAGGTAGTTTGCTTAGCTTTACCTAGTTATGTTAGTAAGATGATAGAATGGTCTAGCCTATTAGGGGATTATTCTTTGGTAGCCTTGAATTGAAAAATAGAGTTCATTCATGGGTTGTGACTTGCCTTGTACTAAATAGAGAAATACCTTAGACGAATAGAGGCAAATAGAATAGAGGGACTAGTCCCCAACTAGTGAGCATTCATGATAGTCTAAAAGAGTACTTAGTGTGGGTAGTAGTATAGGTTGTTATCCATACATTGCACATGTATGACTTGAGACTAGTTATTAAGGGTTCTCCTATATGGTGTAGTTTAGCTTGGGTTGTTGCCATAGTTACCTTCGAAGATATGATTGACTAAAGGTGATAGTTCCCTTATATATATGAAGAAAGCGTAAAGTGAGACCAAATGAATGTGAATATGACTAGAATGACTTCAAGGTTATGCTTGGTGTGAAGGGTAGTATGGGATTCCTTTCATACATTGCACAAGTGTGCTTTGTGGTTACTCAGGAGTATGGTGCCCTTATGGTAGAAAATCTTTAGAGACTTGACCATGCATATAGACCATGATTGAGATTATCGGAATAGGATACTTGGCTTGGGTGGTATTATGGGATGCTATTCATGTTTTGCACATGCATGCTTTTGAGGTTACTGGAGAATGGTTCTATTATGGTATAGATGACTAAGAGTCAATTATGCTTATATGATGCTTATGTTGGAGACTTTTCTTATTATGATTATGAGTTATCTCCTATGCTCTATAACTATGTCTTATGTTGACTTACGATCATATGATGGTTATGTTGGAGCTTATGTTATGACTATGTTATTATCTCTTTGTTTATGTGTTATGTTGACTAACCATTGTGAGATGCTCTTATGATGTTGTGCTAGCTATCATACTTGGTACACTTTGTACTAACACATACTTTGCCTACATTCTAATCAAATGTAGAGTTTGGAGATTGAGTGGTACTCTTGGAGATAGGCTTGTAGAAGTTGCAAGGAGTTGAAGATCTTGGCGAGTCGTTATAGCTTCGAGGAAAAAACCCACATTTCCTTTATGTCTTTTATTTTCATGTTGAGACTATTGTATGGGTTGTGTCCCAAGAGTTTATTCTGAAAGTTGTATTAGCTGGTTTGAGACAAAGTATAGAAAGACTTCCGCTTGTTTTCATGAAAATGACTTCCATTGTATAATGTTTTAGATTTTCCCGTATTTTTCTACTATATTATGTTATGATATATTAAGGGCTTGTATGAGACCACTTTGGGGTCAAGTACGCCATGTTACATCTAGGGGGTACTCCTGGGTCGTAATAGTAGAAAGAGGTCCCATAGAGTGGGAAAGGTTTAAGAATGGTTTTCTTAATAGTTTTTTCCCTTTAGAAATGAGAGAGGCTACGGTACTTAAGTTTATTAACCTTCGGCTGGCTAGTATAAGTATTAAGGAATATACTTGGGTGTTCACTCGATTGTCGAGATATGCTCCATCTATATTAGCCAACCCTAGGTCGATAATGAGTAAGTTTGTGTCAAGTGTGTCTGACTTGGTAGTAAAAGAATATCGTACAACTACGCTTGCTCATGACATGAATATTTCTCGTCTTATGATCACAACGAATTAAAGAAGAGAAACTTGAAGAGAAGTCTAAAGAAACAAAGAGGTATAGAATTGGTGATGACAATTCCGCTCAGGGAAAGTCCAATGGACATGGTCGTCCTTGATTTAAACAAAGATTTTACACACAAGGTCCTTCTAAGGTTTCCCTAAGGTTTAACAAACAGAAGGTGTTTAACCCTAGGTCTCGGTTTTCATAAATTTCACATAAGATAAAAGATATTTTCATCATCAGAAACAACCAGATTTCTGACCTCTTGCATTGCATTACCATAACGAAAAGAAAAAAGAATGAAAAAAAAGACCCCTCCTTGTGCTAGGTGTGGAAAAAGGCACAAGGGTAGGTGTCTAGCCAGCCTACGGGGTTGCTATGGTTGTGGTGAAAGTGGTCACAAAATGAGAGATTGTCCAATACTTACGGCTAGAGGAAGAGAAGGCAAGCAAGCTCCTCCAAGTGGTTCGAGTGCTAGTGCTCCAAAGTAAGATAAAATATTCTCCCAAGGCTAGAAGTGAACAAAAGTACCCTCCAGATATGGTAATCGGTATGTTCATAGTTTTCTTAATAGATGTTTATGTTTTATTAGATCCCGGTGCTATTTCGTCATTTGTGACTCCAAATGTGACTATGGGATTTGATATTCTCCCTGATGTGTTGTTAGAACCTTTTCTATCTCCACTCTTGTCAGTTATTCTATTTTGGCTAAGAGGGTTTATAGAAACTGTCCCGTCTTCCCTATCCCATTGAGTTTGTCTTGTTTATTTGGTAAAGCTTGATATGTTAGAGTTAAATGTTATTATTGAGTATGGACGGGCAGCACTATTGTTATGTCTCTATTGATTGTAGAACTTGTGTGGCCATGATTCAATTCCCATGAGCCTATCCTAGAGTGGAAAGGGGAAGTTCTATGTCTAGAGTTTAGTTGTTCCTTACATGAAGGTTAGAAGGGCGATGGCTAAAGTTTGCTTTTACCACCTTGTTAGGGCGAGGGATGTCGATTCTGTTTAACCAACTTCAAAAGGGTTAATTATTTCTCTAAGATTGATCATAGGTCATGTTATCACCAATTATGGGTGAAAGGTAAAGATATTCCAAACACGACCTTTAGAACCTGGAATGGTCATTATGAGTTTTTGATAATTTTGTTTGGGTTGACTAATGCTTCGGTGGCATTTATGAACTTCATGAATAGGGTGTTTAGACAATAGATTGACATTTTTGTTATTATGTTCATTGACGACATTTTAATCTATTCAAGGAGTGAAAATGAGCATGTTGACCATTAGAGAATTGTATGGCAAGTTCTTAAGAACCGTCAACTTTTCGCAAAGTTTAGCAAGTCTGAGTTTTGGTTAAGGTTCGTAGCATTCCTTGGGAATATTTTGTCAAGTAAGGGTATTAAGGTAGATCCTTAGAAAAAGGATGCGGCCAAGAGTTGGTCAAGACCTGTAACTCTTTCAGACATGAGAAGGTTCTTGGGTTTGGCTGGTTATTATAAAAAGTTTGTTGAGGAATTTTCTTCTATTGCTTCTCTTTTTATGGCCTTGACTCCAAAGAAGGCTAAGTTCATTTGGTCGGAAGCTTGTGAGAAAAGTTTCCAAGAGTTTAAAGATAAACTTACATCCACTATGGTGTTGATTTTACCGAAAGGTATGAATGGTTTTGTGGTGTATTGTGATGCCTCTAGAGTTGGGTTGGGATGTGAGCTTATGAAAAATGGTAAAGTGATTGCCTATGCTTTACAGGAACTTAGAATCCACGAGAAGAATTATCCTACCATGACCTTTGAGTTAGCGGTGGTTGTCTTTGCCCTAAAGATTTGGAGGCATTAATTAGATGGGGTTCATGTTGATGTGGTTACCGATCACAAGAGTTGACAATACGTGTTTAGTCACAAGAATTTGAATATTTGGTAAAGGAAGGTGGCTAGAGTTATTCAGAGTTCTAGACATAAGTCTTTTTTATTACCCCGGTGTACGTAATGTGGTAGTGGATTCTCTTAGTAAATTGTCTATGGATAGTGTTTCCCAGATCGATCATGATAAAAAAGAGTTGGTTAAAAGGAATTCATAGGTTGTCCCGACTAGGTGTTCAATTAGTGGACTCCACCAGGAGTGGTGTTATGGTTTACAATGGGTCCAAATCGTCTTTGGTGGCGAATGTGAAAGTTAAGCAAGGGGCTTGATCCAATTTTTGTCAACTTGTAAGAAGAGATGTCAACGAAATCAATAGAGGCTTTCTCCCAAGGGGAAGATGGTGTGGTTAGATATCATGGTTTTTGAGTATCCCAAATGGTCATGAATTTTGTTTTTCTTGTAAATTCTACCTATGAATGGTGTGATGAGATTTGGCAAGAAGGGGAAACTTAGTCCCTATGTAGGATCATACCAAATTTTAAGGCGTATTGATAAATTTGTCTATGAGTTAGATTTGCCAAGTGAGTTGGCTTCGGTGCATCCGGTGTTTCATGTCTCTATGCTTAAGAAGTGTGTTGGACATCCGACATCCATAATCCTCTTAGAAGGATTGGGGGTTGATAAAAGTCTTTCATATGAGGAAGTTCCGGTAGAGATTATTGATTGGCAAGTTAAGAAATTGACAGACAAGGAAATAGCTTACGTGAAAGTTTTATGGAGGAATCAACTAGTTGATGGTGCTACTTGGGAGGCCGAGGACAATACCATTTCCCATTATCCTCATCTTTTCCTTGTACTCCCATTCTAGCTTGAGATGATGAGTTCCTCTTGAGTTTTCCTCGTTTGGGAGTCATGTATGTTATATGTGTTTTCCATGATACCCTATGTTATGCATGCTCATGAAAAATTTATGTTTCGAAAGAAAATGAGTTTGTATCATCGATTTTCCTCATGTTGTTGGGGATAGAGTGTGAATTACCTATATGATTCATGAGATAAATTGATGAACAAGCTTTAATTATGCTTCTGAGAATAAATTGCAAAAGGCTCCATGAGATTGTGTTAAGCATAGTTTTAGTTTGGAGAAGGTAATTCCTCCTAAGAACATGAGAAATGTTGAGATTTCATGCATAAAGGCTCCATGAGGTTGTTATATGTAGTTCCTACTTCCTTTTAATGCATTGAGTATATATGTTTAAGTTGGAGTTGATGTTTCCTCCTTCGAATTGTGCATTGTTTTGATGTTGCATGCATGATGGGTAGCTAGTCTTGAGTCTTTACTTCCGTAAGGTGTCTAAATCGTCATTCAAGGATGAATGTTCCCAAGGGGGAGATAATGTAACACCCCGGAAACTAGTAGGCTAAACTAGGGCTAAGGGTGAGGGACAACAAGCCAAGGGTGAGGACAAGAGCCAAGGGAAAGGGCAAAGGCTGCCGAAGTTTCCTATGCACTGCCCACCTTCCCACGAGAGCCTTCACGGCTCATGGTTGTCACCACATCAAGTGGGACAAGTCGTGGTGGTCACCATGGCCCATGGGACCACCCGTGGTGGTGAGGTAGTATCTCCCCAAGTTGGCCTCCTCCACACGAGCCACTTCACGGATCATGTATGCTTTGACGGCTCGTGGGAGGGATCGTGGAGATGACCTCTTAGGGGTTAAGGGGAATGTTACGTTGCTACTAGACCATGACTAAGAGGGGCACCACGACCAGTGGAGCCTCTCGTGAAGGACTTTTCACTAGACTTAGAGTTTAGGGTCAACTTAAAATGACCATATCTCTTAGCTCAAAACGAATTAGATGGGCCACGACCTATCAATTTAAAGGTCTATGAGTCGTCTTTCCAACGCCACTGAGTTTGTCCAATTCCCATCTTGAAGTAACAAGTTAAGCCCGAAATAGTGAAATAGTGTCATGCTGAAATTCTTCACGACCCGTTTGACGGGCCGTGGTGATGATGACGACCCATGAAGGCCTTCATCATGCCTGTTCGGCAGTTTCCCCTCAAGGGACTTCTTGGGTATTTACCCAATTCTTTTAAATCAAAGCTATGTCGTGTTTCCCAAGGCTAGGACCCCTATATAAGGCATTTTAATCCAAAAACTCACCCAATTTTGTCATTTATTAAAAAACCCAAAATAATACCCAAAGTTCATCCTCTCCAAAATATCTCTCTCTAGAAACATGAGTAAGAAGAAGAAGAAAGAGATTCAAACTTTGGTTCAAGAAGCAAGATTTTTTTCATCACTATCATTGGGCTTTGTTGTTATGGTATGGTTGTTTTCATCCAGGCATAGCTTTCATCCATGGAGTTCTCTCAAAATCTCCAATTTCAAAAAGATAGAAATCCCCAAATGATAGGTTTGATTAAAAAGTCACGGATTCCTTTCAAACTTGATTATAATAATTGAATTATGTTATATCAAGCATTAATTGATGATTTCTTATGGTTTTCATGATGAATCCCCACGATCCCATATTTTCCAATTATGATGATATAATGTGGGTTTTGATTATGAAAGAAGCTTTATGAAATAAAGCATGAATTGATGAATTACAACTATTTTATAATGTTTCCCCATGAACCCATGAACCCATGAAATTCTTATATTTCTCAATTGTAATCTTGGATTTGGTTCTTTGTTAATAAGAGAGGAATGTTATGAAAAAATGCATGTAGCGATTGAGTCACTTGAATTATGATGCTATCCACCTCGAATGTTTGATATCTAGATGTCTCGATTGAAAGTGAGTTTTGAACTTTGAAAGGGCAAAGATTGAGATTATGCATGTTTTGTGAAATCTATGTAGATTCTTTTAAGAACACTTTGATAGTGAAGTGTCAAGGATTATGATATTGTTTTGTGTTGTTGAAAGGACATTCTTATATACACACCTATGCATGAAAATGATGTTAAAGGCTTTCTCACATAATGAAGATTCCTAGGTTGAAATGCTTTCTCACCTAATTGAATCTATGATTTACATATTGACATGGACGGTGAAAGGTTTTCTTACACATGATCTAAGAGCTATCGTAATGAACTAAGTTGGATTGATTGTCAAGGACATTCTTCCATAAACATGAGTTAAGTCAAGACTTAATAAGTTCTTTGTGGGATTAATTCTTACCACTGAGTGGATATTGAATATGAGATAGAAGCTTTTACATAAGTTGATTCCGTCTTTAAAATGGGGAACTTTTATGCTAGTTTAGTTTGGGTTTTCCAACTATGTCTCATTAGATGGATGCCTTCAACACAAGTTGACTCCGGGTTTCTAGTATCAATGTCCTTATCCCATAAAATATGTGCCCCCATAGGATATTTAGCTAGTGGATCCTCCTAAGCTAAAGTTACAGGTTCTACCTTAGGCAAGTTGACAAACCCTTTTGGGTATGGGAGTCACCAGATTCCATGTTAAGCTCACATGGTCTCATGTCGTTTAAGGCTTATTCCCACAACAAAAAAAAAGAACATTGAATAATGAACTATGGTTACTCAAGAAAATTATATATGAGTTCAAAGGTTTTAAATATGATGATTACTATAGTTGCGTCTAGAAGCACACGCAAGTGTACGTGGTCACTCAAGTAGTACAGTGACTCTTCCGAGGCCGATTATCGAACCCAAAGGACTTCAAATCAACTCATACTAACTTTATTGTAACAAAAAGAAATTTACTTATGCGACACACAATTTAAGGAATTTGATTATATTAACTGAGTTAAACAATGGCAAATATTAAATACTAACACTTAATTCAGTTTTAAAAAAGGGATTTCACAATTTGGGAAATATTCCAAGGTTGTAGCATGCACCGATTTCAAACATAATAATAACTTATATTATCCCAACATTCGACAGATTAACCTCATCATTGATTCACAAAGTTGAATTTAAGATCATAGTCTCTCAACCTCTAATCGCCTACCACCATTGACAGCCTAACTACATCGTTAAGAAGGGATATGCATGAACCAATAGCGAAGCATTAAGCTATCATCTTTTAAATTAACCAAATGAGGCATATAGGTATAATTCGATTCTATATACGAAACACACTAAGTTTTACCCTAGAATGAATAGTTTCTCACATTCCTTGGTCTATCCCACTATTTGTCTTCCGAGTTCAAGAGCAGACAGTGGGTTTATTTTAATGTTGATCAATCATCAAAATAGTTAAACAATAATGCATGGATAAATCATAAGAAAATCCATCTCATGCTAGAAATATTATACTATTATTCCATTAATCGTAGCTACAACCCTAGAATGAGGTAATTTAGCTACTCATAGTATCAATCATTATGAAATAATGTTCAAAGATCATTAAGGTGTTTACCGAAATGAAAAAGTAGAAGAAAATCCCTAGATTTCGTCAGTAAAATCCCCCAAGTTGTGTTCTCCCATTTTTCAAAAACTAAATTATGATAAAATAACACAACTTGGCTATTTATAGTTTGAAATAAAAACACATGGTGGAGATCTGGAGTCCAGGTCCGCGTCGCAGACCTATTCCCTCGCTGCACATTGTGAACAACTTGATCCACTCCGGGACACGCTTCCATCGCGCACTCTACTATTAAGCTAAATTTGCTTTACACGCGCTGACTTCAGCTCCGCGACGTGGAGTTGCTCCTTCACGGTGTATTTTTCCAGCTTATTGTCCATTCTCCTTCGCAACTTCGACTTATATTCTCCGACCTTTTGTATGGTGTCCTTTTTCAATCCTTTTCCTTGATTTTCACCATACAATATCTAATCATATTTGTTAGATGAAACACAATCAATTGACTTTAAAATTGCAATTCAGATTAAGAATTTGCTCTCAAACTTAGCTATACATATGGGACAAATTAGTTATTAGGCACAAAAATACGTGTAAGATCACCACCCAACACTTAAAGCTTTGTTCATCCTCGAACACCTCCACACTTTCATGCCATAGACGACTCTACTACATTACCATCTAAAGGCAGTCCGTCTTCCACCACAACCACTGCAAGAGCTTCACCACAGTGTAGCAACATAATTCAATCATCAGGACAACTTGTGAAAAACCATCCAGCCTCAAGAATATACTCTTAAAATGCAGCAAACTCATCCACAATTTTTTGCTACGCAGTTACATCAGTTACCAGGCCCTTATTAAACATGTGACCTTACTACAAGTGAACACCCTGACTTACTCACACACAAGGAAATTCAAACAATACTGGGTTTAAGAAGCATATTTAACTCACTCCCTCAAAAGACTTCATATTCTACAAACAACGAACCATAGGCTTGCCCTTAGTGTACTGCATCACTACTTTCAACAATGCGGAAGTTCATGATCAACTAGGTCTTTTAGGGGTAGTACCGTAGGCTAGGGGGCGGGTAGGAACTATTTTTTGCTATGAATAGTGACTACATTCCTTAGTGCTTTAACACAAGACATACTTCATTTATTATTATTTTAATAACCTTCTTCTAATTTACCCATTTTCTTAAAACCACTCGGCCGTTTGTTGTAAGGCACTCAACATTCATTTCTTCCCACCAGTTTTATTTTAAATTCATGTTTATATCATTTTTTTAACGTAAGCTAGATTTATGGTCAGGTGTTTCACACTCGCTCTTTCTTTTTCTTCACTATTGTCCACTAAAAGCGCTAAGGAGGTTTTGGATCAAATTTATAGGCCATGGAAGGAATATGAATAAGCTTCATGTTAGGCTACCAAAGAATAAGTCAAAGGCTCGATGGGGTTAACTAATAATATAAATATCATGGTTGGTACAAGAAGAAAACAAACAAGGCTATCAAAGAAATGCCTATATAACTTTCTCAACTCCTTATGCTCTCTTTCTCTTTGGACACGCACTGGGCAAGTTCTGGACATAATTAAGTAGCACAGATACAACAAACCTAGCACACATGGTACACATTCAAATCAAAATTGATTACTCAACACTACTTCCCAATCTCTTGCATGAATTAATTTTAAGCACACGTAATTTAGAGTCACATACAAGAGCCTATATGTCTTAAGACTGAGTCATTCATTTATTTTCAACATTCAACCTAACTCAATGCAGTTGTGCAACCTTAGCAAAATGTCAACACTGCAGACCCAATGATGGAAATTCCCCTAAGGCAGTCGTCATCCATCTATCATAGGGCAGTTTTACTCAACTAAGACACTGAGTTAATCCTAACAAAGAAAATCTTTTTATATGGTTCAATGAGACTATCCTTGGACAAAGAATCGAAAACAACATCCAACGAACCCAAAACAAAATCAACAACTAAAATAGATAAACAAATATATTTACATAGATATTTTACTCCCACCACACACTTAAAAATGTAGCACTTTCCCAAGTGCGATACTTATTAAAATGAAAAAAGTAGGGCATTTATATTTCCATGATCACTCGTCCATGTAAGCATCACCTTCGATGCCCTCTAGAGACAAAAGATAACACTCCTATGCATCAAAATCAGATTCACTATCTGACATTGTTCGGCGCTTCTTCTCATCAGTGGGGACATCATCCCATACAGGCTATAGAAATTCAGGCCCAAGTCCCAAAAGTGCTTTAGCAAGCTCATTTAGTGGGTACCTAGTGTCAATTTAATTCAACTGCACCGTAGTGGAAGCTCGACACCCATTTCAGTTGCACAACATTTCCGGTCCAAACATGCATGCAGTGATCATATCATCCTTCCTGTTGCGCTCTATAGTAGTGAGGGTGGGTTCTTTCGAATTTTTAGGACCCTTTGTCTTCATGACATCTAGGGGTGTGGTGAACAAGGGTTGTAAGTAATCCACGCTTTCCTCTGGTACCCCTGCTCTCCTTCACAAACTAGTAATTAGTCCCCCAAAAGCATACCTTTGATCTCTCTTCACTCTTGCATAGATGATTTCAACATCGCGCTCACATTGCAGCACAGATCCTTCATCACAACATACACCAAGCACAATCGGTCTGTCATCACCTCATTGAAATGCAGACCATGTATCAAAAGTTCATGAAAATTTTTAGCCATCCCGGGATTCTCGATTCTTGTGTGCATCAGGGTAGGACTGATGATAGCCACAGTGCCCATGTTAAATCCACATGACAGTGGACTGCACACCACACAAAGTGTGTCGAATCTGCTGATATGGAGGGCTGATGATTAAGCTAGTCAGGATATCAGAATGGGCTTCTCCAGTGTCTTGTACTTGATTGTTAGTTGAAGGTGTAAAAGTGACCACCACGCCGCGCACTATTGCAAAATGAGAACGAGTACCAACTTTCCAATTGGTGTAGAATTCCCAAACCATGCTCACATTGCACTCCAAAGGGTCTTGAAAGATGATTCCCATGTGTAAGTTTTGTAGATGGAACATAATCTCAAGGAACTCCCTCCCCAATTACACATCCTCAATCACCGCATTCTAGAAGTACTCAATTTTGGTGTGGGTTTTATCCCACTTCTTTCCTTTAGAGGTAATTGCCTTAGCACCGTAGCATTGAGTCTGCCCTCTTGGGACTGCATGTGCTGGAGGGAATTGTTATGCTAGTTCTCACTCTCTTACGGTTTCTAGACGCAACTGCTTCGCTAGATCTTTGTGTACCCGACATAATATCCGGCAATCAGATAATTATAATTTCAGTCAATGAGACCCAACCACTAAAACTCACTCTACACTTATTTTTTTAGTACAATTTCTCCAAACAACATGGTACTCAAACTTCCCAGTGTTATTTAAGATATGTTATTTTCACACCCATCACAATTCAAGCACAAAAATACTTCCCTACTTTGATTCTATTCAAGAATTTGAACCGATAACCATGCTTTTACTCATACATTCCCCTAATAACATATTCGCTACTCAAGACTTCACAATACCCAAATTTTACCCCAATCATTAAAAGTATTCACCTTCTTACTTCAACGAAGATCAATCTAACATGGTTGACAAACATGGGTACCAAGAAATAGGTTCATGTAGCTGACCCATCCTTTTTTCTTCTAGCAAATTCCACATCCAGATTCAACTTCTTCACTACCAAGTAAGCCAGATGTTCTAAATTACGAAGATGTTCTATTGATGTCTTGTGGGCAGTCCTGTATGCCCATAATGCATCATTGAGCTTCATTGCCCAATCTTTCCTTTGGACATTCACTGTTTTCTACTGAATCTGCTTAACCTCACTATTTGACACTTCTACCAGGCCGCTCCTTTGAAGGTGATATGTTGTATCTATCTTGTGTCTAACTTCGTATTTAGCTAAGATATACTTCACTAATTGATTTATGAATTGTGTCCCTCCATCACTGATTATAGCTCTAGGAGTTCCAAACCGAGTGATGATATGTTTCTTCAAAAACATCAGCACCACTTTAGCATCGCTAGTAGGCATAGCTACTATCTCAACCCATATTGACACATAGTCCACAACCACAAGGATATATTGATTTCCATTTGATAGTGGGAATGGTCCCATGAAGTTTATCCCCCAGACATAAAATATTTTGACCTCCAAGATGTTATGCAATTGCATCTCATGTCGTCTGTAAATAGTCCCTATCCTCTGGCATTGACCACAATTTTTCACATATCTTGCACCATCTTTAAAAAAAGTAGGCAAGAAAAAACCTGATTGGAGCACCTTCTGTGCAGCGCGCTCACCTCTATCATTACCCATATGTAGATGAGTGGCAACTATCCATCACTTGTATCATCTACGACTCAGGTACACAACTCCTTCTCATTTTGTGAGGGCCTTCCTTGAATAGATAAGGCTCATCCCATATGTAGAATCGAGCATCATAAATCAACCTCTTCTTCTAATGTGTCGATGCCCCCGATGGGAACAATCTTCTCACCAAATAATTTACAGTATCTGCATACCATGGTAATTCTGTCACCTCTAGAGCCAATAATTGTTAATCAGGAAATTCTTCCCGAATTTGACCTAGCTAACACACATGTGACGAACTCTCCAACTTGGACAAGTTGTCTGCAATCTAATTTTCAGAATATTTTCAGTCCTTGATCTCTATGTTAAACTCTTACAATAACATAATCCACATAATCAGTCGTATATTTTCGTCCTTCTTATTGAACATGTATCTGATAGATGTATGGTCAGTATAAACAACAACTTTAGTCCCTACCAGGTAAGATCTAAACGTGTCAAGGATAGCATTTCTTTCTCGGTCAATGTGTAGTTGGTTTGAGTTGCATCCAGTGTTTTTCTTGCATCCAGTGTTTTTCTTGCATAATAAATTGAGTGAAACGTCTTCTCCTTCTTTTGCCGTAACAATGCCCCTACTGCTACATCACTTGCGTCACACATCAGCTCAGAAGGGAGCTCCCAATTTGGGGAACTCAGGATTAGAGCTTCTATCAACTTCTTCTTCAAAGCCTCAAAACCTCGAATGCATTGCTCATCAAAGACAAATTTCATCTCCTTCTCTAGGAGCATGCACATGGGTCCTACAGTCTTAGAGAAATCCTTAATGAATCTCTTGTAGAATCCAGCATGACCTGAAAGACATCTCACCCCTTTCATAGAAACTGGATGAGGTAGCTTTTCAATGACTTCTACCTTTGCACGATCAACTTCCAGCCCGAGCTCTTACACCTTATGGCCCAATAAAATTCCTTGCTTAACTAGAAATTGACATTTTCCCCAGTTTAGGACGAGATTAGTTTCCTAACATCTCGCCAACACCTTGTCAAAATTTTCCAGACAACTATCAAAAGACTTTCTGAACACTAAGAAGTCGTCCATGAATATCTCCACAAAATGTTCGACCATATCATGATAAATGGCCATCATGCATCTTTGGAATGTAGCCGGGGAATTGCCTAGCGCAGACGACATTTGCTTGAAGGCATATGTACCATGCACACACGAGAATGTGATTTTCTCCTGATCTTCTGGTGCAATCACAATTTGATTATTTTCTTAATATCCATCCAGGAAACAATAATATTTTTGCCCAGCTAATATGTCCAACATTTGATCAATGAAAGGAATGGGGTAGTAGTCCTTTCTGGTCGCCTCATCCAATTTCATGTAATCTTTGCATATGCGCTACCCTGTAAGTGTAGTAGTTCGACTCAGCTCATTCTTTTCATTGTTGATTACTACCATGCCTCCTTATTTTGGCACACACTAAACCGGGCTGACCAACTTTGGGTCTGAAATCGGGAACATAATACCTATATCCAGCCATTTAAGAACCTCCTTGTGCACCACATCTTTCATCACCGTATTTAATCTGTGCTGAGGTTGTACACTTGATTTGTGACCTTCCTCCATGAATATCCTGTGCATGCATAAACCTGGGTTGATTCCATGTATATCAGCCATATGCCAGCCTATCGCCTTTTTCCTCTTCTTCAATATTTTCAGAAAGGCCTCAACCTGCACATTAGACAAAGAAGAAAAAAAGATTACATGTAACGTTTCATTAGCACCTAATATTGGGTAAATGAAATGAGAGGGGCGACCTTTAGACTCCAACTTAGGTGCTTCCTCAATCGACGACTTGGGAGGGGGTCCTGAGACAATATTTAATGGCTTCACAAACTTGCAAAGCATACTCACATTTGGGACATCTTGAATACTAGCCAGTTCTTGGGCTTTAGTGTCCCTCTCAATATGCTGCCCAATTAACACTTTCTCTAAAGGGTCTCGGGCTGCAACATTTTTAGCTATTGTTTCCTCATCAATGACCGTAATTGCTGACAGCTCCTCATATATCGCAAGCAACTTCATAGCCTTGTATACATCAAAGAGCTCTACCTATTCATGAGCCCTCATTGTCTGTCTACCATCCACCACATCAATTAATACACCACCGGCCTCTAGGAATGGGCGTCCCAAAATAAATGTGACCTTTAGGTCAGGCTCAAAATCAAGGATGACAAAGTTTACAGGAAAGATCAGATTTCCAACTTGGACTAAAACATCCTCAATAACGCCATCTGGCCTTGCTACGAGCGGTCAACCAATTGCAACATTATCTTTGTAGACTTGGGCCTTCCTAGTCACACCTTAAGAAACATGGACGTAGGCATAACTTTGATAATGACGCCCAAATCGCACAACCCTCTTTCCTAAATACATTTTCCAATTTTTATTTGCACAGTAAAACTCCCTGGATTTTTCAACTTAGTTGGGAGCTTATTCTTGATCCTAGAATTGCACTCCTCAGTGAGTGTTAATGTTGCACACTCCGCTAATATGCTCTTGTTACTGACAATATCTATCACATATTTGGCATACATAGGAATGCCCTACAACACATAAATCAAAGGAAAGCTAACATGTACCTGTTTGAGGAGTTTAATAAACTTACCAAAACATTCTTTCTTCTTCTATTTTTTGAATTTCTGTGCGAATAAAGGAGGTGGTTTTACTTCTGATTCCTCATCAACGCTTGTCTAACTTGGTCTAGCTTCATCCACCTGCTTTCCTTTTTCTTCAGCAGATTTATTATTTGGCGTTAACTCCTCCAAAGGACGACTACTACGGGTACTCACAACAGTTAGCTCTTTTGGGTTTGGATTAGTATTTCAAAGTAAACCCCCTTGTGGTTGAGAATTCTGGGAACTAGCAAACTGCCCAAACAGCTTCTCCAAATTTTGGGTTGCTAGTTTGTTGTTTCGAACATCTGCTGCCAACTTTGCTTGGTCAACCATGATTTGTTTTAGCATTTCCTCCATAATCATATCACCCTGCTTAGTAGCATGCTGATTCACATAAACCTGTTGGTTTCCATGGCCTTGCTGATTGTAATGTTGACCACCACCTTGCTGCCTGTACTAGTTTTGTTCTTAGTGTTGATTTTGATTACCACCCTATGAAAATGATTGGTTATTCTTCCAACTTGTATTGTAGGTGTTGCCATTATTTTGGTGATTCTCTCCTCGCTGGGCATTACCTACAAAATGAACAAATTCTGGTTTTGCTCCACATAACTCAACAGTGTGATCTCCACCTCCATATACTTCATACTATGTTAGTGGCTGCTGCACAATATTAACTTGAGATTGATGCTGTCCTAGATACATGTTGTTGTAGTGAGTAGTCATCATAATTTGCATTGCTGCAATTTGTGCAGTTAATGATGTCACTGCATCCACTTCCAACACTCCACTAGTCTTTTGTAAGACCGGTTTAGCTCGCCTCCCATTCCACTAGGGATTACCTTGGGAATTTATGTTAAGGAATGTAAACAACTCAGTATATGTCTTCTCCAAAGCTTGTCCACCTGCAACATAAAAAAGTAAATTTTTTGTGTTTGGTTCCAACCCTTTAATGAAGGTGTGGACTAACACTTCGTAAGCGTGATGATGACGTGGAAAACATAGCAACATGGACTTAAACATGTCCCAAACTTGGTACAAGTTTTCTCCTCCTTTCTGTCGGAAGCTTAATATATCGCTTCTTAGTTTGGGTATTTTCTCGGTTGGAAAAAACATTATCAAGAACATCCGGGCAAGATCATCCCAAGATGTTATGGAGTTTGTGGGCTCAGAGTTGAACCATCTTTCTTCTTCCTCTAGAAGAGAAAAGGCGAATAGGGTGAGCCTCACATAATTAGAGTTCACTCCAGTTGGAGTGTACATGTCACTGATCTCGAGGAAATTTGAATGTGCACTTGTGAGTCCTCATGAGATAGACTCGTGAATTGTCCATTTGTGCGCAATAATTGCACCATGCTCTACTTCAATACAAACCTCCTACCAGCTGTAGGTTTTTTAATATACGAAGTAACATTGGTGGTCCGTGGGATTACCGCGTCTCTCACTTTCATTTCTGCCATCACTGCAGGTGTGTCTTGATCCTCCTTTTCTTCTGGGTTACTGGTTCACTAGCTATAATAGGAAAAGGGTATGTGAGTCTTCTTTACCTACTCTGGTAACAAACAAATTTCTCTGGTTCCCCTAAAGGCTTTACTTAGTCCTGGTCGTATTCTAGTGTGAAATCTTGATACAACCTCTAAAATGAATAGCCAAGATCTAGTTGCCAGCTCTTGTACAAATAATTTAGAAACTCAAGAATTAAATATCTGCCGATTTTTAAATTCCTTGGAAACGACGCCAAAATCTTGTTACATCCAGAAGCACACGCAAGTGTACGTGGTAACTCAAGTAGTACAATGACTCTTTCTAGTCGGATTATCGAACCCAAAGGACTTCAAATCAACAAATACTAACTTTATTGTAACTAAAATAAATTTACTCATGCGACAGACGATTTCAGGAATTTTTTGTATTTACTAAGTTAAACAGTTGCAAATATATATTACTAACACTTAATTCAGTTACAAAAAGGGGATTTCACAATTTGGGAAATATTCCAGGGTTGTAGCATGCACTGATTTCAAACATAATAATAACTTATCGTAGCATTCGACATGTTAACCTCATTATTGATTCTCAAGGTTTAATTTGCGATCATGGTCTCTGGACCTCTAATTGCCTACTACCATTGAAAGCCTAACTACATCGTTGAGCGGGGATAGGCATGAACCAATAGCGAAGCATTAAGTTATCATCTTGTACATTAACCAGACGAGACATATAGGTATAATCCTATCTTATATACTAAACGCTCTAAGTTTTACCCTAGAATGAACACGTTTCTCACATTGCTTAGTCAATCCCTCTATTCTTCTTTCGAGTTCAAGAGCGGACAATGAGTTTATTTTATTATTGATCAATCATCAAAATAGTTAAACAAGAATTCAAGAATAAATAATAAGAAGACCCATCTCATGCTAGAAATAAATACTATTATGCCATTAATCGTAACTACATCCCTAGAATAAAGGAATTTTAGCTACTCATAGTATGAATCATCATTAAAGAATGTTCAAATATTATTAAAGTGTTAACAAAAATGAAAAAGTAGAAGAAAATCCCTAGAGTTCGTCAGCAAAATTACCTGAATCGTGTTCTCCCATTTTTCAAAAACCTAATTCTAATAAAATAACATAGCTGGACTATTTATAGTATGAAATATAAACACGTGGTGAAAATCTGGAGTCCAGGTCTGCGACGCGGACCTATTTCCTCACTACACATTATGACAAACTTGATCCACTCCGCGACGCACTTCCATCGTGCACTCTACTGTTAAGCTAAATTTGCTTTCCACACGCTTGCTTCAACTTCGCAACGCGGAATTGCTCCCTCATAGTGTATTTTTTCAGCCTCTTGGCCATTATCATTAGCAACTTTGACTTTAATTCTCCGACCTCTTGTATAGTGTCCTTTTTCGCTCCAATTCCTTGCTTTTCACCAAATAACATCTAATGATATAGGTTAGAGGAAACACAATCAATTGACTTTAAAATTGCAATTCAGATTAAGAATTTCCTCTCAAACATTGCTATACTAATTGGATAAATTTGTTATTAGGCACATAAATACACCTAAGATCAGCTATGTTGGCTATGTTTGATGACTTATGACTTCTAAACTTTTATATCATGTTTAACTTGGTAAATTGCATGATTTCAATTGAAATGTTCCTTTTTGCATGTTTTCAATATTTTCATGCATGGGCATCATACTTAGTGCATTTTTGTACTAACGCCTACTTTGCCTACATTTTTTCCAAGTGTAGGGTTCGGTTCTCCAGGTGATTATTCTTGTGGCTAGAGCTTGGACTTGATTTTTTTCCCTAGCTTTGTGTGTTCTCATGTTTCGAGGATGGATTTTCTTATGTCTTAGTTTATTTCATGTACTTTCCCTTTTGGACATGTTGTATGCGCTAGGCCCTATTTCATTCAAGATTGTAATAGATGGCTATGTTGAGACAAAGTGTCTAGACATCCCCTTTCGTTTATGAAATTTTATATACTTGAAATGTGTTTTTACTCTAGATGTCCTATTGCTTATTCTATGAGAACTAAGTGGCTTGTATGGAGTCCTTAGGGGTTCTATATGTAATGTTACATCTAGGGGGTACCACTAGGTCGTGACAGTTCTAGGGTGAGTTATTCGTTCGAGCTCTTGTTGGATTATCTCGATCATGGCATATATACTTAGATTTCCGGACATAAATTACTTTATTCATTTATTTTGGTGTCTTTGATACTCTTAGACTTAGTATTTGGAGATTAGATGTCCTTGATGTGATGACTTTCAAGGTTTGGTGAACTACATTTGATAGACCTTAGTGGATTTATTTTCCTTTCATTGATAAGATTTGAGATTCCGCATTATGGTTAGTATTTCGTATGTCGAACAATAAATATAAGTTGGGGTTGAATTCATTGGTTCGCCCATCTAGGAGGTTAAGTGTGGGTTCCACTCATGTCTCATTTTGGGTCATGACAAACTTGGTATCAGAGCTTTAGGTTCAATGATCTTATCAGACAAGGACAATTTAACTTTTCTTCAGGAGGTTATAGGACTTTAGAAAACTTGATTGTTTCCTTCTTTGGTGCTATTATTCTAATCCAATTGATATCTAGGTGATACAAATTAGTTTATGAACATCTTAAATACTTTTCAGCAATACCTGAAAGAGAGGATTCGTCCTTGGAAATAGGCCTGATTCTCCAATAGAATACATGGCATTTAACGACTAGTGACCAACATGATCTCTTTATTTATCTGTTAATATTGAAACCGTCAGTCTTCAAGAGTATTGAATTAGAAGATGATTCGAATTTCTTTGTTCCTATTCATGAGATGCTTCTTGAGATGGATATAGTAGAGTTATTTGGTGTTCAGTTTATGACATAGCAGTCCTACAAAAACTCCAAAATGTTCTGCTAGTCTCATGTTGAATGCCAACAAGCAAAAACGCTATCTATGATTTGGCAACGTTTTCTAGCTTCTTTGAGGAGAAGTACACCCATAGAACATTGAAGGATATATAGGAGGTAAGATGAGTTCCTCAATATAAAGCAAGGGAAGATGTGTGTTATAGCCTACGAGTCAAATTTTTTGTCCTTTATCTACATATGTGACTCAACTCTCCTTCATTTCGGAAGAGCGAATTCATTTATTACTGAAGGGATTGAGGCCATATTTGCAGATTCTAGATTTATAGGTGGTTACTTGAAAGGACCCATAAAACAAATAACTGAAACTAGAACCTAACTTATGTGTGTTTGAGTTTGGTGTGAGGTTTGAGGCTTTATATAGGTGTCTCGAGCTATGGTTGAGGGGTTTAGGGGTTAAATGTCACGGTACGACTCCCCAAGGACCACCTTGGCGTTCCTTGAGGAGGACCCTAGGCCTAACCCACAAGATCCCAAGGAAAAACAAAACTACCCCAGACCACATGACCTACGAATGGGGACCTAGGCCCTGTAGGTCCACCTACACCTCGTCAGTGGCCTCCTTAGGTCAAGGGCCACTTTGCCAAGCTGCAACCCTAAACCACGGACCAGCAGGATGGGGCATAGCCCAACCTACGGTCCGTAGGTGAGGGGTGCGTTGTTTGGACCTGCAGTCTTTTATTTCTCGGCCAAGTGCAAGGGTTGGTTAGTAAATTCCTCCTTTGGTTAATTTATTTGATGGACGGTTTTAATTGTTTATTTATGGTATTTCAAGAGTTTTTAATGTATTAATACATATTTCCAATTCATTATTTCAAAATACCCCAAAGATAGAAACATCCATTCTCCAAAAGTTCTCTCTCTAGAAACCTCCATTGGAGGTGAAGCCTTCAAGCTGTCATGGTCAAATCTTCAAAGTTTTCAAAGGATTTTCATGGGGAATCAATAGCAAGATATGGTAGTCTTGATCCTTGTCTAAGTTTCCATCCAAGGAGCCAATTTCAAAGGTGATTTCAATCTACAAATTTTACCCAAAAAGTCTAGTTTTCAATCTGTGCATGGATTCGATTCAAGATATCTAAAGGCATTATTGCATTGAATTATGAATGAATTGTGGATTTTAAGATGAATTAAGATGATTTCTTTCTAGAACCCATGGTTCCCCCCAAATTTCTAAGTGATGATCTGAAATTAGGATTTAATAGATTATGAACTATGTTAATTGTTTATGTGTATATTGATATAAAATGTTGAAATTATATTGTTACTCTTGCCAAATTATATTTATCTAAGGTGTGTTGGTGAATGTGAACCATGACCCATGAAGGTCAAGTTATGATCAAATTACATATTGAAGTAGAATTGTGCTTGATCTATTGAACAAATTCCAAAGTGGAGGCGTTTACTTACTATGTATATTGTGGTATCGAATAGATAGATATCTTCCTTTTACCTCTATATATGAAGGATCTATGTATAATTATGATGTGAAGTGTTTGTGGATCTAAATGAATGAATTATGATCATGTTTAGGAGGTAATTGTGTTATGATTGAATCTTATCTCTCTATTAACATCTGTGATTGATAACGGTCTATGTGAAAGGTTATTTTCACACACACACACACACTCATGAATGAATAATGAATGAAGTTATATTATTATGGTAATGATAAAGTACTTACTAAAAGGCTATTCTCAATGGTATTCTAATGAATGATAATGACATGTTGTGAAAGGGCTTTATCACAATATGGGGATTCCTAGGTGAAAGGCTAATCTCATCTTTGAATCTATGAGCTTTCCAATGAATGAATGTTGGGTTTGAGTTGGATGCACATACGATAGTTGAGGTGGGGTTTCTAGTAGCACTCTCGTATCCCATAATAATCAATGAATGTCAAATACTCCATGGGGAATAATGCTACGCACCGAGTGGATGTGGATTGAGATGGATACTCATACGTGAGTTGAGGCAGGGTGTCTAGTAACAATATCTTGAGATGGATGCTCATATGTTAGTTGAGGCGGGGTGTCTAGTAGCAATATCCCTATCCCTTAAACTATGTGCCAAAATAGGTATAGCTAGTGGATCCACTTAAGGTAAAAAAACAATGGTCCTACCTTAGGCAAGTTGGAATCCCTTTATCCGATGAGAGAGACACTGGGATTCCATTAATTGCTCACATGGTCTATGTCGGTTAAGGCTTACCCCCACAAAGAATGTTAATGAACTATGGCCTCCTAAGAATGCACTACTTACTGTGGGTGGTGCTATAGGACGCCATTTATGCATTGCACAAGTAGGCTTTGAGAGAGGTTGTTGTGTGTTGCTTTATAATATTAAGTGTAATGAATTTGCTCTGATGATTATGCTCATTAAGAATGTTGATGTAATGTCTAATGAATGAAGCTGCTCTTAATCTAACGAAGTTGATGAAGAATGTGACTTATGCTTATATGATAGGATGCATGTTTTATATGGATTGTATTATGAGCTACTTCCTTATTATGACTTGTTTAGTATGAATGTACCTTCCCTATGGTTACTTCAAAGGAGTACTTAGTGTGAGTAGTATTATGGGATGCTACTTGAACGTTGCACAAGTATGACTTAGGGGTTGTCTTAGGTGATGGTCATTACGTGATGGTATGGCTTATGTAATGTTTATGTCTCTTATGTAGGAGTATTACATGAAGATGGAAAGGTTGAATGGTAAGTTCACTTTTAGTGACTTTAATGTGATACTTTGGTGTGGATGGTGGTATGGGACACTATCCATACATTGCACAAGGTATATCATGAGGGTTACTTGAGGTGAAGGCCTAATGCGAAGGTAATGGGTTACATGAAGTTTTATCAAAATGGCATATATCATGACTTATCAAGTAAAATGTCCGTTTTAAGCATGTTTTTGCATGGCTATTATACTTAGGACTTAATTGTGGTAACCCATATTTTCTTTACCATTATGAAGTGTAAGGATTGGTACTCAATTTGATTCTCCCTATTTGATGCTTGGATTAGAGTTCTTCCAATACATATTTTGATATGTCCTCCTAGATCGAGGACAAGAACTCTTATATTTCATTTCTTTTCATGCAATAGACAATGTTAGTATTTTCGATTGTAAAGGGTCGTGGCCCTATTTGGTTTCAAGTATTGTTTAGATGGCCATGTGAGACGATAGACTTCTGCTTGCTTTTAAATGAGTATTTTTAATTGTTGGATTTATAAAGAAAGTTTTTAATTCCGCACCATTTCTATGTAAAATGCAATGAAATGCTATGAGGCTTGTATTAGACCCCTTTGGGGTCGAGTATGTTGTGTCGCATATAGGGTCTAACCTTGGGTCAGAACAAACATGGTATCACAGCACAAGGTTTTGGGAATGGTCTTAGGATAGATGTCTCACAAGCCACGTCTAGTAGAGTCTTGCTCATTAGTGTGAGTCGCGACACATCTATGAGCAACAAGCTATAGGACGTTATGAAGTTACACTTCTTTCATATTCTTGAAGTTGTGCCTTAGAGTTTAGCTCTATAAGTATCCTTTTCCTAATCCTTCTCTTGTGTTTATAGGATATGAATACAAGAAGGACACCCGGAGGAAGAGTGGAAGAGGAGAATGTGAATGAGGGAGTTCCTCCCCATGATCCTCAAGGTGGCCAAGTTTCTCAAGGCAACCAAGTTATAGTGGATGCTCCACCCTTGACCAATGAAGAGATTAGGTAAGGTTTTGGAACCTTAGCCCAAGACATGACGACTCCAGTTAATAGAGATGTGTGGCCTAGGTTGAATGGTATTCAGAGTACTATGGTTTCTAGGTTGAGGGAATTTGTGAGAATGAGTCCTCCGGTTTTTTCTTGTCTCTAAGGTGGGAGAGGAACTCCAATAGGTTTTGGATGGAGTGTATAAGATAGTCAATGCTATGGGAGTAAAATCTAGAGAGAAAGCGGAGTTAGCTTCCTATCAATTGAAAGATGTTGCCCAAGTATGGTTCACTCAATGGAAAGGCAATAGGCCTTTAGAAGTGGGTCCTATAGAATGGGAGGAGTTTAAGAAAACTTTCCTTAAAAAGTACTTTCCCTGTGAGAAGAGGGAGGTTAAGATTGAGGAGCTTTTAAACCTTAAGCAAGATAGCATGAGTTTGGAGGAGTATTCCTTGAAATTTACCATATTGTCTAAGTATGCTCCATCCTTGGTGTCTAAACCTAAGGACAAGATGAGTAGGTTTGTGACCGTTGTATCAAACCTAGTCAAGGAAGAGTGCCATACGATGATGCTCCATGATGATATGAACATCTCTAGACTTGTTGTGTATGCTCAATCTATTGAGGAGTCCAAACTTAAGAGGAGGGGTAGGGAGTTGAAAACGTCTAGGTCCGATGAACAAAGTCAACCATGGTCCAAAAAGAGATTCTACAATCAAGATGCCTCAATGGTCAACAATGATTGGGTGTCTAACCCTAAACCTTAAGGAGGAAATGGAAGTGGTTATGCTTTTGAGAGGCCTAGATGTTCCAAGTGTGGGAAGTAACATTTGGGTAAGTGCCTTGCCGGCACGGATGGATGCTTAGGGTGTGGAAAGAAGGGTCATAAGATGAGAGATTGTCCAAAACTCATGGAAAAAGGAAGGGAAGATAAACAAGATTATCTTGATGGCATGGATCCTAATGCTCTAAAGAGAAACCGTATCTATGCTCTACAATCTAGCAAGAGCAAAAGAGTTAATTCGAATGAAGGCACCGGTAAGTGATAGTTCCTTTTTGGTTGTGGATGTTGTGTTGAGGTTCCTATGTTGTTTTTCATGTTAGCCTTAGTTGGGTTTTATTCTAAGTGGTGGATAGTAGGTTTAATAGTAAGGTTGATGAGAGTGTTGATATCCTTATTCAAGCTTGAGACCAAGAGTTCCTTGTAGCTTGTTTTATGTTTTGGAGTAATCTGTGAGATTGTGTTTCCATGGTCTCCTTATGTTATGCATGCTCTAGTTTAATTCTTGTTTAAATGAGAAAATAAGTTTTCATGAATTATGTACCTCATGTTAAATGTGCATCTAATATGAGATGTTTATTTGCTGCCTAATGTGTTTTTATGAAGAAGTTGCATAATGTGCTTAATGATATAGTGATGAACTTGATGTGAGTTGGAGAAGGCAATGCCTCCAATGTAATGAGAAATGTGAAGATATGGTGCGTGATGAGTTTGTAGATGTAGTTCCTACTTTCTTATTTTTCTTTGAGATTTTTGATGTGGAGTTGATGTTTCCTCCTAGTTTTATGCATTAGTTTACAATGTTGCATGAATGATGGGCTGCTAGTCTTGTGTCATTAACCCCTTATGTGTTTTAAGTGTCATTCAAGGAATAATGTTCCTAAGTGGGGCATAATGTGACGACCCGTAAAACGAATAAGCAAAACTAGAGCCTAACTTGTGTGTGTTGGAGTTTGGTGTGAGGTTTGAGGGTGCATAGAGTTGTCCCAATCTATGTTTGAAGGGTTTAAGGGGTAAACGTCAAGGTACGACTCCCCAAGGACCACCCTAGGGGTCCTTGGGAAGGACCCTAAGCCTAACCTCCAAGACCCCAAGGAAAAACCAAAACTTCCAAAGACCATATGACCTACGGATGGGGACCTACGCCCCGTAGGTCCATCTATGCCTCGTGGGTGGCCACTATATGTCAAGGGACAATTTTCCAAGCTTCAGTCCCAAACCACGGGCCAGCAGGATGGGGCGTAGCCCAACCTACAGTCTGTAAGTGAGGGGGCCATCGTTTAGACCTGCAATCTGCAATTTCTCTAGCAAGTGCAAAGGTAGGTTAGTAAATTCCTCCCTTGATTAGATTAGTTCATGGACAATTTTAATTGGTTATTTATGGTATTTTAAGAGTTTTTAATGTATTAAAACATTATCAGAGCTATGTATAATAAGAAACATAATAAGAAACATACTAGTAGAAAGATAAGAAAATTAAGAAGAAAATTAAACAAATTATATCCGAAATATAAACAACTCAATATTACAAAAACCGATAACGACAAACAAAATCAATTAGTAGATAACATATCTAAAATAGAATATAAATATATTCAATATTTAAAGATACAATGAATAGCGAGAATAATGGATATAAAGAAAAACTTACTGAAATAAATATAGCGAAAAGGCAAGAATTAAAACATAAGCAAAATAGACTTAATAATAATATATTCGCAGGAATTTGTAAAAAATCTATAATAGCACAAAGAAAAACTATATTTTATCTAGAAATACAAATAGAAAGTTTAGAATATAAACTTCAACACAATTTATAAATGAATAAGGAAGAATACGCAATAAATGAAAAAAACATATGAAAACTATGACGGATTAAAAATAAAGATAATAGTTTCCAATCTAGGAAGAAGATATAAGAAAATAAGTGACAATCTAAGTTTAATGTTAGAAAAAGAAACGGTAAAACTAGAAGATAGTTTAACTGCTATGATAAGAATAACAAAAGAAAATGCAGAAATAGATAGAAAAACGGAAATTGAAAAAAAAAACAAGCAAAAAAGGAAGTACAACAATTAGAAGAAATAAAAAATACTAAAATAATAGAACTAGAAAAAGAGCTGGCAATATTAAAAGAAATGTATGAAATTAAACAAAAAGAAAAAGAACAAAAAACAAAATTAGCAAATGAGATAATTAAATTTAAAGAAAAATTACAATTAGAAGATGAAATAGAAGGAAAAGAAGAAAATAATCAAGATAATCTACCTGAAATAAGAGTTGATGAAATAAATAATGATGATCTAGATGAACAATATTCGGAAACAAGCGAGACATAAACGGAACTTTTAGCAAACATAGATAATACAAAGAATTTAAAAGTAAATACAGGAGAAGTAAACATGGATGAAAAACCTAGCACATCAGGAGTAAAAAACCCAAAAGATTTTGATCCAAAATATTACAATGAAAACTATGGACAATATGATAGAGAAAAAACTATATGGGATAAAAAATTAAATAAAAAATGGACACCTAAACCAATAACTGAACGACCTGATTTTGTAGATTTAGACTGTGTAGCAGATATAAATAAAACAATCCAATTATGGATAGGATATATATTAAAACAATTAATAGATAACAAAATACTAGTAACGGAAGATGAAATAATAACTACTGAACAAATATGCCCCGAACTACCTAAATCATTAATGTATACCGAAGAAACTACAGAAATGGAAATAATCATTGGAGGCGTACCAATAGTAATAAAAGTATAATTGGATGAAGAAGCTAGGCAATGCTGCCTTAAGTCATAGGTAGTGCCTTTACTAATCGACACTCAGCATGAGACTATCACCACACTTTGCATCTCCTCGAAACTAGTATGTCACAAACTCAACACTAAGCTTCTCCACCATACTCATTTTATGAAGCAACTCAAAACAATCAACTATGAAAACATAAGCATCTTCATAATCAATACCCATGAAGAATTCAACTTTTTGAACTTAATAAAAATCATGTTGATCAGTAGTCATTACAGGCCCTGTAGTTAATCGAGAAAATATATATATATTTCCAAGGACACATTTTTTTTTCTTTCTGGTGTTGCTGTTTCAACTTCTAATACTCCAGTACTAACCATATGTCAAATACAGTGAATAACTTCAGATTCTAATTTGTATCACCTAGATACCAATTGGATTCAAGTTATAGCACGAAAGAAAGAAAGAATGAAGTTTTCCTAAAGTCTTATAGCCTCTCGAAGAAAAGTAAAGGTGTCCCCGTACCGTTCTGCAAGTCTCTACTAGACTTGTCCTTGTGTGATGAGATCACCGAACCTAAAGCTCTGATACCAAATTTGTCACGACCCAAATCGAGTCGCGAGTGGCACCCACACTTAACCTCCTAGGTGGGCGAACTAATGAATTCAACCTCAACTCATATTTATCATTCAACTTACAAAATACTAACCATAATGCGGAAGCTTAAATCTTATTAGTGTAAGAAACACAAACTCACTACTATATGTCATTCCCAAAACCTGAAAGTCATCACATCAAGGACATCTAATTTCCAAATAATAAGTCTAAGAGAATCAAATACACTGAAATAAATGAAATAAAGTAATTTGAGTATGAACACTAAGGACATCAGGTCATGACCGAGAGAATCCAACACAAGCTCGAATGAATAGCTCACCCTTGAACCTCATATGTTGAGACCGGCTAGTGATTAGGGCGAGTCAAAGTCGCTAGTACACTCGCTGCACTCCATAAAAGGAAAATAAAGAAAAATACAAGTAGGGCTCAGTATGGGGCAACATGTACTTAGTAGGTATCATAGGCCAACTCAAAATAAAAACTAATATACAATGAATAATAGCATAAAGTCAACTATAACACTTAGCAGGTGATAAGAAACGACAACATGAACAAGTAACAGTTGAAGCAAGTATGTAATCAATCACAATATCAAGCACACACACACGAGGACTCATGCCTCCGCATCACACTCGTTTGGGAAATGCCTTCATTGAGATTGAGTACATTAAGTTAATTCAATATCTTTTTCCTTTAATGTTACCGTGTCAGAATGTGAAACTCCGATCCAATTATATCATGTCGGAACGTGACACTCTGATACAATAATACCTTGTCAGAACGTGACACTCTGATCCAAAAATACCGTGTCGGAACGTGACACTCCGATTCAAAAATACCGTGTCGAAACGTGACACTCCGATCCAAAAATACTGTGTCGAAACGTGACACTCCGATCCAAAAATACCGTGTCGAAATGTGACACTCCGATCCAATAATATTATAATTTATCATTTATTATCACCACTTTTCAATTCATTAGTAATATTACATCAAGCCTTCTTTATTCAAGGCATCACTTCGATAGAGAGGTTTTCAGATTATAAATCTCACGGTCTCAGGATTTTAGACCAATCACAAACCACACAACCAAGACACACAATCAAGTACATAGAGAACTTCACAGTATCATTCAATGCATATCAATCGCTATTTAGATTTTATCTATCAAATAGAATAAGCCATAACCTACCTCCACCGAAGAACCGAAGTCAAGAACGTTACTTCACCAATACTTTTCCTCTCCTAAATCTTCTCAATTCCTCTGAACCATTCCAATCTATCAAGTATATATGCATAATTTGTAAGTTAACGAGTTTATAGGCACCCAAAACTATAATCAATTTCCTAAAGTTCAAGCCTAACGGTTTTCTAAATTCTTTCAATTAGCATAACTTTAATGAAATTTAAATAATACAATACACCTACCTTAACATATCCAAAACTTGTTTTATAATATGATAATTAGAAGAACCAAATTTAGAACGAAAACTAATTGGTTATGAACCAATAGCCTGCCCAGAGAACAAACTACAGAACGTTACTATATGGCCACAATTTAATCAACTTTATTCTTCTGAATTCCTCAAATCATTATACTTTTATTGTTTTAACGATAGCAATCATTATGCCTTGAACCAATTTCCAGCATCCTAACCATATTAGTAAATAAAATTACAACATCTAAGACCATCCAACATTCTTATACATTACTGCCAATCATTACCCACCACAACTTGTCTAGCATAGGTTTTTAAGAACCTACCTTTTCTATTGTTTTCTAACCAAACAATACCATAATGTATATTGCATATGGTAGCAGTTACTGGGCAAAACCAAAAAAAAAATGAAAAGAGAATTATATGCAGAAACTTTTCCAACTAAAAAAATGATTCTTTCTATCCCTCCTTAGCTCATTATTATCCAAATCATTGGCATCATTAATTTCCTATACAAGATTCCTCTAATATAACAAATTACATACATAATTTGTTAGTCTCTTTCCATATAATAATATAAAATCATAAGACAATAGACATAGTATGATGCCATTCAACACACACTAGAGTATCATTATTCTTACCCTCATGCGCTCGGCGACCCTCGCTCCTAATCTGCCTGTACATGTAAGTCTTCTAACCTAATTTATTTTCCCTAAATTAAAAATAAATCAAAATTTGCTAAACTTTATTAATTTTATTCCTACCTATGGGCTTGGCCCATTTATAATCAACTAAAAATTAATTATTTAATACATACCCACAAACTAAATAAATTACTTAATAAATATTTGTCAACTAAATAACCATAGTTACATGAATAGTTCAAGATATCCATTTAGAATCTATCGAAAGAGTCTTTTATGAGATAAAAAAGACCTAGTACTCAAAACGACCAAATGGGTCGTTACAATTACTATATTCTAAAACCCAAGATGAACAAATAAGATTATTAGAAAAATTCATACATATTATAGAATATTCAGGCATAATTCTAAGTAAAACGAAAGTAGACATAATGAAAAATCAAATAGAATTCCTAAGAATACAAATAGATAAAAATGGAATAAAAATGCAAACGCATATAGTACAAAAAATAATTAACTCAAATGAACAGCTAGATACGAAAAAGAAATTACAATCATTTCTAGGACTAGTAAATCAAGCAAGAGAATACATACCAAAATTAGCAGAGAATTTAAAACCATTACAACAAAAATTAAAGAAAGATATAGAATATCAGTTTGATAAAAAAGACCAAATACAAATACAAAAGGTAAAATTATTATGTAAAAACTTACCTAACCTATACTTTTCAGATGAAAACAAAAGATTTACTTATATAATAGAATCAGATGCGAGTGAAAAAAGTTATGGAGGAATATTAAAATACAAGTTTGATGGCAATATGATAGAACATCACTGCAGGTATTATTCAGGAACATTTAATAATATAAAAATAAAATGGGAAATAAATAAAAAAGAATTATATTTGGTATATAAGTGTTTATTATCATTTGAACCATATATCGTATATAACAAATTTATTATAGAAACAGATAATACACAAGTAAAATGGTGGCTAACAAGAAAAATACAAGATTCAGTAACAACAAAAGAAATAAGAAGATTGGTATTAAATATATTAATTTTTACATTTACAATTGAAGTAATAAAAACTGATACGAATGTTATTGCAGATTACCTATCACGACAAAGCTACTCAGACTGAGACTGAGGAAGAAGATACAATTGAAAAGATACTCAAAGCTATTACTACACTTTGTACAAAAATGGATAGTATGGACAACGAGATACAAAAGCTAAAGACTAATGAAGATAATCTGAAGTCTAAAGCTAGTATAAGTCAGCAGCATGACTATAAAAATGTGGAGGTATGTGATCGGAAGACAGAAAAAATCCAGAGCTAAAAGGTGACGTTGGGAAACACCTAAAAACCCATAACATTTGTTCAAATACAGCTACAGGTACAGGCCAACGAATTAGTGAAAAACATAAGAACTCAAACTTAAACCAGATATTCGAAAAATCATTTACCCCAAGGCCAACGCAAAAAAACATATTGACTATAGAACCACAAACTTCTACATACGCAGATAGCCTACAGCATGACAAAAGGACATATAACCATATTATACGAACCTATATAGAAAATATATACAAAATCCAAATATTTTTAAATCTTAAACCCATATCTACTACAACCCAAGAACCCAACCAGGATTATTTAACCAAAAAATTACAAGGTTATAATAAATTGATTGCACAATCAAAAAGTAACGCCAACTTAGTAAGGACATGTTACAACTATGGACTATTAAATACAGTATATACTTATGACGGAGAGGAACTATGTGGAATACCAGAACTACATAAAGCATTTATTACATATAAGAGATATAAGAGAGTTACTAAGGGAGATTTATTCTATGTAAAATTTTATACGGCAACAACAGAGATATTATACGAAGAAATAAAACCGCCGATACAAATGGTAAAGATAGGACTAACAAAAGATATGATAATACCAGAAGATATCGAACAGCAACCAGAGATACAAAAAATCGAGATACCCAATTTTTATGTCAATAAGAGAATAATTGGTATATCAACCATCATACAAGAGCTAGCAAATAATTATTTAAACGGAAACGCTATATGGAGCTACTATGCAAGAGATCAGTTAATGATTTATTCCAATTCAAGGGAGCTAAGGAAAGCAGATATGGATGAAGTCTAAAGATGGATTTTATCATTGCTAAAATCAGAGGAACGACCTACGACAAGAGCACTATAAACAGGATTTATTTCAACAGAGTTATTAACCAGATATTGCAAACTAATTAGACACAAATACCCTGATCACATATGTTCGAAATGCAACGGTGAAGATAACATAATTCCAGATGTCAATTTAGAGTAAAAGAAGACGATGAAGATAAGATGTAGACAAGACAAGATAAGATATGGACAAAATAAAAAAGGTAAGATGACAAACAAAGTGGCAGAAAAGATAAAGGAAAGTTAAAGTTTTTGACTAAATTATGTAAAATAACGTGATAATGTAAATTATTAGTAAGCATTATTATTGTAAGAAAGACAAGGTAGTGTAAAATAGTCAATAAGTGTAAAATTATGCATGTGCATATTAAGGATAAGTGTAAAAGTTAGGAGACAAGGTTGTAAATACGTCTTAACAAGATAGTAGTAGATTAGAATAGGAAACTATTCATGAATAGTAGTAAATAGTAGTGGACAAATGTAAAAAACGTATTAGGATATGTGTTTAGAATAGTTAATTTGTATGTCTATATATAGACTTAGTGTTAAACATTGTAAGGCATGTGAAGCCTAATATATAAAATGTTTTTTTCAAAAAACTCTCTACAAAAATTAAGTATTTAGATAAATGGAGCAACAATCTGAAATCCAATCAGATATTTCAGATAGCATGAATAAGCAAGAAGCAAAGGTATATTGTTCAAAAAATATGCAGAACTAATTTCATATATTCCTGAATATCATATATATGATTGAATAAATTTATGTTAGTTATTATGTATTAGAATAATTTGAATCATAATTTCTAGTTTATTAGCACATTGGAAACAGGGAGAAAACTTATATACTATGCCATCCTAATGTTGAAACCGGTAGGCGAGGAAAGCCATTTAGGGGAGTAAACAAAGTTGAGGTGCTGATAAGAAGGAAGTATCCGCTAAAGTACGATGCTAGTAGTGACAGGAGAACATGATAAACAGATAATCTAGTTCGTAATGATCTAATATGAATTTAATCAATTATAAATATGATAGGAAGAAATAATTTGAAATAAAAACCTACATGATAAAGAACATGACTACATACGTTCATGATGAAATGATAAAAAACTATGAAACTTTAATGTTATATATACTTAAAGATATAAAAATAATTGAATTAAGAAGAATCATATGGAAATTTTTTTTAATGATGACGAATCAGAAGATATATTGAACCGACAATGGTATGAAATAGACCTACATGATTTAGACTACGAAATAATAGAATGATATGATTTAGAAATAAATTCATATTAAAATGAACTACGAATATTTACAATATTGGATAGAGTCTATGGAAAACATAAAACTATTAGAACAATTAATGAAGGAAAATTTATATATGTACCAAAGAACCCAAGATATGTTATACCTAGAATATATCATAAATAATATTAAAGAGATATCAAGATTAAGACACTTAACAAAAGAATATTATAATAAAATCCTTAAAATAAATTACTCACCTACCACACTACCACCTACTACACTACCAAAAATATCATGAACCCTTCACCTACCAATAAGGTGAATTCCGCACCAAAAAATGGTATCAAAGCTATAGATAATAAGAAACATAGTAAGAAACATACTAGTAGAAAGATAAGAAAATTAAGAAGAAAATTAAACAAATTATATCCGGAATATAAACAACTTAATATCACAAAAACTGATAACGAAAAATTAGACCAATTAATAGATAATATATGTAAAATAGAATATAAATATATTCAATATTTAAAAATACAATGAATAATGAGAATAACGAATATAGACAAAAACTTACTGAAATAATTATAGTAAAAAGACAAGAATTAATACATAGGCAAAGTAGACTTAACAGTACTATATTTGCAGGAACTTGTCACAAATCTATAATAGCACAGAAAAAGACTATTTTATATCTAGAAATACAAATAAATAACTTAGAATATAAACTACAACATAGTATATACTGTATTTAATAGTCCATAGTTGTAACATGTCCTTACTAAGTTGGTGTTAGTTTTTGGTTGTGCAATCAGTTTTTTATAACCTTGTAATTTTTGGGTTAAATAATCCTGGTTGGGTTCTTGGGTTGTAGTAGATCTGGATTTAAGATTTAAAAATGTTTGAATTTTGTATATATTTTCTATATAGGTTCGCGTAATATGGTTATATGTCCTTTTGTCATGGTGTAGGCTATCCGCGTATGTAGAAGTTTGTGGTTTTATAATCAATATGTTTTTTTGTGTTGGCCTTGGGGTAAATGGTTTTTCGAATATCTGGTTTAAGTTTGAGTTCTTATGTTTTTCACTAACTCGTTGTCTTGTACCTGCAGCTCTATTTAAACAAATGTTATGGGTTTTTAGGTGTTTCCCAATGTCACCTTTTAGCTCTGGATTTTTTCTGTCTTCCGATCGACATAACTCCGCATTTTTATAGTCATGTTGCTGCATTATACTAGCTTTAAACTTCAGATTATCTTCATTAGTCTTTAGCTTTTGTATCTCGTTGTCCATACTATCCACGTTTGTACAAAGTGTAGTAATAGCTTTGAGTATCTTTTCAATTGTATCTTCTTCCTCATTCTCAGTCTGAGTAGCTTTGCCGTGATAGGTAATCTGCAATAACATTCTTATAAGTTTTTATTACTTCAATTGTAAATGTAAAATTTAATATATTTAATACCAATCTCCTTATTTCTTTTATTGTTACCAAATCTTGTATTTTTCTTGTTAGCCACCATTTTACTTGTGTATTATCTGTTCTTATAATGAATTTGTTATATAAGATATATGGTTCAAATGATAATAAACACTTGTATACCGGATATAATTCTTTTCTATTTATTTCCCATTTTATTTATGTATTATTAAATGTTCCTGAATAATACCTGCAGTGATGTTCTATCGTATTGCCATCATACCTGTATTTTAATATTTCTCCATAACTTTTTTCACTTCCTTTTATCCACTCTGTTGTCTTTCGTTTTTTATTATTTACTCTTTTTGCTCCTATTTTTTGTTTACATGGTGTTGTGAACCACCAATGTGTTTTTGTTATTATGTGTGGGTATGATTTTTCTAAAAATGGCATTCCTAATAACATATCTTTTGTAGTTAATTAAAATTTATATATTTCCTCTATAGTTAGCATCTTATCCCATATTTGTACATTTATATTTTTTGTCTTATATGTGATCATGCTTCCTTCATTATTAAATTCTGTTACTACTATCGGTGTTTTTAATTTTTCCCACTTATCTTATGGTAAACAATTGTATTTACATATATTAGCTTCTGCTCCCATATCTATCATTGGTGTATAATATTTGTTGTAATATCCCTCTATTATTATCTTTGCAAGTATGTATATTTTCATATTTTTATTATACTAAAGTCCTTTTTAGTATTACTGTTTTATTTTCATAATTTATTATTAATTGTTTGTCTACTAGATTATATGGTTTTACTTGTTCTATCCATTTTAATCCTAAAATGATATTTTCATCTCCTTGATATATTTTAAATTTTATTACTATTGGTATGCCTCCAATGATTATTTCCTTTTCTGTAGTTTTTCGGTATACATTAATGGTTTTGATAGTTCGGGGCATATTTGTTCAGTAGTTATTTTTTCATCTTCTGTTACTAATCTCTTGTAATATAGTTTTCTTCTAGTCCTGTATTTATTAATTTTAAATACTTTCGTTGTTCCATTATTCCCGTTATGTAATAATGATATGGTTTTATTTCTTCTTCCATTGTTTTTTGTGGGGTTTTATCTATTCTTCTTGAGATACTCATTTTTTATGACATTTGGGGTATCTCATTATTTATTCTTTTTGATGTACTTAGTCTTTCTTTTACTATTTCCAAAGCTTCTTCTATATCAATTTCGTTATTACTATAATCATTATTATCTATGACTGTAACTATCCTTTCAAAAGGATTTTCTATTTTTATTTTATTTATTTTATTTTTTGCTGTTATTTTATGTTTTGTTGTTAAAACATATAAGTTTTTACATCTAGCTGTAAATATTTTACTTCCCGGGGCTAATTCTATCCCTGACATTCTCTAATTTAATAGTAGTGATTTATCTATGTTTCTGTCATTTATTGCTACTGAGTAGTTAGCACTTGTTATAAATTTAAATTTTTGGTATATAAAGTTACCTTTTACTGCACTTATTATACTTTTTTCTATAGGGTGTGTAATTCTATGATCCGCTAAGTATATTTCTATGGGTGTATTTATTCGTTCTCTAAAACATGCTTTTATTAGTATTTCTATTCCTCCTAAATGTACATATTTAATTGGATTTTTAGCCTTAAGATCTTGTATTTCTTTGTTTATTATTCGTTTATTTATTATTGGTATTTTAGCCTTTCCTTTGGTGTATTTGCAATCTATGATATGTTCTCTTTGACTTACTACATAATACTCTTCTTTTTGTTGTTTAAACCAATTTCTTATTGTTGGTATTTCAAATATTTTTTCTACGCTTGGGTCTAATTCTTTTCCTTTTATTTGTTCAAATATATTATTATCAAATATTATTTTTTGTTCTGCCGACTCTTCATCTTGATATTTTTCTTTAGTTATTATTTGTATATTTGTTTCAGTCATTGATATCGTATTCATTATCTGATTCTATTACTAGATTATTTTTCATCTCATTTTTCGATAATTCATATATACTATCATTGCTTTCTAATTCATAATCTACATACTCTATTTGCGTATATTTTTCATCGTCTATTATTATTTCTGATATTTGTTTTTTCTTCGGATTTTTACGTAATTTACAATCTCTAGCTATATGTCATAATTTTCCACAATTATAACAAGTACATTCCGTTAGTTTTCTTTTTGGTCTATATGGTCTTTTAGTTTTGTAGTTTTTTACATAGTATATTCTCCTTGGTTTTTTATATTTATATTTTGATCTGTATTTTTTATTATATTTCTTCTATTTTTATAATATCTATTTATACAATGAAATTGAGGTGATGTTTTATTTTTGCAACATTCCAAGTTTTTTACTAATATTTTTTCCATTTTTATTTCTTCTTCATGTTTTTTCACATAGTTTCATAAACCATCGTTGCAAGAATTTCATTCTAGCTCCTAAGGTGTCTGTTAATTCTGCTTCATTCCAACTTTTTATTATTTTTGAATTAAAAGGTTCTAGTAATTTTGTGAAATATAATTTTCTTATTTCTTTACTTTCTTTTGTGCTATATGTTCCTTTATAATAGTATTCTCTAAATGCACATGTATATTCATCTATGTAACACATATTACATATTGCTAATTTTGTCATTAGGTTCCAATTTATGATTTTTTCTTTATTTTGTTCTTCTACCTCTGTTGTCATACTACTAAATTCATTTCTTATAGCTATTTCGTATTTATATAATATTTCCATAGTTGTAGTGACTATTCCACCATCAATTTTTTTTATTATTTCTTAGGGTTTTTAAACTTTCATCTGATAAATTTTCTAGCTATAATTTTACTGTTCCTATAAGCATTCTTTCTATATATCCTGGTGTCTCTTTTATTATTATTATTATTATTATTATTATTATTATTATTATTTTGTTATCTATTTATTGTTTTGATATATATCCCATCCATAATTGGATTGTTCTATTTATATCTGCTACACAGTCTAAATCTAAAAAATCATGTCGTTCAGTTATTGGTTTAAGTGTCCATTTTTATTTAATTTTTATCCCATATTGTTTTTTCTCTATCATATTGTCCATAGTTTTCATTGTAATATTTTGGATCAAATTTTTTTGGGTTTTTTATCCATGTCTACTTCTCCTGTATTACTTTTAAATTCTTTGTATTATTTATGTTTGCTAAAAGTTTCGTATATGTTTCGCTTGTTTCCGAATGTTGTTTATCTAGATCATCATTATTTATTTCATCAACTCTTATTTCAGGTAGATTATCTTGTTTATTCCTTCTAATTCATCTTCTAATTGTAATTTTTCTTTAAATTTAATTATATCATTTGCTAATTTTGTTTTTTGTTCTTTTTCTTTTTATTTCATTTCATACATTTCTTTTAACATTGCCAGTTCTTTTTCTAGTTCCATTATTTTAGTATTTTTTACTTCTTCTAATTGTTGTACTTCCTTTTTTGCTTGTTGTTTTATTTTTTCAATTTCCGTTTTTCTATCTATTTCTTCATTTTCTTTTGTTATTCTTATCATAGCAGTTAAATTATCTTCTAGTTTTACCGTTTCTTTTCCTAACATTAAACTTAGATTGTCACCTATTTTCTTATATCTTCTTCCTAGATTGGAAAATATTATCTTTATTTTTAATCCGTCATAGTTTTCATATATTTTTTCATCTATTGCGTATTCTTCCTTATTCATTTATAAATTGTGTTAAGTTTATATTCTAAACTTTCTATTTGTATTTCTAGATAAAAAATAGTTTTTCTCTGTGCTATTATAGATTTTTTACAAATTCCTGCGAATATATAATTATTAAGTCTATTATGCCTATGTTTTAATTCTTGCCTTTTCGCTATAATTATTTCAGTAAGTTTTTCTTTATATCCATTATTCTTGCTATTCATTGTATCTTTAAATATTGAATATATTTATATTCTGTTTTAGATATGTTATCTATTAATTGATTTAATTTGTTGTTATCGGTTTTTGTAATATTGAGTTGTTTATATTCCGGATATAATTTATTTAATTTTCTTCTTAATCTTCTTATCTTTCTACTAATATGTTTCTTACTATGTTTCTTATTATCCATAGCTCCTCCATTGGAGCTGAAGACTTCAAGTTCTCAAGGTCAAATCTTCAAGATTTTCAAAGGATTTTCGTGGGGAATAAATAGAAAGGTATGGTAGTCTTGATCTTCATCTAGTTTTCCATTCAAGGAGCCAATTTCAAGGGTGATTTCAATCTACAAATTTTACCCAAAAACCCTAGTTTTCAATCTATGCATGGGTTCAATTCAAAACAATTTGTAAAGGCATTATCACATTTAATTATGAATGAATTGTTGATTTAAATATGAATTAAGATGATTTCTTCCCCCAAATTCCTAGGTGGTGATTTGAGATTGGATTTGATTAATTATGAAGTATGTGAATTGTATATGTGTATATGGATATAGAATGTTGAAGTTATGTTGTTACTCTAGAAAAATTATATTGATCTAAGGTTTGTGGGTGAATGTGAACCATGACCCTTGAAGGGAAAGTTATGATCAAATTACATATTGAAGTAGGATTGTGCTTGGTCTATTGATCCACTTGAAAGGTGGAGGTTTTTACTTACTATGTATAATGTGGTATTGAATAGATGAGTATCTTCCTTGTACCTCTATATATGAAGGATTTATGTATAATTATGATGTGAAGTATGTGCTAGTGTTCTGAATGAATGAATTATGATCATGTTTAGGAGGTAATTGTGTTATGATTCTATTTTATCTCTCTGTTAACACCTATGAATGGTAAGGATCTATGTGAAAGGTTATTCTCACATACACACACTCATCAATTAATAATGAATGAAGTTCTATGATTATGTCAATGATGAAATACTTATTGAAAGGCTATTCTCAAATGTACTCTAATGAATGATAATGACATGTTGTGAAAAGACTTTCTCACAATATGGGGATTCCTTAGTGAAAGGATATTCTCCTCTTTGAATCTATGAGCTTTCGAATCAGTGAATTTTGGGTTGTACATGGATGCCCATACTTTAGTTCAGGCGGGGTATCTAGTAGCAATCTCTTATCCCATAATAATGAATGAATGTAATGAATGTCAAATACTCAGTGGGAAATAATGCTAAGCGCGGAGTGGATGTGGACTGAGATGGATACTCATACTTGAGTTGAGGTGGGGTATCTAGTAGCAATCTCTTGAGATGGATGCCTATACGTTATTTGAGGTGGGGTGTCTAGTAGCAATCTCCCTATCTCTTAAAGTATGTGCCCACATAGGTCTAGCTAGTGGATCAACTTAAGCTAAAAAAAACAATGGTCCTACCTTAGGCAAATATGAATCCTTTTATCCGATGAGGGTGACATCGAGATTTCATGAATTGCTCACATGGTCTATGTCTGGTAAGGCTTACCCCCACAAACAATGTGAGTTATGCTTAAATGAGATGATGCATGTTTTAGTTGGATTGTATTGTGAGTTTCTTCCTTATTATGACATGTTGAGTATGAATGTGCCTTTCCTATGTTGACTTCTAAGGAGTACTTAGTATGAGTAGTAGTATGGGATGCTACTTGTACATTGCAGAGGTATGACTTAGAGTTTGTCTTAAGTGATGGTCCTTACGTGATGATATGACTTATGTAATGTTTATGTCTCTTATGTATGAGTATTGCATGTAGATGGAAAGGTTGAATGGTAAGTTCACTTGTAGTGACTTTAATGTGATACTTTGGTGTGGATGGTGGTAAGGGACGCTATCTATACATTGCACAAGGTATAGCATGAGGGTTATTTGAGGTGAAGGCTTAATGTGAATGTAATGGGGTACATGTTGATTATGTTTCTAATGTGGTTAAATGACTTGTAAGTTGATTATGTCTTGTATTATGCCTCTTATCCTTATGTTCATGAAGTCTTATCAAAATGGCATATATGATGACTTTCCAAGTAAAATGTCTATTTTAATCATGTTTTTGCCTGGCTATCATACTTAGTACTTAATTGTGCTAACTCATATTTTTCCGGCATGACACTTATCCATATATTGCTTCCTACACTTGCCACATATAGGTCTCTCAAAAGAAGAACTACTTCTATTCCCTCCTTGAGATTTAGGGTTAGACAACCTATCATTGTTGACCATAGGAGAATCTTGGTTGTAAAACCTCTTTTTGGACCTAGGTTGGCTTTGTTCATAGGGCCTAGACCTCTTCATCTCTCTACCATTCCTCTCAAGTTTGCACTCCACAATAGATTGAGATTACACAACAGGTCTAGAAATGTTCATGTCATCATGGAGCATCGCCGTACGACACTCTTCCTTAACTAGGTCAGATACACCGGTCACAAACCTACTCATCTCATCTCTAGGGTTAGATACCAAGGATGGAGCATACTTAGACAATAGGGTAAATATAAAGGAGTACTCCTCCACACTCATGCTAGATTGCCTAAGGTTTATAAACTCCTCCACCTTAACCTCCCTCTTCTCATAGGGAAATTACTTACTAACGTAAGCTTTCTTGAACTCCTCCTATTTCGTAGGACCCCCTTCTAAAGTCCTACTACCTTTCCATTGGGTAAACTAAATTTGGGCAACATCTTTCAATTGGTAGGAGGCAAGTTCCATTTTTTCTCTATAAGTCACCCCCCATAGCATTGACTATCTTATACACCTCATCCAAAAACTCTTGGGGATCCTCTCCTACCTTAGAGCCAAGAAATATCGAAGGATTCATCCTCACAAAGTCTCTCAACCTTGAAGCCATAGTACTCTCAATAGCATTCACCCTAGGTCCCACATATCTATTTACTTGAGCTGTCATGGCTTTGGCTAAGGTTAGAAAAGCTGACCTAATCTCTTCATTGGTCAAGGGTGAAGCATCCACTGGAACTTTGTTGCCTTGAGAAACTTGCCCACCTTCAGGACCTTGGGGAGGAACTCCCTCATTCACATTCTCCTCTTCCACTCTTCTTGCGGGCGTCCTTCTTGTATTCATATCCTATAAACACAAGAGAAGGATTAGGAAAAGGACACTTATAAAGCTACACTCTAAGGCACGACTTTGTGAGTATTAAAGAAGTGTAACTTCCTAACGTCCTATAGCCTCTCGCTCATAGATGCTTCACGACTCACATCGATGAACAAGACTCTACTAGACGTGGCTTGTGAGGCACCAATCGTAAGACCATTCCCAAAATCTTGTGCTCTGATACCATGTTTGTCACGACATGAGTCTACACCCCGGAAGCGACACAACGTACTCTACCCTAAAGGGGTCTGATACAAGCCTCATAGCACTCATAACAAAGATACTTAGAACTAGTGCAGAATTAAAACTTTTCTTTTATAAATCCAACAATCAAAACATTTAAAAGCAAGCGGAAGTCTATCATCTCACATGGTCATCTAAACAACATACTTGAAAACCAAATAGGGTCACGGCCTTTTACAATTGGAATCTTAAAAATAGTCTATTACATGAAAAGAAAGGAAACATCAATTACTTTCCCTCGATCTATGAGGAATACCACTTAGTCTTGGTGTAATCAAATCCAAGCTTCACTAGAGAAAACCACTCAAATGCCGGAACTTACACTTGTAGTAAACATAGAAGAAGAATCGGTTAGCACAATTAAGTACTAAGTATGATAATCATGCAAAAACATGCTTAAAACGAATATTTTGTTTGAAAGTCATGATATATGCCATTTTGATAAAACCTTCATGAATATAAGCACAAGAGGAATAATATAAGACATAATCAACATTAAAGTCAATTAAACAACATCAGAAAAAAATCAACATATAACCCATTACCTTCACATTAAACCTTCACCTCAAGTAACCCTGACGCTATACCTTGTGCAATGTATGGATAACGTCCCATACCACCATCCACACCAAAGTTTCACATTAAAGTCACCAAAAGTGAACTTACGATTTAGCCTTTCCATCTTCATACAATACTCATACATAAGAGACCTAAACATTACATAAGTAATATCTTCAAATAAGAACCATCATCTAGGGCAACTCTAAGTCATACTTATGCAATGTGCAAGTAGCATCCCATACTACTACTCAAACTAAGTACTCCTTTGAAATCACCATAGACAAGGCACATTCAAATACAATAAGTCATAACAAAGAAGTAACTCATAATACAATCCAAGTATAGCATGCATCATCTCATTTAAACATAAGTCACATTCTTCATTAACTTCATTACATTAAGGGCACTTTCATTCATTATACATTAGATCAACAATATTCAGTAGCATCATCATAAGAGCACATTCATTATTCTTAAAATTATAAAGGAACACACCACAACCTCTCTCAAAGAATACTTATGCAATGGATAAATGGCGTCCCATAACACCACCCACACTATGTAGTGCATTCTTAAGAAGCCATAGTTCATTAACATTCTTTATGTGGGTAAGCCTTAACTGACATAGACCGTGTGAGTAATTCATGGAATCTCGGTGTTACCCTCACCGGATATGGAATTCCTACTTGCCTAAGGTAAGACCATTGTTTTTAGCTTAAGTGGATCCACTAGCTAGACTTATGTGGGTACATAATTTAAGGGATAGGGAGACTGCCACTAGATACCCCGCCTAAACTCACGTATGAGTATCCATCTCAATACATATCCTCTCGGTGCTTAGCTTTGTTCCGCATAAAGTATTTGACATTCATTCATTATTATGTGAAAGAGATTGCTACTAGACACTCCGCCTCAACTAACGTATGGGCATCAATCTCAAACCTAACATTCATTAATTGGAAAGATCATAGATTCAAAGATGAGAATAACATTTCACCTAAGAATCCCTTAATTGTGAGAAAGTCCTTTCACAATAAGTCATTATCATTCATTAGAGTGCATTTGAGAATAACTTTTTAATAGGTACTTCATCATTAACATAATCATAGAACTTCAGTCATTATGCATTCATGAGTGCGTGTGCATGTGAGAATACCCTTTCACATATATCATTATCATTCATAAGGTTAATTGAGAATATACTTTCAATCACGACATACTTCATTCTAAACATGATCATCATTCATTCATTTAGATCACACACATACTTTATATCATAATCATACATTAACCACCACATGTAGGGGTACAAGGAAGATATCCATAAATTCAATACCACAAAACACATAGTAATAAAACACCTCCACCTTTCAACTGGATCAATAGCTAAAGGACAATTCTACTTGAACATGTATATTGGATTAAAATTTGCCCTTTCAAGGCCATGAACCAACATTAACCCATAAATCCAAACTACTACAATAGAATAGGAAATTGACATGATTCAATATAAACATCAATAATTCAACATAATAGCATAATCAACCAATTCCCAATCTCAATTCACAACTTAAGAATTTGGGGAAAAACATGTGTTCTAGGAAGAAAACATCTTAATTCTTCTTTAAATCCATAATTCAATGAAATAATGCCTGTAGAAATTGTTTTGAATCAAACCCATGCATAGATTGTAAACTAGGGTTTTTGGGTAAACATTGAAGACTTGAAATCACTTTTGAAATTGTCTACTTGAAAGATAATAAGTCAAGGATGAATATAACCATACCTTTAATGAAGGAATCCCACTAAAATCCCTTGAAAAACATGAAGATTTGACCTTGAGAGCTTGAAGTCTTCACCTCCAATGAAGGTTTCTAAAGAGAGAACTTTTGGAGGGGAAAGGAGGATTGTATTTTGGGTTTTGAAATAATGAAGTCTAAAATATGTTTTAATATATTGAATAACATTTAAAATACTATAAATAAATAATTAAAACCATCCCCTTACCGAACTAGACTTAGGGTGAATTTACCAACTCACCCTCCCCCCCAACTTGGCCGAACCACTTGACATCATTGAAGGTGCAAACCACTCCCACCAAACCACAGACCTTGGTATGGGCCAAACCATTGTTCTGGTCAAACGTGGTTTGGGGATGTGGATTTGTTTTGAGGGGCCTGAACTACGAAAAAGTCCACAAGTCATGGTTTGACCTACTGGGAGTGGTCCCCCTCTGTAGGTCACCTCCTTTTTGGCAATTCTCCTAATTTGGGGGAGCCTTGGGGTTATGCAAAGGGTCCTCCTAAAGTTACCCTAGTGTAACACCCGGCAAGAAACTAGTAAAGCCTAGCTAAGGCTTGACTAAATCTAGTAGGTTGACCTAGAAGATCACATGTTAGTTTATAGTTGGAACCATGTTTAAATGATGAAAAATGGCTATTGAAGTTAGTTTGGTGACTTTAGAAGTCAAACATCAAGAAACGACCATGACGTCCGAAAACTAGTCTTCGGTGCTAGTGTGTGTGCTAGTGTCTTGTTGTGGGGTTTGGTATGTTTTGAGGTCTAAAACCTATAGGAGTGACTTTTATTCGTATATGTACATGTTTAGGGTCCAATAGACCAGGTACGACACCCCAAGGACCACCCAAGAAGTCCTTGAGGAGGACCCCAATATCTACACTAAATCTATAAAAAGACAGGAGGACCTACGAGACCCTTATATGGCAAGTAGACTGGTCTACGGAAAATAGGTCTAGGTCGTAGGTAGGGACTTAGTCTTGGGAGGCTTTGCTCCGAAAGTGGGAGCCTCTGAACAAAACAACGAGAGCACAACACGGGCTGTAACCCCACCTACGGTCCATAGTTGGTTGGCCGTAGGTTCTGCCAATTTCCACCCTTCTAGTCTTAAGTTGGTGTTTAGGGATTAAGTTAGTTAATTGACAATGGGCTGAAGGGGTTGTTTAGCTAGTTGATTACTCACCTTTATAAGCTAGCAGGACCTTAAGCTAAGTCATGAATTCATTTATAGCCAAACCCTCAAAACAGTCCCCTAAAAATAGATTTTAGTTTTAAGTTAGGAGTGAAGGTCAACTTTAAATGGTCATATCTCATAGCTCAAAACTAATTAGGTGGTCCACTACCTATCCAATGAAATGTCTCTGAGTCCTCTTTCCAACGCCACCGAGTTTTCCCAATCCCGATCTCGAAATGAAAAGTTATGGCCAAAATAGTGAAGCACTGTCAGTCCCAGGTCCAATCGACGAACCCAAACTACGGACGGTAGATCAAACAACGGCTCGAAGGTTGGGGTTCGTAGATGCTGCTAGTTTTGTGACTTTTTGCTTTTAAGTTGGGGGTTTGGGAATTAAGTTAGTTGATTAATTAAGGGCTTAGGAGGTTGGTTAAGTGGTTAAATAACGTCCTATAAATAGTTAATAAAACCCTAAACTAAGTCATTAACCCATTATAATTTAAAGACCCAAACCTAACCCAATTCTTTTCCCTCCAAAAATTCTCTCTCTAAAAAATCTCTCAACTCAAGACTCCATTGAAGAACTTGGAAGGATCTTAGCAAGGGCCTGTACATGGGAGGTTTCACACGAGATTCATAGGGATTAACTAAGGTATGGTTGCTCTTCACTCTTGGGATCCCTTTCCCGAAGAGGTCCTTCCAAAGATGGTTTTCAAAATCCCCCAAATTGTAGATTTCAATCCAAAAATGTTGGTCTTCTTTCTAAAGTGAATTGATATTATATACTGACTTTTATTGATACAATATGAAAAATAATGGATGAATTTATGTTGTATAGGTGGTTTCTTGAAGAATTCCCCTTGAGACCCATGTTTCTCCTTCTTTTCCTAATTCTAACCCTAGTTTCTGCTTGATATTGATTGAAGGCTATGAATTGAATGTGATGTTATGTAATTCATGTTTGTATGATGATTCTACCCTAGGTTATGTATAATTTCTATGAAATTAGGGTAGAGTCTTTGAATGAAGCCTTGAAGGCTAAGAAGGGATTATGTCAATTGCTTATATTGATGTTGATTATGTTATTACTTCATAATTACCTTATGTTATATATTGGTTATGAATTGATGGGTAATTGATGTATGAATGTCCCATGAAGTGCAAGGAGGTATGAATCTTGATTCTTCTTTGAACTGAAGTATGAAAGGTGAATTACTCAGATTGTAATGATGCTATACCTAATGTGTTGTTATGGTGTTTATGACCCAGTTTCCGCATCCTTAAACCTCTACACTTGAATTAGCTATGAAGTTTGTATGTATGTTATGGTATGATTACTGTAAGATTGAAATGTTGTCCTCATGATTATAGTGTAATGTAAAGTGAAAGGTTTACTCACTTGCTAAGTGTTTCTAAGGTTAAAGGATTATTACTCACTTATAAACACATATGAGCTATTATAGTAAGATGTCTACATTAGAGTCTAGTAAAGGCTAATGTGAACTTATGTGATGACTAAATATGATTACAAGAGGGAATTAGATGCTTAACGCTGAAAGGGAATGTAAATGATATGGGGGTCTCACGTTTTGTAAGTCCGCCTCCCCACATGGGTTTCCTCAAGTTTAGCAAGTCCGGAATACCCATGGTATGTGTTGTCTCATGAGACGAAAACTCCCACGTTTAGTAATTTATGGTTTCTAGAAGCAATCTCCGTGACCCTTAACTATGTGCCGATATAGGACTGTAGCTTAGTGGATTCACCTAGATAGCTATGTTCGAATGGTTACACCTTAGGCAAGTGTTAACCCTCTCTTTTTAGTGTGGGAGTAGAACAACAGATTCCATTTAGCTCTCATGGTCTATGTCAGTTAATGCAACATTTCCCTAATGTAAAAGTAAATGAAGGTATGAAAGGTGTGAACTCTTGCTAGGGCTTTCTTAAGGGTTTCTACATAGTTTAAGGGACGGTATTTGACTTCTCTTGCACATTGAACTTGTGGGATCCTAAGGGATGGTTGTAGTAGTGTTCTCTCATGATTATGATGATTATGACTTATGTATGTCGAAGCGATGTTATGTCTGATCATTATGAAGAAGGTTTACCTATGATATGGAATATTGGAATTATGACTAAGATGTGTGATATGAATATGTTGTATGAACTATGCCTTAATGGTGTTGTTCTATCTTATTAGGAAGATTATGAATTATGCATGCTTTAATTGTATTATGTTAATGATTGACTTTCCTTGATATTTTCTAAAGTTTGTGAATGTCACCTTACTAGGTATATGATCTATGGATAAGAGTAATGTACGATAAGTATGATCATGATGATCCAAAGGTAATACGTAGTATAGGTAGGACTATGGACACTACCTATGCATTGCACAAGTAGAACCTAGGGTTACTTTTGTGATTACTCTATTATGATGCAATGACTTTGATATTGACTATGTATGAGTATCATGTCTTGTAATGAGTGATATATGATTTATGACTATGTTTGGAGACTATGCTTTGTTGATGTGTTACCCTTGTGTTTGATAAACTATATTTGAGTTCTTAATGACTTATGTTCTCCAACTCTTTTAAAGAATGATGTTCAAAAGTGCATAAAGCATAGTTTCGACTAAATGTCTCTTTAAGCATGTTTTAATGGTTTTTTTATGCATGGCTTCCATACTTAGTATGTATGTTATACTAACCCATATTTCTTCTACATTTTTACAATGTGTAGGGTTTGGTGATGATATGTCTTATGCTTGGATGTTCGGTTTCTAAGAAGTTTGGGAATGAAGACTTGAGGAGTCCTCATAGTTTCAAGGATCAACCTACCTCATACACCTATGTCATTATGTTTTTATGTTTTATGTCTTTAGAATTGTGAAAGGGTCGTGTCCCTAGTAATTATTATGTAAGGGCCGTGTCCCTAAGTTGTTATAGAAGAGTTGTTATTCTAAAAATGATAGATGGTTTGAGACATAGTGTCATATACTCTCTCTTATTTTATGAATACTTCAATTGCATAGAAAAGTTTTAAATTTCCGCTATTTTCATATGTTTTAATGTTCATGATATGCTAAGGGCTTGTATAAGACCTAAGAGAGGTCGAGTACGTTGTGTTACGACTAGGGGGTGCTCTCGGGTCGTTATTGACTTGGTATCATAGCATAAGGTTTTGAAATGGGCTTACGATGTCTCAAACCACGTCTAGTAAAGACTTGTTCATCGGTGTGAGTCGCGACACATCTATGAGCGAGAGGATATAGGACGTTAGGAAACTTCACTTCTTCATTCTCTAAGTCATGCCATAAAGCTTAAATTCATATGATCTCTATCTTATTTCCTTTGTCCGGTGGTCTTCTAGATGTGTTTAATTGGAAAGGATGTTGTTGCAAGGTTTAATGGAGAGAAAGGTTGGTTGTGATGCCAATTATGGCTATGTGACATGTGAACTTTGATTTAATAGATTGTGAAGTTGTACTTAGTGTGATTAATGCTTCATAATTGCCTTTGTATTGGTTAGAAGAACTTGTGGAGCCTTACTCCTAAGGGGGAGATATGGTTCCTACCTAGCAAGGTAATTGTGAGGTTATGTTTCGCTTATGTTGTGTTTAAAAGTTGACTTTGAGGTTGCATGTACCACCTAGTTGTGGTAAGGAAGAAAAGTGTAGGTGTTGACCAAATTCAAAAAGAGTTAGTTGTCTTTTAAGATTGATCTTAAGTATGGTCATTTAAGTAGGGCCATATGTGGTGGATTGGTATAACCCAACTTAACCATAATGACAGTTATGGTGTGATGAGCTTTGAGAAAGAGTGGGGCCTAGATTTGTTGAGTGAGTAAACTACTTTAAAGGTGGGTAGAAGTGAATTCCTCAATGTTTTAGAATCATATTGTTTAAGGATGTGAAGATTTGGTTATGACTTGCTCCGACCATAGAAATTAAGGCAATGGTGTCGTGAAGAGTTTGTCTAGGCTTACCCCAAGTGAGCGATAATGTGCTTAGATGGTAAGGTCTTTGAGTGTCCTTGATATTGATTAATTAGGCTTGCTTGAAGATTCCCCACTTATGTAATCATTTTGGGTGATGGATATGAGAAGTTGAGTGTTCTAGATGTTCGTGTTTTGGTATACTTGAAATCCTCACCTTATGTGGTTTAGTAAGTTTGAGAAACTTAGAACCGGAGTGGTAGACTCATATGAAACCTTGAGTGATATCCTTGTGAAGGCCTTAGAAGGGGATGCCACTAGTGTTGACTTGGATGACTTTTTTGATAGAGGTACCGATAAGTTGGTAATTTCATGTGAGAGTAAGTGCTATGTTGTTTTCCGGTATTACCTTATCTAGCGTGATGCCCTATGAGGCTTAGAGTTCGTTGAGTTAGTAGAACTTTCTTTTGGATTTCACCCCGATCATTGATTTGGGGTTAGTAAGAAGGGTTAGTGGAAGATGTCCTTTAACCTTGTTCCCTAGAAATACTGTTGTTGACTTGGTGGAACTTGGCAAGTTAGACCTTGATGTGACTCTTAGTATGGATGGGTTGCATACTTGGTGTGTTTTATTGATGATAGGGCTCGGGTAGTTAGAAGACATGGGACTTTTAAGTATGTATTAGTTTTCACCTATTAAGTAAGATGACATTTGAGTGCAATTTCTACCTATTTTTTATTTAGTACTTAATGAGTCATAAGAATGTGGAATTACTAGATGTTAAGGACCATAGACTTTTGCAAAGAGGGCAAAATGTGAGTTTGGTTATGTCTTTAGGAGTGCTTGAAAGAAGTTTTCATGAGGGTGGTGTGCTTAGAAAGCATGACTTGTTGAAATCCTGACATCCTCATCACTTTCTTCCATTCCTATTCTAGCTGGAGACCAAGAGTTCTTAGATAGGCTTATGTTATGTTTTAGGAGTCATGTGTGACTTAGGTGTTCTCATGATTTCCTTATGATAAATATGTTCTTGAGAATTCCTGCTTTAAGGTAAAATTAGTTTTCATGTCTCATGTTCCTTATGTTGATAGGCAATTAGAGTAAGAAACCTATGTGATTCATGAGGTGAATGGTTTAAATGTGCTTTTGAGAAGTAATGGTATAGTTGGACTAAGATGATATGATAAGCATGATTTATTGGAGAAGGAAATTCCTCCAATGAAATGGAATATGTCTAAGTTGCATGCATATTGAGTTCGTACAGGTAGTCCTATTCCTTCATGTTGTATGATGTGTGTTTTAAATGGAGATTTTTCTCCTAAGTTGTGCATTGTGTGTAATATGGCATACTTGACTTCATGATGTGAATTAAATGAATATTCTTGAATGTGTTCTTATGAAATGGAATGTTAGCTCCTTATGTGGTGAAAACTTGGCAAAAGAGTGGAGGAGGTCGTTCCTCCCATGTTTATGCGAATAAATGAGGTTTGTGCATTTCCATAAAAAAAAACCTGTGTTTTTGAATAAAGATGAGTTTTATGAGTTGTTTCCCACATGTTGTAGTGCATTGGTTATAAGTGATATATTGTATTTCCTGAAAATAAGATATGAGCATGACTTATTGAGTAGTTGAGAAGTTCCTCCTTGAAAGAGGGCTATTGAACATGGAAACTTGCATATGTGGTTAATGATGTATGTAGCATGTAATGACTAGGAGAAGGTAGTTCCTCCTATGAACATGAGAAGTGTTGATGTTGGTGCGTAATGAGTGGTAGAAGTAGTTCCTACTTCCTTATGTTTGCATTGACTATGTTGAATTGTAGTTTAAGTTCCTCTTTTTGAAAATGATACTCTCTGTGTTTGGTGTTTTTTTGAGTTGTACATCATAGCGTTTATTACATGCTTGATGGGCTGCTAGTCTGAGTCATTAACTCCTTTTGATGTTTTATTTGTCATTCGGGGACGAATGTTCCCAAGGAGGGGATACTGTAACACCGCGCACGAAACTAGTAACACCATGCTAAGGCTTGACTGAGTCTAGTAGGTTGACCTAGAGACTCACATGTTAGTTTATGGTTGGAACCATGTTTAGATGATGAAAAATGGTGATTGAAGTTACTTTGGTGACTTTAGAGGTCAAACGTGAAGAAACGACCATTACGTCCGGAAACTAGTCTTCGGTGCTAGTGTCTTGTTGTGGTGTTTGTTGTGTTGTTTGAGGTCTAAAACCCATAGAAGTGACTGTTATTCAGAGATAGATATGTTTAGGGTCCAAAAGACCGACTATGACCCCCAAGGACCACCCAAGGGGTCTTTGAGGAGGACCCCAATATCTACCCTAAAGCTGTAAAAAGACAGCAAGACCAGTGAGACCCATCTACGACCAGTAGACTGGAGTACGGACCGTAGGTCTAGGTCATAGGTGGGGACATAGTCTTGGGAGGCTAGTTTCCCAAAAAGGGAAACGCTGGACAAAATGATGAGAGCACAGCACGGGTCGTAACCCCACCTACAGTCCGTAGGTGGGTGGCCGTAGGTGCTGCCAATTTCCAGCTTTCTAGTCTTAAGTTGGTGATTAGGGATTAAGTTAGTTAATTGACTAAGGGATTAAGGGGTTGTTTAGCTAGTTGATTACTCACCTTTATAATATAGCAAGACCTTAAGCTAAGTCATGAATTCATTTAGAACCAAGACCATCAAAACAGTCCCCTAAAAACAGTTTTTAGTTTTAAGTTAGGAGTGACGGTCAAATTTAAATGGTCATAACTTATAGCTAAAAACGAATTAGGTGGTCCACTACCTATCCAATGAAAGGTCTATGAGTCCTCTTTCGAATGCCAACGAGTTTGCCCAATTCCGATCTCGTAGTAAAAAGTTATGGCCGAAATAGTGAAGAACTGTCTTTCCCAGGTCTAATCGACAGACCCAAACACTGAGCGGTAGATCAAATGACGGTCCGTAGGTTGGGGTCCGTAGCTGCTGCCAGTTTTGTGACTTTTATCTTTAAGTTGGGGGTTTGGTAATTAAGTTAGTTGATTAATTAAGGGCTTAGAGGGTCGGTTAAGTGGTTAAATAACGTCCTATAAATAGTTAATAAGACTCTAAACAAAGTCATTAACCCATTATAATTTAAAGACCCAAATCTAACCCAATTCTTTTCCCTCCCAAAATTCTCTATCTCAAAATTCTCCAACTCAAGACTCCATTGAAGAACTTGGAAGGAGCTTAGCAAGAGATTGTAGATGGGAGGTATCACACGAGATTCATAGGGTTTAACTAAGGTATGGTTTCTCTTTTCTCTAGGGATCCCTTTCCCCAAGAGGTCCGTCCAAAGATGGTTTTCAAAATCCCCCAAATTGTAGATTTCAATCCAAAAACATGGGTCTTCTTTCTTAAGTGAAATTGATGTTATAAACTGACTTTGAGTGTTGCAATATGAACAATAATGGATGAATTTATGTTGTATAGGTGTTTTCTTGAAGAATTCCCCTTGAGACCCACGTTTCTCCTTCTTTTCCTAATTCTAACCCTAGTTTGTATTGGATATTGATTGAAGGCTACGAATTGAATGTGATGTTATGTAATTCATGTTTGATCATGATTCTACATTAGGTTATGTATAATTTCTATGAAATTATAGTTTAGTCTTTAAATGAAACTTTGGAGGCTATGAAGGGAGTATGTCAATTGCTTATATTGTTGTTGATTATGTTATAACTTCTTGAATTACCTTATATTATATATTGGTTATGAAATGATGGGTAATTGATGTGTGAATGTACATGAAGGGCAAGAAGGTATAAAGGTTGGTTCTTCTTTGAACTCAAGTATGGAAGGTGAATTAGTTAGATTGTGATGATGCTAAACCTAATGTGTTGTTCTGTTATTGATGACCTAGTTTCCTCAGACTTAACCCTCTATACTTAAATTAGCTATGAAGTATGTATGTACGGTATCGTATGATTGCTATATGATTGAAAGGTAGTCCTCATGATTATAGTGTAATGTAAAGTTAAAGGTTTACACACTTGGTAAGTGTTTCTAAGGTGAAAGGATTGTTACTCACTTATGAAAAAATATGAGCTATTATGGAAAGATGTCTACATAAGAGTCTAGTAAAGGCTAATGTGAACTTATGTGATGACTAAAGATGATTACAAAAAGGAATTAGATGCTTAGCACCGAAATGGAATGTAAATGAGATGGGGGTCTCACGTTTAGTAAGTCTGGTTCCCCACTTGGGTATCCTCACGTTTAGCATGTCCGGATTACCCGCGGTATGTGTTGTCTCATGAGATGGAAACCCCCACGTTTAGTAAGTTAGGGTTTCTAGAAGCAATCTCCTCGACCCTTAACTATGTGCCCACATAGAGCTCTAGCTTAGTGGATCCACTTAAATAGCTATGTACGAATGGTTACACCTTAGGCAAGATTTATGCCTCTCTTTTTGGTGTGAGAGTAGCACACCGGATTCCATGTAGCTCTCATGGTCTATGTCGGTTATTGCAATATTTCCCTAATGTAAAAGTAAATGAAGGTATGAAAGGTGTGAACTCTTACTAGGGCATTCTTAAGGGTTTCTACATAGTGTAACGAAGGGTATGGGACTTCTCTTCCATATTGCACTTGTGGGATCCTAAGGGAAGGTTGTAGTAGTGTTCTCTCATGATTATAATGATTATGACTTATGTATGTTGAAGCTATGTATGATTATTATGAAGATGGTTTACCTATGATATGGCCTATTTGAATTATGACTAAGATGTATGATATGAACATGTTGTATGAACTATGCCATAATGGTGTTGTTCTATCTTATTATGAAGATTATGAATAATGCATGTTTTAATTGTATTATGTTAATGATTGGATTTTCTTGATATGAACTAATGTTTGTGAATGTCACCTTACTATGTATACGACCTATGGATAAGAGTAATGTATGAGAAGTATGAGCATAGGGATCGAAATGTAATACTTAGTGTAGGTAAGACTATGAACACTACCTATGCATTGCACAAGTAGAAACTAGGGTTGCTTATGTGTTTATTATGATGCAATGACCTTGATGTTGATTATGCATGAGTATCATGTCTTGTAGTGAGTGACATATGCATTATGACTATGTTTGGAGACTATGCTTTGTTGATGTGTTACCCTTGTTTTTGATAAACTATATGTGAGTTCTTAATGACTTATGTTCTCCAACTCTTTTGAAGAATCATGTTCAAAAGTGCATAAAGCATGGTTTCAATTAAATGTCCCTTTAAGCATGTTTTAATGGTTTTTTTATGCATGGCTTCCATACTTAGTACGTGTGTTGTACTAACCCATATTTCTTCTACATTTTTACAAAGTATAGGGTTTGGTGATGTGTTGTCTTATGCTTGGAAGTTAGATTTCTAAGGAGCTTGGGAGTGAAGACTTGGGGAGTCCTCATAGTTTCGAGGATGAACCTACCTCGTACACTTATGTCATTATGTCTTTAGACTTGTGTAAGTGTCATGTCCTTAGTAATTATTATGTAATGGCCTGGTCACTAAGTTGTTATGAAAGAGTTGTTATTCTAAATATTATAGATGGTTTGAGACATATTGTCATAGACTCTCTCTTATTTTATTCAGACATTGATCGTAAAGAAAAGTTTTAAATTTCCGCTATTTACATATGCTTTAATGTTGATGATATGCTAATGGCTTGTATAAGACCTCCGAGAGGTCGAGTACATCATGTTACTACTAGGGGGTGTTCTCGGGTCGTTACAAACATGGTATCAGAGAATAAGGTTTTGAAATGGTCTTAGGATGTCTCAATCTATGTCCAGTATAGTCTTGGTCATTTCTGTGAGTCGCGACATATCTACGAATGAGAGGCTATAGGACGTTAGGAAACTTCACTTCTTCATTCTCTAAGTTGTGCCATAAAGCTTAAATCCATGTGACCTCTCTCTTATTTCCCTTGTCTAGTGGTCTTCTAGATGTGATTACTTGGAAGGGATGTTGTTGCAATGTTTGAAGGAGTGAAAGGTTGGTTGTGATTCCAATTATGGCTATGTGACTTGTGAACTTTGATTTAATAGATTGTTAAGTTGCATTTAGTGTGATCAATGTTTCATAATTGCCTTTGTGTTGGTTAGAAGAACTTGCGTAGGCTTACTCTTAAGGGGGAGATAGTGTGCCTACCTAGCAAGCTAATGGTGAGGTCATGTTTGGTTTATGTTGTGTTTTAAAGTGGACTTTGAGGTTGCATGTACCACCTAGTTGTGGTAAGGAAGAAGAGTGTAGGTGTTGACCAACTTCAAAAAGAGTTAGTTGTCTTTTAAGATTGATCTTAAGTATGGTCATTTTAGTAGGGCCATATGTGGTGGATTTGTATAATACAACTTAACCATAATGAGGGTTATGGTGTGATGGGCTTTGAGGAAGAGGGGTGCCTAGAGTTGTTGAGTTAGTAAACTCCTTTAAAGGAGGGTAGAAGTGAAATCCTCTATGGTTTAGAGTCATATTGTGTAAGAAGTGTGATGATTTAGTTATGACTTGCTCCGACCTTAGAATTTAAATGAATGATGTTGTGAAGAGTTTGTCTAGGCTTACCCCAAGTGAGGGATAATGTGCTTAGATGGTAAGGTCTTTCATTGTCATTGATATTCATGAATTAGGCTTGCTTGAAGATTCCCACTTATGGAATCATTTTGGGTGATTGATATGAGAAGTTGAGTGTTCTAGATGTTCATGTTTTGATTTACTTGAAATCCTCACCTTATGTGGTTTAGTGAGTTTGAGAAACTTAGAACCGGAGTGGAAGATTGATATGTAACCTTGAGTGAATCCTGGTGAAGGCCTTAGAAATGGATTCCACTAGGGTTGACTTGGAAGACTTTTTGGATAGAGGTACCGATATGTTGGTAATTTCTTGTGAGAGTAATTGCTATGTTGTGTTCCGGTATTACCTTATCTTGTATGATGACCTATGAGGCTTAGAGTTCTCCGGATGAGTTAGTAGAACTTTCTTTTGTATTTTACCCCGGTCAATGGTTTGGGGTTAGTAAGAAGGGTTTATAGAATGTGTCCCTTTACCTTGTTCCCTAGAAATACTCTTGTTGACTTGGCGGAACTTGGCAAGTTAGACCTTGATGTGACTCTTAGTATGGATAGGTTGCATACTTGGTGTGTTTTATTGCTGATAGGGCTCTGATAGTTAGAAGAACATGGGACTCTTGAGTATGTATTAGTTTTCACCTTTTGAGTAAGATGACATTTGAGTGCAATTTCTACCTATTTTGGATTTAGTGCTTATTGGGTCATATGAATGTGGAATTGCTAGATGTTAAGGACCATAGACTTTTGCAAAGAGAGCAAAATGTGAGTTTGGTTATCTCTTTAGCAGTTCTTGAAAGAAGTTTTCATAAGGGTTGTAGTGAGGGCTTACTCTTAAGGAGGGGATGGTGTGCTTAGAAAGCATGACTTGTTCAAATCCTGACATCCTCTTCTCTTTCTTCCATTCCTATTCTAGCTTGAGACAAAGAGTTCCGAGATGGGCTTATGTTATGTTTTAGGAGTCAGGTGTGACATAGGTGTTCTCATGATTTACTTATGATAAATATGTTCTTGAGAATTCTTCCTTTGAGGCAAAATGAGTGTTCATGTCCCATGTTCCTTCTATTGATAGGTAATTAGAGTAAGAAACCTGTGTGATTCCTGAGATGAATGGTTTAAATGTTCTTATGAGAAATAATGGTATAGTTGGCCTAAGATGATATGATAAGCATGATATGAGTTGGGAAGGAAATTCCTCCAATGAAATGGAATATGTCTAAGTTGCATGCATATCGAGTTGGTACAGGTAGTTCTATTCTCTCATGTTGTATGATGTGTGTTTTAAATGGAGATTTTTCTCCTAAGTTGTGCATTGTGTGTAATATGGCATACTTGACTTCATGATGTGAATTAAATGAATATTCTTGAATGTGTTCTTATGAAATGGAATGTTAGCTCCTTATGTGGTGAAAACTTGGCAAAAGAGTGCAGGAGGTCGTTCCTCCCATGTTTATGCGAATAAATGAGGTTTGTGCATTTCCAAAAAAAAAAACCTGTGTTTTTGAATAAAGATGAGTTTTATGAGTTGTTTCCCACATGTTGTAGTGCATTGGTTATAAGTGATATATTGTATTTCCTGAAAATAAGATATGAGCATGACTTATTGAGTAGTTGAGAAGTTCCTCCTTGAAAGAGGGATATTGTACATGGAACCTTGCATATGTGCTTAATGATGTACGGAGCATGTAATGACTACGAGAAGGTAGTTCCTCTTATGAATATGAGAAAGGTTGATGTTGGTGCATAATGAGTGGTAGAAGTAGTTCCTACTTCCTTATGTTTGCATTGACTATGTTGAATTGGAGTTTAAGTTCCTACTTTTGAAAATGATGCTCTCTGTGTTTGGTGTATTTTTGAGTTGTACATCATAGCGTTTATTACATGCTTGTTGGGCTGGTAGTGTGAGTCATTGGCTCTTTTTGATGTTTTATTTGTCATTCGGGGACGAATGTTCCCAAGGAGGGGATACTGTAACACCGCGCACGAAACTAGTAACACCATGCTAAGGCTTGACTGAGTCTAGTAGGTTGACCTAGAGACTCACATGTTAGTTTATGGTTGGAACCATGTTTAGATGATGAAAAATGGTGATTGAAGTTACTTTGGTGACTTTAGAGGTCAAACGTGAAGAAACGACCATTACGTCCGGAAACTAGTCTTCGGTGCTAGTGTCTTGTTGTGGTGTTTGGTGTGTTGTTTGAGGTCTAAAACCTATAGGATTGACTATTATTCATAGATGGACATGTGTAGGGTCAAAAATACCGGGTACGACCGCCCAAGGACCACCCAAGGGTCCTTGAGGAGGACCCCAATATCTACCCTAAAGCTGTAAAAAGACAGCAGAACCTACGAGACCCATCTACGGCCAACAGACGGATCTATGGACCATAGGTCTAAGTCGTAGGTGGGGAATTAGTCTTGGGAGGCTTAGCTCCCAAAAAGGGAGCCTCTGAACAAAACGACGAGAGCACAGCACGGGCCGTAACCCTACCTACGGTCCGTGGGTGGGTGGCCGTAGGTACTGCCAATTTCCAGCATTCTAGTCTTAAGTTGTTGATTAGGGATTAAGTTAGTTAATTGACTAAGGGCTTAAAGGGTTGTTTAGATAGTTGATTACTCACCTTTATAATCTTGCAAAACTTTAAGCTAAATCATGAATTCATTTAGAACCAAGACCCTCAAATTAGTCCCCTGAAAACAGTTTCCAGTTTTATCTCATAGCTCAAAACGAATTAGGTGGTCCACTTCCTATCCAATGAAAGGTCTCTAAATCCTTTTTCCAACGCCATCTAGTTTGACCAATTCCTATCTTGGAGTAAAAACTTATGGCCGAAATAGTGAAGCATTGTCAGTTCCAGGTCCAATCGATGGACCCAAACTACGGACGTTGGATCAAACACCGGTCTGTAGGTTGGGGTCCGTAGATGCCGCCAGTTATGTGACTTTAAGCTTTAAGTTGGGGGTTTGGGAATTAAGTTAGTTGATTAATTAAGGGCTTAGAGGGTCGGTTAAGTGGTTAAATAACCTCCTATAAATAGTTAATAAGACCCTAAACTAAGTCATTAACCCATTATAATTTAAAAATATTAATCTAACCCAATTCTTTTCCCTCCCAAAATTCTCTCTCTCTCAACTCAAGACTCCATTGGAGAACTTGGAAGGAGCTTAGCAAGAGCTTGTAGATTGGAGGTTTCAGACGAGATTCATAGGGTTTAACTATGGCATGGTTGCCCTTCACTCTTGGGATTCCTTTCCCCAAGAGGTTCTTCCAAAGATGGTTTTCGAATTCCCCCAAATTGTAGATTTTAATCCAAAAACGTGGGTCTTCTTTCTAAATTGAAATTGATGTTATAAACTGACTTTGATTGATGCAATATGAACAATTATGTATGAATTTATGTTCTATAGGTGGTTTCTTGAAGAATTCCCCATGATACCTATGTTTCTCCTTCTTTTCCTAATTCTAACCCTAGTTTGTGTTGGATATTGATTGAAGGCTATGAATTGAATGTGATGTTATGTAATTCATGTTTGTATGATGATTCTACCCTAGGTTATGTATAATTTCTATGAAATTAGGGTTGAGTCTTTGAATGAAGCCTTGAAGGCTAACAAGGGATTATGTCAATTAGTTATATTGATGTTGATTATGTTACTACTTCATAATTACCTTATGTTATGTATTGGTTATGAATTAATGGGTAATTGAAGTATGAATGTCCCATGAAGTGCAAGGAGGTATGAAGCTTGATTCTTCTTTGAACTGAAGTATGAAAGGTGAATTACTCAGATTGTAATGATGCTATACCTAATGTGTTGTTGTGGTGTTGATGACCTAGTTTTCTCATCCTTAACTCTCTATACTTGAATTAGCTATGAAGTATGTATGTATGTTATGGTATGATTGCTATATGATTGAAATGTAGTCCTCATCATTATAGTGTAATGTAAAATGAAATTTTTAATCACTTCCTAAGTGTTTCTAAGGTGAAAGGATTGTTACTCACTTCTGAACACATATGAGCTATTATGGCAAGATGCCTACATAAGAGTCTAGTAAAGGCTAATGTGAACTAAGGCATGACTAAAGGTTATTACAAAAGGGAATTAAATGCTTAGCACCGAAAGGGAATGTAAATGAGATGGGGGTCTCACGTTTAGTAAGTCCGGCTTCCCATATGGGTTTTCTCATGTTTAGCAAGTTCGGATTACCCACCGTATGTGTTGTCGCATGAGATGGAAACCTCCACGTTTAGGAAGTTAGGGTTTATAGAAGCAATCTCTTTGAACCTTAACTATGTGCCCACAGAGGACTGTAGCTTAGTGGTTCCACCTACACAGCTATGTACGAATGGTTACAACTTAGGCATGTGTTAACCCTGTCTTTTCGGTGTAGGAGTAGAACACCAGATTTCCATGTAGCTCTTATGGTCTATGTCGGTTTTTGCATTATTTCCTTAATGTAAAAGTAAAGGAAGGTATGAAAGGTGTGAGCTCTTACTAGGGCTTTCTTAAGGGTATCTACATTGTGTAAGGGAGGGTATGTGACTTATCTTGCACATTGCACTTGTGGGATCCTAAGGAATGGTTGTAGCAATGTTCTGTCGAGATTATGATGATTATTACTTATGTATGTTGAAGCTATGTTATCTATGATCATTACGAAGATGGTTTACCTATGATATGGACTGTTTGAATTATGACTAAGATGTATGATATGAACATGTTGTATGAACTATGCCTTAATGTTGTTGTTCTATCTTATTATGAAGATTATGAATAATGCATGCTTTAATTGTATAATGTTAATGATTGACTTTTCTTGATATGAACTAATGTTTGTGAATATCACCTTACTATGTATATGACCTATGGATTAGAGTAATGTATGAGAAGTATGAGCATTGTGATCCAAAGGTAATACTTAGTGTAGGTAGGACTATGCACACTACCTATGCATTGCACAAGTAGAACCTAGGGTTACTAATGTGATTACTCTATTATGATGCAATTACCTTGATATTGACTATGCAGGAGTATCATGTCTTGTAATAAGTGATAGATGCATTATGACTATGTTTGGAGACTATGCTTTGTTGATGTGTTACCCTTGTGTGTGATAAACTATATGTGAGTTCTTCATGACTTTTGTTCTCTAACTCTTTTAAAGAATGATGTTAAAAAGTGCATAAAGCGTGATTTCAACTAAATGTCTCATTAAGCATGTTTTAATGGTTTTTTATGCATGTCTTCCATACTTATTACGTGTGTTGTACTAACCTATATTTCTTCTACATTTTTACAAAGTGTAGGGTTTGGTGATGTGATGTCTTATGCTTGGAAGTTAGGTTTCTAAGGAACTTGGGAATGAACACTTGGAGAGTCCTCATAGTTTCGAGGTTGAACATCCCTCGTACACTTATGTCATTATGTCTTTATGTTTTATGTCTTTAGACTTGTGTAAGGGCCCTGTCCCAAGTAATTATTATGTAAGGGCCGTGTCTCTAAGTTGTTATTCTAAATATTATAGATGGTTTGAGACATAGTGTCATACACTCTCCCTTATTTTATTATGACTTCGATTGTAAAGAAAAGTTTAAGATTTTTCGCTATTTTCATATGCTTTAATGTTCATGATATGCTAAGGGCTTGTATAAGACCTCCGAAAGGTCGAGTATACCGTGTTACGACTAGGGGTGCTCTCGGGTCATTACAAACATGGTAACAAAGCATAAGGTTATGAAATGGTCATAGAATGTGTCAAACTACGTCAAGTAGAGTCCTGTTCATCGGTGTGAGTCACGACACATCTTTGAGCTAGAGGCTATAGGACGCTAGGAAGCTTCACTTCTTCATTCTTTAAGTCGTACCATAAAACTTAAATCCATATGATCTCGTTTTTATTTCCCTTGTCCGGTGGTCTTCTAGATGTGATTACTTGGAAGGGATGTTGTTGCAAGGTTTGAAAGCGAAAAAACTTAGTTGTGATGCCAATTATCGCCATGTGACTTGTGAACTTTTATTTAATAGATTGTGAAGGTGTATTTAGTGTGATTAACACTTCATAATTGCCATTGTGTTGGTTAGAAGATCTTGTGTAGGCTTACTCCTAAGTGGGAGATAGTGTTCCTACCTAGCAAGGTAATTGTGAGGTCCTGTTTCGTTTATGTTGTGTTTTAAAGTTGAATTTGAGGTTGCATGTACCACCTAGTTGTGGTAAAGAAGAAGAATGTAGGTGTTGACCAATTTCAAAAAGAGTTAGTTGTCTTTTAAGATTGATCTTAAGCATGGTCATTTACGTAGGGCCATATGTTGTAGATTGGTATAACCCCACTTGACCATAATGAGGGTTATGGTGTGATGGACTTTGAGGAAGAGTGGTGCCTAAAGTTGTTGAGTGAGTAAACACCTTTAAAGGTGGGTAGAAGTGAAATCCTCACTAGTTTAGAATCATATTGTGTAAAGAGTGTGAAGATTTAGTTATGACTTTCTCCGACCTTAGAATTTATGGGAATGATGTTGTGAAGAGTTTGTCTAGGCTTACCCCAAGTGAGGGATAATGTGCTTTTGAGTGTCCTTGATATTGATGAATTAGGCTTGCTTGAAGATTCCCCACTTATGGAATCATTTTGGGCGATGGATATCAGAAGTTGAGTGTTCTAGATGTTCGTGTTTTGATATACTTGAAATCCTCACCTTATGTGGTTTAGTAAGTTTGAGAAACTTAGAACCGGAGTGGTAGACTCATATGAAACCTTGAGTGATATCGTTGTGAAGGCCTTAGAAGGGGATGCCACTAGGGTTGACCTGTAAGACTTTTTGGATAGACATACCGATATGTTGGTAATTTCATGTGAGAGTAAGTGCTATGTTGTGTTCCGGTATTAACTTATCTAGTATGATGGCGTATGAGGCTATGAGGCTTAGAGTTCTCTAGATGAGTTAATAGAACTTTTTTTCTGATTTTACCCCAGTCAATGGTTTGGGATTAGTATAAAGGGTTTATGGAAGATGTCCCTTTACCTTGTTCCCTAGAAATACTCTTGTTGACTTGGTCGAACTTGGCAAGTTATACCTTGATACGACTCTTAGGATGGATGGGTTGCATACTTAGTTTTTTTATTGATGATAGGGATCGGATAATTAGAAGAACATGCGACTCTTGAATATGTATTAGTTTTCACCTTTTGAGTAAGATGACATTTGAGTGCAATTTCTACCTAATTTGGATTTAGTACTTATTGGGTCATATGAATGTGGAATTGGTAGATGTTGAGGACCATAGACTTTTGCAAAGAGGGCAAAATGTGAGTTTGATTATGTCTTTAGGAGTGCTTGAAAGAAGTTTTCATGAGGGTGGTAGTGAGGGCTTCCTCCTAAGGAGGGGATGGTGTGCTTAGAAAGCATGCCTTGTTGAAATCCCTACATCCTCATCTCTTTCTTCCATTCCTATTCTTGCTTGAGACCAAGAATTCCTAGATCGGCTTATGTTATGTTTTAGGAGTCATGTGTGACTTAGGTGTTCTCATGATTTCTTTATGATAAATATGTTCTTGACAATTCATGTTGTGAGGTAAAATGAGTTTTCATGTCTCATGTTCCTAATGTTGATAGGCAATTAGAGTAAGAAACCTATGTGATTCATGAGGTGAATGGTTTAAATGTGCTTTTGAGAAGTAATGACATAGTTGGCCTAAGATGATATGATAAGCATGATTTGAATTGGAGAAGGGAATTCCTCCAATGAAATGGAATATGTTTAAGTTGCATGCATATTGAGTTCGTAGAGGTAGTCCTATTCTCTCATGTTGTATGATGTGTATTTTAAATGGAGATTTTTCTCCTAAGTTGTGTATTGTGTGTAATATCGCATACTTGACTTCATGATGTAAATTAAATGAACATGCTTGAATGTGTTCTTATGAAATGGAATGTTAGCTCCTTATGTGGTGGAAACTTTCCTAAAGAGTAGAGGAGGTAGTTCCACCCATGTTTATGTGAATTAAGGAGGTTTGTGCATTTCCGAAATTTTTGTTTTTGTATTTTTGATTAAAGATGAGTTGTATGAGTTGTTTCCCTCATGTTGTAGTGCATTGGTTATAAATGATCTATTGTACTTCATCAAAATAAGATATGAGCATGTCTTAGTGAGTAGTTGAGAAGTTCCTCCTTGAAAGAGGGCTATTGAACATGGATACTTGCATATGTGCTTAATGATGTACGGAGCATGTCATGACTAGGAGAAACTAGTTCCTCCTATGAAGATGAGAACTGTTGATGTTGGTGCGTAATGAGTGGTAGAAGTAGTTCCTACTTCTTTATGTTTGCATTGACTATGTTGAATTGGAGTTTAAGTTCCTCCTTTTGAAAATGATGCTCTTTGTATTTGGTGTATTTTTGAGTTGTACATCACATCGTTTATTACATGCTTGTTGGGCTTCTAGTGTGAATCATTTACTCTATATGATGTTTTTCAGTGTCATTCGGGGACGAATGTTCCCAAGGAGGGGATATTGTAACACCCCGCACGAAACTAGTAAGACCTAGCTAAGGCATGAATGAATCTAGTAGGTTGACCTAGAGCCTCACATGTTAGTTTATGATTGGTACCATGTTTTAATGATGAAAAATGGCTATTGAAGTTAGTTAGGTCACTTTAGAGGTTAAATGTCAAGAAACGACCATGACGTCCGGAAAGTAGTCTTTGGTGCTAGTGTGGGTGCTGGTGTCTTGTCGTGGTGTTTGGTGTGTTGTTTGAGGTCTAAAACCCATAGGAGTGACTCTTATTCATAGATGGACATGTTTAGGGTTCAAAAGACCGGGTACGACCCCCCAAGGACCACCCATGGGGTCCTTGAGGAGGACCCCAATATCTACCCTAAAGTTGTAAAAAGACAGCAGGACTTACGAGACCCATCTAAGGCCAGTGGACTGGTCTACGGACCATAGGTCTAGGTCGTAGCTGGGAATTAGTCTTGGGAAGTTTGGCTCCCAAAAAGGGAGCCTCCGAACAAAACGATGCGACCACAACACGGGTCGTAACCCCACCTACGGTCCATAGGTGGGTGGCCATAAGTCCTATAAATTTCCAACCTTCTAGCCTTAAGTTGGTGATAAGGGATTAAATTAGTTAATTGACTAAGGGCTTAAGAGATTGTTTAGCTAGTTGATTACTCACCTTTATAAGCTAGCAAGACCTTAAGCTAACTCATGAGGTCATTTAGAACCAAGTCCCTCAAAATAGTCCCCTAAAAATAGTTTTTAGTTTTAAGTTAGGAGTGAGGGTCAACTTTAAATGGTCATATCTCATAGCTCAAAACGAATTAGGTGGTCCACTACCTATTCAATGAAAGGTCTTTGAGTCCTCTTTCCAAGGCCACCAAGTTTGCCCAAACCAATCTCGAAGTAAAAAGTTTTATCCAAAATAGTGAAGCACTGTCAGTCCTGGGTCCAATCGATGGACCCAAACTACGGACGGTAGATCAAACGACGGTCCGTAGGTTGGAGTCCGTAGATGCTCCCAATTTTTTTACTTTTAGCTTTAAGTTGGGGGTTTGGAAATAAATTAGTTGATTAATTAAGGACCTAGGGGGTCGGTTAAGTGCTTGAATAACCTCCTATAAATAGTTAATAAGACCTTAAACTAAGTCATTAACCCATTATAATTTAAAGACCCAAATCTAACCCAATTCTTTTCCCTCCCAAAATTCTCTCTCTCAAAACTCTCTCAACACAGGACTCCATTGAAGAACTTGGAAGGAGCTTATCAAGAGCTTGTATATAGGAGGTTTCACACGAGATTCATAGGGTTTAACTAAGGTATGGTTGCTCTTCACTCTTGGGATCCCTTTCCCCAACAGGTCCTTCCGTAGATGGTTTTCAAAATCCCCCAAATTGTAGATTTCAATCCAAAAATGTGGGTCTTCTTTCTAAAGTGAAATTGATGTTATAAACTTACTTTGATTGATGTTATATGAACAATTATGGATGAATTTATGTTGAATAGGTGGTTTCTTGAAGAATTCCCCATGAGACCCATGTTTCTCCTTCTTTTCCTAATTCTAACCCTAGTTTGTGTTGGATATTGATTGAAGGCTATGAATTGAATGTTCTATTATGTAATTCGTGTTTGTATGATGATTCTACCCTAGGTTACGTATAATTTCTATGAAATTAGGGTTGAGTCTTTGAATGAAGCCTTGAAGGCTATGAAAGGAATATGTCAATTGTTGATATTGCTGTTGATTATGTTATTACTTCATGAATTACCACATATTATGTATTGGTTATGAATGGATGGGTAATTGAAGTATGAATGTCCCATGAAGGGCAAGAAGGTATGAAGGTTGGTTCTTCTTTGAACTCAAGTATGAAAGGTCAATTAGTTTGATTGTAATGATGCTATACCTAATGTGTTGTTGTGGTGTTGATGATGTAGTTTCCTCATCCTTAACCATCTACACTTGAATTAACTATGAAGTATGTATTTTTGTATGTCATGGTATGATTGCTATATGATTGAAAGGTAGTCCTCATGATTATAGAGTAATATAAAGTAAAAGGTTTACTCACTTGCCATGTGTTTCTAAAGTGAAAGAATTGTCACTAAGTTATGAAAACATATAAGCTATTATGGTAACATGTCTACATAAGAGTCTAGTAAAGGCTAATCTTAACTTATGTGATGACAAAATATGATTACAAAAGGGAATCAGATGCTTAGCACCGAAACGACACGTAAATGAGATGGGGGTCCCACGTTTGGTAAGTCCAGCTCCCCACATGGGTTTCCTCACATTTAGCATGTCCGGATTACCCGATATGTGTTTTCTCATGAGATGGAAACCCCCACGTTTAGTAAGTTAGGTTTTCTAGAAGTAATCTCCTTGACCTCTAACTATGTGCCCACATAGGACTCTATCTTAGTGGATCCACCTAGATATCTAAGTACGAATGGTTACACCTTAGGCAAGTGTTAACCCTTTCTTTTCGGTGTGGAAGTCGAGCACCGGATTCCATGTAGCTCTCATGGTCTATGTCGGTTATTGCAATATTTCCCTACTGTAAAAGTAAATGAAGGTATGAAAGGTGTGAACTCTTACTAGGGATTTCTTAAGGGTTTCTACATAGTGTAAGGGTGGGTATTAGACTTCTATTGCACATTGCACTTGTGGGATCCTAAGGGATAGTTGTAGTAGTGTTCTCTCTTGAGTATGATGATTATGACTTATGTATGTTGAAGCTATGTTATGTATGATCATTATGAAAACGGTTTACCTATGATACAAACTATTTGAATTAAGACTAAGATGTATGATATGAACATGTTGTATGAACTATGCCTTACTGGTGTTTTTCTATCTTATTATGAAGATTATGAATAATGCATAAGATTATGAATAATGCATGCTTTAATTGTATTATGTTAATGATTGACTTTTCTTGATATGAACTAATGTTTGTGAATGTCACCTTACTATGTATATGATCTATGGATAAGAGTAATGTATGATAAGTATGAGCATGGTGATCCAAAGGTAATACTTAGTGTAGGTAGGACTATGAACACTACCTATGCATTGCACAAGTAGAACCTGGGGTTACTTATGTGATTACTCTATTATGATGCAATGACCTTGATATGGACTATGCATGAGTATAATGTCTTGTAATTAGTGATATATGCATTATCACTCATTAATGATGGCTCAACAAGGATGTCTACAAACAATGTTGCTTAAGACTCAACATAAATGCACACAGAAAGGTTCAAACTACACATACAATGATCAATTGTGCACTCAAAGTTTCAAATTGCGACTCACCTTTATCAAGTGTACTCAAGCGTACAATGCTTGCTTCAAATGCAAGTTCAAGTTCAACGAAAGTATTCAAATGCCCTCACGACAAAGATGAATCCATATTCACCCAAAATTTCTCAACAATTTGAGGTCACGGAATCGCATACTATCACACTCAAAAATATGAACACCTACATCACTCCACCCATAGGCGTTCCCTCATTTTCCAATCAACATTCGTTTCAGCTCAGTCAAGATAACAAAGGTCTTTTTAAGGCTTGTAATGGGGTTGAGTATAAAGGTATGGTTATTTAGGATTAATGGCTTCTACCTTAATGAAGTATGGTATGAAAATCACTTTTTTTTCTTCACATTCAAGCATGCTCATAATCCACCCCATTATTGAACTAAACATGACTCACCGGATACCCCATTTTCACACACTTTATGTCACAAATTTTTCTGTTTTTCAGTCTTTTTCTTTTCTTTCTTCTTTTCTCTTTTTTTTTTTACATGGAGGGGTTCCATCTTTTTCAAAACAAATCATCAAAGGGGGGATTTTTAAAAATTCTTGACTTTCCTTGTTTTTCACTACACCCCCAACTTAAGCTTTGGCCTAAGTTGGCTATTCAAATGAACAAATACATTATGATGATTATGGTGATCGGATAAAGAGGTCAAAGTTGTTCAAGTTTCTTCCAAATAAAAGGATAGGCTCAAGAGGTGTCAAACAAGGTTCAAACTTCTCACACGGTTGGCCACAAAGAGCAACATTGTCAAATTGGTTCACTCTTCAAAACTTCTGCCTAGGATCATTTCAATTACTTGCTTCACTCAATCAATCAGACTAATGCGGCAAATTCTAGGTGTCATCAAGCATAATGTTCAAGACAACCTCACCACACATGGAATTGATACAATTATCAAACAAGAGTTCACACTTTCTAGCTAGTGTGCAATGTTCATCACAAGAGACTTAATCGACAATCGACTTGTCACAACAAGTTGATAAAAGTTACCATATTTCCGATGTAACTTATTTTGGCTTATTGTAGCTGATAATCGCTATCAAATATAATTCATCCAATACTTAGCATCAACGAACGTTCAATAGTAATATAACCCAACTAGTGAGTTGGGGTCGAGTTCCAAGGTAGCGGTTCGTACTTAAGAATCAATAGAAAAACATAAACATGCATAAGTCAATCATAGCTAAACATAATTACAAAGAAAAACATATTTCAAGTTTGGGGTGACACAAGTTTCAAATATCAAAGGGGGTTTCGTAATCAATTATCAACTAAGACAGCAGATAGTATTAAAATACGAATATGGATAAGTGATTCTTGGAATGTGATAGGATTATGGGCTAAGGTAAACAATCAGGTAAATACAATTAATAGTAAACCGCTACAAAATCAGTGAATAAGCTAGACTTTTTTGGGGTAAAATTTCTCTCGAACAATTTACCCCGAATCAATTTGGTTTCTCTTGAACACCAATAAGTGGCAATGAAGTACAACCTACGCTTTAGTCCATTCACTCTCTCGAGTTGAATGTGTGGAAAAGGTTTTAGGGTTCACTCTCTCGAGCTGAACCCATGACAACCCACATACCATCTATTCAGTAATTTTTGTTTTAAAACGTCTCTCTCGAGCAAGCAAAAAAATGAACTTAAGATTGTATTTGCACCTACAACACATTAAATTCAACCACAATTACCGAACGAAATAACTTCTAAACAACAAATAAATTATAAATTAGACATACCCAATAGTTAATTCAACCTATAATCATATAATTACACCCCAAGAATTGGGGTTTTAGCTAGACATAGTAAAAAGACAGAAATCGATAACGAAATGTGTTTCCATCAACTGGGTACGATTAGTATTATCTTTACAAATGTCTAAGATGAAGAATCATCAATACCCACTTCAAATTTCTAGGAAAAAATGGAAATATACAAAGCTAAAGAAAAAGTTGTCTCCCAAAAACAGTTCTAAGTTCTAAAACTCAATAATAAACTTGATATTATAAAATTGTATGCTAAACTACAAATTCAAACAAGTATTTGTAGCTGTCAAAAAGTGTGCTGCAAAGGACTAGTCGGCGCAATAAGTCGGGATCACGGATCCACTCGGCTATCCGCCCTTTGGTCCTTTGTATAGCCGTTTTGCTTTTGCCTTCAGCATCCTCGAGGTCCTGTAACATTGTACCATAGGACAGTGCCTCGCTGAATTGTTTTGCAAATCGGTGACTTCTCCTTTCTATCATTGACCTGATTTTCTCCTTCAATGCTTGTCACACTGGAATATTAGGCGAGACCAAGGCCATTCAGCGACTCACCCAATGGTTTAGATGATTCTTATGCCTTCTTTTCTTCATTCTTTCAGCTGCCTAGTTCCATTTTGCTCAATAGTGTCCATGCTTTGTCCCTAAATCCAAATACTTGAAATTCAAAGATTTACATTAGTAATTGAGACAAAATATGCATTTGAGGACACTAAATCTATTAAAATAAAGCCCTAAATGAGTCCAAATTGTAAACTCATCTACACTCCCAACATAAACTTTTACTTGTCCTCAAGTAACATTCAAGTTCAACAATTCAGAAAGGATGTCTCAAATAGTGCTTCAGAAGACTCAATATTGAATGCACACAAATAGACTCAACTTACTCATGCAAGGATCAATTGTGCACTCAAAGATTCAAGTTGTGACTCACCATTACCAAAGAATCTCAGTCTCACATTACTTGCTTAAAATGCAAGTTCAAGCTCAACAAAGGTTATCAAATGCCCTCACACAAAGAATGATTCCATATTCACACAAAATGATTCAATAATTTAAAGTTCCGAAATCAAATGCAATGGTCAAACTCACAAAGATGAACACAATGTATTATTTTCACCCATAGCTTTTCCCTTATTTTCAAATCGACTTTTGTTTCAGCTCATTCAAGATCGAAAAGGTCTTTTCGAGGCTAGTAATGGGGCTGAGTGCAAAGGTAAGGTCATTTAGGCTCATAAGATGTAATACTCATGAAATGTGATGTGAACAACACCTTCTCTCCTTTTTCTTCATCAATTTCATTCAAGCTTAAAAGTCACCTCCTATTCATCTTCCATGGATTGTTGGAAACCCCATTTTCTTTGTATATATTTTCACAACTTTATTTCATAATATTTTTCTTTCTTTTTCTTTTTCTCTCTTTTTTTTATATATGGAGGGGTTCCATTTTTCTCAAAATATGGGACAAAAGGGACATCTTTGCATTTTCTTGATTTGCATTTTCTTTTCACCCCAACTTAGGCTTTTTTCCTAAGTTGGCTATTCAAACAGGCTACAAATCATGAGGATTATGGGTAATGGATCAAGAAAGGTTATGTCTTAATCAAGTTTCTTCCAAGAAAAGGGTAACTCTCGAGGGGTGTTCAAAAGAGGTTCACACACTCACAAGGTAGGCCACAAAAAGAGGTATAATGTCAAATTGGTTCACACTCTTTAAAGTTGCCTAAGATAATCTCAAGAAATTGCCTTTACTTAGTTACCTGGACTAACAGGGAAAATTCTAGGTGTCATCATCATACATGGTTCACGGAAAGCTCATCACACAAGACATCAACACAAATGTAAAAACAAGACTCCACACATTCGCTAGTGTGCAATGCTCATCACAAGAGACTCAATCCGGTACTTGGCTAGTCACAATGAGAAGCAAAGAGTTCACGTGTTGATTATGCAACTTCATCTGGCCTCATCGTAGCCGCACATTTATGTTTGTTCGATAATGAGCACTATTCAAGTCATCGGTATTAATCAAAACAGATACTAAAAATTACACAAGAACAACCACATTTAATACAAACAAGGGGTGGCAAAAAAATTACTAAAGGGTCAAAAGTCATTTACAATTATAAACATGGATCTACAAGCTCAAACCTTCAACAAAAAGCAGTGTAAATCACAAATTCAGCTCAAAGCCCAAATATTTTTAAAAAACAAGAATAAAAAAATGTCACACAAAAGGTGGGCCTCACCTCACCACGAAAAAAAGTATTTGTCCTTAAATGTGAACAAAGTAATCTAAAAGTCAAAATAAAAGTAAGACATAGAGGGAGGTAAAGAGGGGATCCTTTCTACGCAGTCTCTCCATCTGTCGGGGCATTAGTGCCAGGTGCATCAGTCTGGACTCAGACCTCAGTACCCGAAGTCAACTCAGAAGGACCAGCAGTACCAAATCCACTAGGAGCTACTATGGATATATCTGCCAAAGATGCCTACACAACAACTTCTACCAAGGCCTCGTATATCTCATTAAGACACTCATATGTAGCTTTCTCAACCTCCTGAAGCATCTCCTTATACGTCTCTACCTCAGACTCAGGATCAGCTGTCTTCTTAACTCTAACCTCATCTCCGGTGTTAGCCGGACGCATATCTAGCATATATGGGATCTCCACCATCGCAAAGACCATGGACATATCGATGGACTTCAGCTGATCCACATCGCACTGCAACACAACTATAGCGATCTTTAAGGCTGTTGATGAGTACACATTTTGGACTCATTTAGGGCTTATTTTTTATGAATTTAGTGTCCTTAAATGCATATTTTATCTCTATAATTGATGAAAGTCCTTGAGTTTCAGGTATTTGGGTTTAGAGCCAAAGTATGGACACTATTAGGCAAAAATAAACAAGGCAGCTGAGTAAACGAAGAGAAGCCGGCCTGAGGATCGCCTAAACCATTAGTCGAATCGCCAAATGGCCTTGGTCTCTCCTAATGATCCAGTGTGCCACACCCTGAAGAAGCAAATCAAGTCGGCGATAGAAATAAGTAGTTGGCGAGTTGCCGAACAGTTCTACGATGCAGTGCCTTATCACTCAAAGTTACAAAACCTCAAATTTGCTGAAGGCTAATGCAGAAATGCGATGAACCACACCGAAGGGCGGATTGCCGAATGGAACGCCAATACCGACTAACTGCACCAAGTGGACCTTCACAACACACTTGTTGACAACTATAAATAGTTGTTTTGATCTTTAGCTTAATATCATATTTTGTAAGGAATCATATTATATTTAGATTTTAGAACTTAGAGTTTTGGAGACATTGTTGCTTAGTTTTGAAGATTTAAAGATTTCCATTTCTAAGCAATTGGAAGTGGGTATTGAAGATTCTTCATCTTAGACGTGTTTAGAGACGATATAAATCGTATCGACTTGATGGAAACACTTATCAATATTGATTTATATCTCTCTATTATGTCTAGACAAAACCCCAATTCTTGCGGTGTGATTATGTGAATATGGGTTGAATTTACTGCTGCGTATTGCTAAATGATTGTTTATTCGTTGTTTAAAAATGATTTCGTTCAGTGATTGTGTTTGAATTTAGTGGGGTTGTAGTTGAAAATACAATTTAATATTAGTGTTTTTAACTTGCTCGAGAGAGGTTTTAAAATAAAAACTATTGAATCGATGGTCTGTGGTTATTGGGTTGTCGTGGGTTAGTTTGAGAGAGTACATCCTAAACCCTTTCCCACACATTCAGCTCGAGAGAGTGAATGGACTAAGGCAAAAGTTGTGTTTCATTGCCACTTATCGGTGTTCGAGAAAAATCAATTTGATTTGGGGTAAATTTTTGAGAGAAAATTTACCCCCACTAAAGTCTAGCTGAATTGCCAATTTATAGCGATTTACTATCAAAAGCATTTACCTGGTTTTTTAGTTTAGCCCATAGTCCTATCACATCCCTAAAATCTTGTCTCCGTATTCATATTTCGTATTAATTGGGTTTTAATTGATAATTGATTACAAAACCCCCCTTTGATACTTGATATTTGTGTCACCCTTTAATTTATCATGTTTTTCTTTATAAATGTTTATAGCTATAATTAACTTGAAAACATTTATGCTTTTGTATTGATTCTCAATTAAGAACCACTCCCTTGGGACTCGACTCCAACTCACTAGTTGGGTTATATTACTACTCACGATTGTTGGCACTTGAACTGGAAGTAGTGTCTTGATAGGTGAAATCAACCATCACCTCCTCGGTGGTCCCTTGTCTATGCTCGCATACTGCTATCCTCGCCTCAAGGGCATCAATCGCAGCGCTAAATTGTGATACGAGATCAGCCAGGGCAGTTTGAGTCATGCCCATATTAGAGGCCTCTACTCTGGTAGCCCGACAATCAGCAGAATCTGCAAGATGCCCTATCCAGAGTAATGAAGCCTGGGTGATCAGAGTCGGGAGATAGAACCAACAACGGGTGTAGGAGGCAATGCAATAAGAGAAGAAATTGGATTGTTAAAAGGAGTAGCAGTGAGGTACCCTGAAGGCCCATGGGCCTGAGGAGGCAAATATGCCTCTGCAGGTAGTGTATCCACCACCGGGGAAGGGTCCACCGGGGCTTCTTTCTTCTTCTTCTAAGCCTGATCCTTTACATATTCAGCCTCAATCCTCCGGATATCATTCGGGGAAGTGGGAATCACTTCTAGATCCTTCTTAGCATCTCTAGGTACCCGATCCCGTCTGCACAACTCAGTGATAAAGACTGGGAAGGGAAGTGAGGTTTGTCACTACTTTGGCTGCATGAAAATCTGGTGTGCTATAATCATCCCCAGATTTGGTCTCGTCTCATCAATGATGCAACCGAGAGAGGATACCTTGTCCAGGCGAAGAATAGACTCATTTTGGGTATGCATGATCCAGTTGATGATGAAGCCAAACTAATACCTCGTTGCTACATTCATGTCTTTCTTTTCTAACAGAGCCCTTGCCACCAACCACTTCAGAGTGCCGTCAGATATCAAAGGACCTAACCACTTCTTCATGTTGGCTAGCGTCTTTGTCCTGATCATATGTAGACAATCATCTTCAAGTCTTGTAGCACATTGTAGGACGAAATTGATGGAAGGATAATCGCATTGCCCCCTCTTCCCCCGAACAACTACGTAGTCAACGTGTTTAAATATTGTTGCCTGCTTCTTCCTTTGTGGTATCAATGCATTGTATGCGCAATAGAATTCCCTAATCCAACATGGAATAAATCGGCAACGGGGCTTTGTAAATATCTTGAACTTATGAGATTTCATACATCTCATAATCTCGGGATGCCTATGAATCACCCCATCCGTGGGCAGACGCTTTTCCTCAATAATCATCCTCAACCCCTCAGTCTATAATATGTTCATTGAGTTGGGGCGGTGACCATGTACTGGTGGTGCAACTACCACTGCTTGCTTTAGGAGAAGTGGTGGCCTGAGGAGTCTGGATCCTAGACGGATTGTTAAACATTTTAGATAGTAGCTCTTCCCTCTGCGCTACTACATACTCATCATCATTAGAAGATACAGATTAGTGCTCCTGATGCTCACCCTCACTTTAAAAAGTAGTAAGGTGTGTGGCATAGTTGCTGTCAATGTCGGGCTGACTTCTAGTGACACATGTGCCTTCTCTTTGCCTTTGCCCTTCCCACCATTGTGGGACGTTTTGTTGCTTTACCCCTGGATGCAGCTGCATCCTTGTTTAGTGCAATCCGATTTACTTTATTATGGGGGGAATGTTTCTTCCTGCAACCTTAGGTCTGGCCATATCTGCAAAATATCGGGAAAAATTTAAAAATATTTCAGTTAAAATCACAGAAACACAGTTGAAGACAAACTTGCCGAACAATTCGGTGACTCGCTGAATCTCCTTGGCGAGCTGGATCGGGCTCGCCGAAAGGATTGGTTCTAAATTTTTAGCAAGTCGGCGATGGTCAGTGCCTTTCGGCGAATCATCGATAGGTTTCGGCGAGCAAGGGCTAGCCTGCCGAGAGTTACAGTGCAAAAAGGGCTCAGGGGTGCAAACAAAAGGCAATCAAGAATACTTTTGGCGAGTCGTCGTTTGCCTTCGGTGGCCTCAGGCTTCTCGTCGAAAGTTACAGAACCCAACAACAAATTAAGCATGAAATTAAAGGTTAGATAGGGCACTTTGGGGAACCTCCGAGTGGTCTGACGAGCTCCACCAAGCTCGCCAAATGAGCCAATGTGCCTACTTTCAACCCAACTTCTTTAATTCTACCCCGCAAATCCCGAAAACAAAATCGAACCAAGTACTGGTCAAATTAAAGCAAGATCCATCACACCCACGACCTCGGGATACTAAGACTTTTCCCGATTTCGCTAAATTTTGCCAATTGACGACCTTTGCCCTTAAGAATGACCTCACTCTTTCTATCATTCAGCAAATTAAGTAGTTCGGCACAAATACGGGCTACTCAGACTTCACCAAACTAACTAGACAACATGCAAGCACAACCCCACAAAATTTAGTTCAGTTTAAAGTGCAAAATAATGGGATTTCAACAATATACACATTACGGGCAAGATATTTGAATTAAAACAGGAATTTAGGCATTCTAATCCTATCACAGAGGCCCAGTACATGACAACAAGATAATATCATTTGCATAAGAGTACAAATTCTGAAAAATAAACACAGGGTTCAGAAAAACCAACCTTTTAATCCTATCAAATTAAAATTGAAATGCTCGGTAGCAAATTAATCTCAATTCGAGCAAAAATCAATAACTCTGATACAGTAATAACGCAACAAATATAGAAAATACTAAGTGGGTGTGAGTTTGGGAAGTTCAAAAGTGAGGGAAAGTGAAAGAGTTGGCAAATTAGACCTTCAGCCTTTTAAAAACCATCCAGTTCTTGCCCATTCGATGACATTAGTCGTGCTCGTTGAACCACTTGGGGACACGCCGAGTGGTCACTTACCTCGATGAGTTTTACAAGGCTTCCAGTTAATCTGGGTTCCAAATGGTGAACTAGATCGTGATCGCCGACTTGGTCTGCAATTCACCAATAATTTACTAGGATCGCCTAGTTTTATAGACTCCACTTTGAAGTTATCTTGAGTCTAACGGTGTTCTAGGTCGGGGTCACCGACCTCTTCGGTGATGCGCCGACTGGACATTTGGCTTGCCAATCTGCACTTTTCAAACACTTTCCACACTTTAACCTGCACAATCAACACACCATTATTCTACACTTAAAAAGAAAGAAAATAAAACTTGGGTTGCGTCCCAAGCAGCGCCTTAGTTAACGTCATGGCACGATGCAAGTCCACCTTCAAAAGTCATTCTTGGGGTTGGCCATAGTATCACTAAGCAACCCCCTTGCTCTCTTGGTTTCAGATGAGACAAGATATGACCCATTTGGGTCTCTAACTTCCTGATCGACACTTAATGAAAGGCGATAGTCTGGCTAAGTGTAGACACATATTCTTTCATTTCTTTTCAAATATTGTCTGACCCTCAACTATTTTGAGTATACGAGAAAGCATATCCTCAGACCGACCACCTTCCGAATCCTTTGGATTTTGTCGCTCGTGGGAAGGCACAGAACTATCCATCACCCAATCCTTCTAATTTGGATTACGGTCCCTCAATTCACGATCTCGATCTTTCCAACCTTCATTCCTATTCCAACCTTGGTTACCACCCAGCCTCGGGTAGTTTGAATGATAACCACCGCCTTGGTTGGATAGGAAATTCACCTTTTCATTATACAAGGCCTTAAACTTGGACTCATCAAATTAGCACACCCGATACCCACGACATTGACAACTCGAGCAACACCTCCCATGACATTTTTAGACAAAATGTCAAGTTGAGTCATGACCTTGGCCATGTTCTTGTCCCTCTCTTAGATTTCTCCATTTGCTCTTTGGTTAATTTAAACTTTAGAAGGGAGACCTGATCTTCACGAGTAAACCACACCTTGTTTATGGTAGTCATGCCATCTAGTAGTTGAGCCCCTATCACATAAGGTTGCTACATCAAATCTCCCGGAGAAACTTGGTCAGCAACACCCTTATTTACCGAGTCAAGATTCCAGTTAAAACACTACAGCAACACGTTATCAGGCAAGCCATGGGTTTGGCGTTGAACCACCAACTTCTTGAATAGCATCAAAGTCACATGATTTGGATCATTTTCTAGACGCTTAAAGCTCTGAATGCTATCCCAAAGAGTCATCATCTTCGAGGGAGGGAAAAATCACACTTGAAATGCGGTAACCAATTCAGCCAACCACGTGCACGCCTCTGCCATCGAAGAGAACGGGAACAACCTCAATCGGGCCGACTCTTGGGAGATGTTCTTGATGGAGAACAGTCCGCATACATCCACGAAATTTCTAATAAGCTCATGAGGGTCCTCATGAGCCAAACCACTGAAGAGCCCCTTTAGTTGCATGAGTTTCTACATAGTACTCGTGATGTGAAACACCGTATTCCGTTCGGCTGGAGGCAAGCGAATGACATCAATACCACTCATGAGATGGAGGTCATTAGCATGAGGCTCGTTGATATCATTGATGTTTCTGATGTCATCTTGAATGCCTACTTGGTTTCCAATGCTATCGTTCACACTTATACTTCCTCTTTTCAACACACAAACAAGCAAAATAAAAATAAAAATTAAGTAAGTATCACTATAACTAACAAGAACAAAATTCGACTTAACTAAAAGTTCTCAAGTAACACGACTCCCCAGCTACGGTGCCATTTTGATAAACGCTATCAAAGATGCTTCAGCCAATACTAAGCATCAGCGATCATTCAATAGTAATATAACCCAACTAGTGAGTTGGGGTCAAGTCCTAAGGGAGCGGGTCGTACTCAAGAATCAATAGAAAAGCATAAACATTCTCAAGTCAATCATAACTAAAAACATTTACGAAGAAACACATAATTTAAGTTTAGGGTTATACAAGTGTCAAATATCAAAGGGGGTTTTGTAATCAATTAATAACTAAGACAACAAATAGTATGAAAATATGAAAATAGAGATGGGATTCTGGGGATGTGATACGATTATGGTATAAGTTAAACAACCGAGTAATTGCAATTAATAGTAAATCGCTTCAAATCAGTGAATTAGCTGGACATTAGTTGGAGTAAACTTTCTCTCAAACAGTTTACCCTGAATCAAATTGGTTTCTCTCGAACACCAATAAATGATAATGAAGTACAACCTTCACTTTAGTCCATTAACTCTCTCTCGCTGAATGTGCGGAAAAGGTTTTAGGGTTCACTCTCTCGAGCTGAACCCATGACAACCCAATACCCACAGACTATATATTCAGTAATTTTGGTTTTAAAACCTCACTCGTGCAAGCCAAAAACACAAAGTTAAGATTGTATTTTAAACTATAACCCATTAAATTCAACCACAACTACTAAACGAAATCATTTTTGAACAACAAATAAACTATCAATTAGCAATACCCAGACATTTATAGGCCATAATCACACCCCAAGGGTTGGGGTTTTAGCTAGACATAATAAAAAGATAGATATCGATACCGAAATGTGTTTCCATGAACTGGGTATAATTAGTAATGTCTTTACAAATGTCTAAGATTAATAATCTTCTATACCCATTTCCAATTTCTTGGAAAAAATCGAAATCTTCAAATCTTCAAAGCTAAAGAAAAGTTATCTCTCAAAAACAGTTCTAAGTTCTAAAATTGAATAAATAACTTGTTATTCTATAAGTGCATGCTAAACTAAAAATTCAAACAAGTATATATAGTTGTCAAAAAGTGTGCTTCGAAGGACTAGTTGGCGGAATAAGTCTGGATCGTCGATCCACTCGGCAATCTGCCCTTTGGTAATATGTATCGCCGTTTTTATTTTGCCTTCAGCATCCTTGAGGTCCTGTAACTTTGGGAGATAACACACTGCATCGCGGAACTGTTCAGCGACTTACGGAGTGCTGTTTTCTATCGTCGACTTGATTTTCTCCTTTATGGCTTGGCACAATGGAATATTAGAAGAGACCAAGGCTATTTGATGACATGTCCAATGGCTTAGGCAATCCTCATGCCTTCTTTTCTTCGTTCTTTCAGCAGCCTTGTTCCTTTTTGCTCAATAGTGTCCATGCTTTGTCCCTAAGTCCAAATACCTGAAATTCAAGGATTTACATCAGTTATTGAGAAAAAATATGTATTCTAGGATACTAAATCTATTAAAATAAATCCCTAAATGAGTCCAAATCATGGAGTGATTGATGTTTAAGGATGTACTCAACTGACACTATTTTAGTTCATGTGCCATACGATCGCGTGTAGTGATATAACCCAACCAAGGGTTGGGATTGCTCCCATAGGGAGTGGTTTTTAGAATTAATAGAAAAATAAAATCTAGATCGAATTAGTAATAGTTGTACAGATTAATGATTAAAAACATAATAAATTTAAGGGGGTGACCCAAGCGTCAATTATCAATGGGGGGTTTGAATTAGTTAATCAATAAAAACAACAAAAATATAAGGAATCGAGATATGGAGACGGGATTCATGGGATGTGACAGGAATACGGGATAGACTAAATTATCGGGCACATGCCTTTTATAGTAAATTTTGGAGTATTTGTGACTAGGCTAGACTATAGTGGGGTTAAATTCTCTCTCTAGCAACTTATCCCGAATCAACTAGGTTTCTCTCGAACACCGAGTTCCCGCATTAAGCACAGCCTCTGCCTTAGCCCATTCACTCTCTCGAGCTTAATGTGTGGGAAAAGGACTAGGATTCACTCTCTTGAGTTGAACCCATGTCGTCCCAATACCACCGGGTATAAATTTAGTTGTCTTAATTTTACGACCTCTGTCTCGAGGAAACCAAAAACACTAAGATGAAATCGTATTTGCAACTACAATCCCATTGAATTCATACACAACTACTAAACTAAATCACATTTAAACAACAAATTAACTATCAACAAGCAAGACCGAACAGATAATCTAATTCACAAAATCACACCCCAAGAATTGGGGTTTTAGCTAGACATGTAAAAGAGATAAAAATTTATACCAATATGAGTTTCCTTCAACTGGGTATGAAGAATTAAGTTTTAAAACACGTCAAGAGTGAAGAATCTTTGAGTTGAAACCCTTTGAATCTTTAAGGTCTTAGAAAAAAGTCTCCAAAACCCTCTAAAACTTCAAACTTAAAATATTCTAAATCTAAATTATAATTGTCTATCACTTGATTGCAAAGTTAACAATTAAAAAAAGTATTTCTAGTGTTTAAAAATTTGTGTTGCAGCAGAGCACTCGACACAGCTAGTCGGGATCGCCGAAACACACGGGATCCGCCTTTTGGTCTATTTCATCACCTTCTTGATTCAGCCTTCAAACTCTTTGTACTTTGACTCGTTAGGCGATATTGCACTGCTTTGCGGAACTACTCGGCGTCACGCTGCTGCTACATTTCATCGCCAACTTGATCTTTCCTTTCAGGGCTCAGCACACTGGAACAAAAGGCGATATCCAGGCCGATTGGTGACTCACTAACTTGGCTTGGCGATCTTGAAGCCTTCATTTCTTCGTTCTTTTCGGCCACCTTGTTCTTTCATGCCAAGTAGTGTCCATGCTTTATCTCAAACTCCAAATACCTGAAACTTAAGGAATTTCATCAAATATGAGACAAACTATGCATTTGAGGACACTAATTCTATCAAAATATAGACCTAAATGAGTCCAATTTTTGGACCCTATCACTCATCAACACCCCAACTCAAACTTTTGCTTGTCCTCAAGTAAAACTCAAGTTCAGCAGTTCAAAAAGAATGTCTCAAAAAGTGCTTCACAAGACTTAATCGTGAATGCACACAAGAATACTCAACTTACTCATGCAACAATCAAATGTGCACTCAAAGATTCAAGTTGTGACTCACCATTACCAAACAATTTCAAGCTCACATTACTTGCTTCAAATGCAAGTTTAAGCTCAACAAAGGTGATCAAATGCCCTCACACAGATAATGAATCCATATTCACACACATTGATTCAACGATTCAGAGTTCCGGAATGAAATGCAACACTCACACTTACAAAGATGAACACAATGTATGATTTTCACCAATAGGTTTACCCTTATTTTCCAATCGACTTTTATTTCAGCTCATATAAGATTTTTAAAAAAAAGGCCTTTTCAAGGCTTGTAATGGGGTTGAGTGCAAAGATACGGTCATTTAGTCTCATAGATTGTAATCCTCATGAAATGTGATGTGAACAACACATTCTTTCCTTTTCTTCATCATTTTCATTCAAGCTCAAAAGTCACCTTTTATTCATCTTCCATGGACTGTTGGAAACCCCATTTTCTTTGTATTTGCACAACTTTATTCCACAACTTTTTTATTTCTTTTTCTTTTTCATTTATTTTCTCTTATTTTATTTATATGGAGGGGTTCCATTTTTCTCAAAACATGGGCAAAAGGGACTTGTTTGCATTTTCTTGATTTGCCTTTTCTTTTCACCACACCCCCAACTTAGGCTTTTGGCCTAAGTTGGCTATTCAAACATGCCACAAATCATGAGGATTATGGGTAATGGATCAAGAAAGGTCATGTTCATCATGTTTCTTCCATGAAAATGTTAAGGCTCAAGGGGTGTTCAAAATAGGTTCACACACTCACAAGGTAGGCCACAAAAAGAGGTATAATGTCAAATTAGTTCACGCTATTTAAAGTTGCCTAATATCATCTCAATAAATTGCCTTTACTTTGTTAATCTAATCAACGGGGAAAATTCTAGGTGTCATCATACATGGTTCACGGAAAGCTCATCACACAAGGCATCGACACCAATATCAAAACAAGACTCCACACTTTCGCTAGTCTGCAATGCTCATCACAAGAGATTCAATATGATACTTGTCTAGTAACGACGAGATGCAAAGAGTTCAAATACTGATTATGGAACTTCATTTGTCCTCATCGTAGCCGGATATTCATGTTTGTTCGATTATGAGCACTATTCAAGTCATCAATATTGATCTAAATCGATACTCAAATTTGAACAAGAACAACCACATTCAATACAAAGAAGAGGTGGAAAAAATATTTTGGAAAGTTAAAAAATCATTTACAATTTTAAACACAGAGCTACAAGCACAAACCTTCAACAAAAAGCAGTGTAAAACACAAATTCAACTCAAAACCCAAATATATAATCCAAACAAGAATGACAAAATGTGACACAACATGTGGGCCTCACCCCACCACAAATAAAAGCATTTGTCCTCAAATGCAAACAAAATTATCCAAAAGTCAAAATAAAAGTAAGATAGAGAAGGAGGTAAAAAGGGGATCCTATCTACGTAGTCACTCCATCTGTCTGGGCATCAGTGCCTCGTGCATCACTATAGACTCGGGCCTGAGTACCCAGAGTCACCTCAGAAGGACCAGCAGTACCAGATCCACTAGAAGCTGCTATGGATGCATCTACCAAACAATCATGCATAACAACATCTACCATGCCCTCGTCTATGTCAGTAAGGCCCTCATATGCAGCTTCCTCAGCCTCCTCAAGCATCTCCTCATCAGTTTCTACCTCAGACTCGGGATCAATTGTCTGCTCAACTTTAACCTCATCTCCGGTATTAGATGGAGGCATCTCTGGCACATATGGGATCTCCATCAACCCAAAGACCATGGATATATCAGTAGACTTCAGTTGATCCACATCGCTCCGTAACACTACTATAGTAGCCTTTAAGGGCATCACCTCCTCGGTGGCCCCTTGGCCATGTTCACATACTTTTATCCTCGCCTTAAAGGCATCAATGACAGCGTTTAAAGGTGATACGACATTATGCAGGGCAGTTTGAATCACATTCGAAATGGAGGCCTCTAGTCTAGCAGCCCGATGATCAGCATAATGGGCAAGGTGTCCTCTGTGTAGTAATGAATCTTGGGTGATCGAAGTTCAGGAGATAGCAGCAACAGGTCTAGGAAGAAGTGCAACAATAGAAGAATCTTTAGTGTCATAAGGAGTAACAGTAGAGGTGTCTGAAGGCCCATGGGCCGGAGTAGGCAAAGATGTCTCTATAGGTTGTGAATCCACCACCGGGGCTGCCTGTTCTTCTTCTCAGCCTGATCTTTCATATATTCAACCTCGATCCTCCGAATATCAGTGGAGGAAGTGGGAATTAGTTCGACATCCTTCTTAGCATCTCTAGGTACCCAAGCCCATTAGCACAGTTTGATGATTAACATCGGGAAGGAAAGTGAGGTATGTCGCTGCTTGGCCCGCATGAGAATCTCATGTTCTATAATCAATCCCAGATATAGTCTTGTTCAATCAATGATGCAACCTAGATAGGCTGTCTTGGTTAGGCAACAAATAGACTTGTTTTTGGAAAGCATGATCGAGCTGCTGATGAACCCAAACCAACACCTCGCTGCTACATTCAAGTATTTCTTTTTTATCCGATCCCCTGCCTCCAACCAGTTCAGAGAGCCATCAATTATCAAAGGAGCTAACCACTTCTTCATTTTGTCCAACGTCTTTGTCCTGATCATATGTAGACAACCATTTTCCATTCTCGTATTGAACTCTAGGACAACATTGATCGCAGGAAAATTGAATTGCTCCCTCTTTCCCCGGATAACTAGGTAGTCAACTGGTTTAAATTAATAGAGTCTTGTTTATAAATGTGAAACACACAATATTTATGAATAGGAGGCTATTGGATGTTTTGGAAATCTCACTTTTTCATTCTCTAAGTTGTGCCATAAAAAGATCTAGAAGGTTCTTCTTCTAATTTGTGCCCATTGATTTTAAGGGTACGGCTAATACAAGGGAAAATGCTAGGATAGATGAGGAAGGCAATGTGGATTAAGAGGTTCCTCTCCAAGTTCCACACCAAGCTCCTCCTCAAGCTCCAATTGACCTTATAGGGGAGAATGTGACTCATGTGGAGTTTAGGTCTACTATCTAAATGTTGGCCTAATTCATGATGGCTCAAGATCAAGCTGTGACAACTCAAGCCCAAGTCATGACATCCCAAGCCAATAGAGAGGTTGTATCTCTGGTGAACCCGAATTTGAATTCTCCGGCTTCTACATTGAGGGATTTTGCAAGGATGAACCCTCCCGAGTTTCTTGGTTCCAAACTGGGAGAGGATCCTCCATAATTTAGGGAAGAAATTTATAAAATACATGATGCCATATGGGTGACTTGGGTAGAGAAAGAGGAGCTATGCGCTTATCAATTGAAGAATGTTGCTCAAGTATGGTATACTCAATGGAAGAAAATAGGCCGGTAGGAGAGGGTCGAATAAAGTGGGAAGTGTTCAAATCGGTGTTTCTTGATAGGTTCTTTCCTGAGGGTTAAGGGAAGCTAAGGTGGAATAGTTGATCAACCTTTGTCAAGGAGGTATGAGGGTTCAAGAATATTCCCTAAAGTTTACTCAATTGTCCAAGTATGCTCCGTCTTTGGTAACGGATTCAAAGGATATGATGAGTAGGTTTTTGTCGGGTATATCTAGATTAGTGAGAAAAGAATGTCGTTCGGCAATGCTTCATGATAATATAGATATCTCATGTCTTATGGTGTATTCCCAAAAAATGGAGGATGAGCAACTCCAAAACAAGAATAGGGAGGTGAAAAGAGCTAGAACCAGTGATGGGAATTTCTTCAATGATAGATATGATGGATATGGTAAACCTAGGACCCAACAAAAGCTTTCCTACCAACAGAGGGTGTCTAACCCTAATCCTTAAAGAGGGAGTAATAGTGAATCTGTGTTGCTTCATCGTACTTGCACTAAGTGTGGAAGGAAGAATTATGGTAGGTGTCTAGCCGGCTAGGATGGTTGTTATGGTTGTGGTAATGAGAGTCAGAAGATGAGAAATTGTACAATACTTAGGGCTAATGGGAGAGAGGCCAAGCAAGCTTCTCTTAGTTGTTCGGATTCAAATACTCCCAAGCAAAAATAGGTTCTAGGTTCTTCAATCTATAGGTGAACAAGAGTGTCCCCCGGATGTGACTACCGGTATGTGTTTCATGCTTTATTAGATTCCAGTAATATTTGGTCTTTTGTGACTTAATATGTAAGACTTTGAAGTTGTCTTTATTATTCATAATGCTTAGAAGAGTTTGTATAGGCTTAATCCCAAGGGGGAGATAGTGTTCCTGGTGTAACTACCAGTAAAACAAATAGGTGAAACTAGAGCCTAACTAGTGTGTTTTTGTGTTGGTTGTGATGTTTCATGTTGTTAAATGATATCCTGAGCTATGGTTGAGGGGTTTAGGGGTTAAACATCAAGGTAGGACTACCCAAGGACCACCCTAGGGGTCCTTGAGAAGGACCCTTAGCCTAACCCCCAAGACCCCAAGGAAACTTGAATGTTACTAAAAATGTGTGACCTATGGAGGGGACCACGCCCCTTAGGTCCAACAACGACTCTTGGATCTGTTTCGTGGGTCAAGTCCCTCCAATTCAACCCCCAACTACGAACCATGCCCATGCAAGACAGTCCGTGGACTAATCCACTATCCGTGGATGGTGGTCCGTGGATCACACCTGTAAAGATTGTATTAGTTCGGCCTTAGTGGGGGTGGTTTGGTAAATTATTTTTATAATTAGTTCAGTTGAGGGACAGTTATTTTGGGTTAATTATGGTATTTTAAGTGTATAAAGGTATTAAACTCTCTTTTCCAACTCATTATTCAAAATCACAAAATAGAACCCACCTCTCTTCTCAAAAGTTCTCTCTAGAAACCTCTATTGGAGGTGAAGGATTTAAGATTCCAAGGTCAAGACTTCAAGTTTTTCAAGGGATTTTCGTGGATATATTCCATTAAAGGTATGGTAGTCTTCATACTTGACTTAGTTTCTTTCAAGGAGCCAATTTCAAAGTTGATTTCAAGTCTTCAATGTTACCCCAAAACCCTAGTTTTCAATCTTTCATGCGTTCAATTCCAAACGATTTTCAAAGGCTTTATTGCATTGATTTATGAATGAGTTGTAGATTTAAGGATGAATTAATATGATTTCTTCCTAGAACCCATGATTTTCCCCAAATTCTTAAATTGTGATTTGTGATTGGGAATTGATTGATTATGCGAGTATGTTGAATTGTTAAGTTTATATTGAAATAAGTGATTGAATGATGTCAATTTCCTATTCTATTGTAGTGTCTTGTATTTATGGGTTAATTTTGGTTCATAGCCCTAAGGGGCAATTTCATGAAGTATTATGTATGATTATGATGTGTAGTATATGTGTGTGATCTCAATGAAAGTGTTATGATTGAATGATATTTCTCTATTAACTCTTAGGAATGATGATGATCTATGTGAAAGGTTATTCTCACATACACACACACTCATGAATGACTAACGAATGCAATTTTCTATGATTATGTCGATGATGATCGGTAGATTGAAAGGCAATTCTCAAATGTACTCTAATGAATGATAATGACATGTTGTGAAAGGACTTTCTCATAAAATGGGGATTCTTAGGTAATCTCATCTTTGATTCTATGAGGTTTCCAACGAATGAATTATGGGTTTGGGATGGATACTCATCCATGAGTTGAAGCGGAGTATCTAGTAACAATATTTTATCCCATAATGAACTAATGTAATGAATGCTAAGTACTCCTTGGGTAATAATGTTAAGCACCGAGTGGATTTTGATTGAGATGGATACTAATACGTAAGTTGAGGCGGCGTATCTACTAGCAATCTCCTTATCCCATAACTATGTGCCCATATAGGTTTATAGCTAGTGGATCCACCTAATCTAAAAACAATGGTCCTACCTTAGGCAAGTTGGAATCCCTTATCTGGTGAGGGTGACACCGGGATTCCATGAATTGATCACATAGTCTATGCCTGTTAAAGCTTACCCCAACAAAGAATGTTAATGAACTATGGATTCTCAGGAATGCACTACTTAGTATGGGTGGTAGTATGGGATTCCATCCATGCAATGCACAAGTAGGCTTTGAGAGGTGTTCTGTTATGTTCCTTTATAATGTTAAATGATATGAATGTGCTCTTATGATGATGTTAATGAAAATGTTGATTCAATGGTGAATGAATGAAGGTGCTCCTAATGTAATGAAGCTAATGAATAATGTGACTTATGCTTAAATGAGATGATGTATCCTATACTTGGATTGTATTATGAGTTACTTCCTTGTTATGACTTATTGTATATGAATGTGACTTGCCTATGGTGACTTTAAAGGAGTATGGGATGCTATTTGCACATTTCACAAGTATGACTTAGGGTTTTTAGGAGCCCCCTAGATTACCCCAATTGTGAAGATGAACCCCAATTCTAGCTAAGGTTTCTTCCTATATTATGGGTAGTGTTGAGTATGATTCCAATTGAGTGGATAGTACCTTTTTATAATTGATTTAGTATTGAATTATGTTATTATGATGATATTACATGTTTTCCATGGTTAACCCTAGTCTAATTGATGAAATTGATATCATGTGGATGTATGACATGGAAGGTGAAATTGAAGACTTAGTGACAATCTTCTAGAATTGATGTTATGAGTAGTAATTGATGTTTAGCGCTCGTGGGGAGGCATATACCAATTCTTCTCCCCATCCTTCCAATTAGGATTATGGTCTCTCCATTCACGCTCTTTCCAACCTTCATCTCTAGCCCAACCTTGGTTACCACCCTGTCTTGGGTAGTTTGAACGATAACCACCGCCTTGGTTGGCTAGGGAGTTCACCTCTTCATTTACAAAACATCAAACTTTGCCTCTTCCGAATTTACACACCCGATACCCACAACATTGAAACCCCGAGAAGCAGCTCCTATGACATTTTTGGACAAAATGTCAAGTTGTGTCGTGATGTTTGCCATGTTTTGGTCCCTCTCTTGATCTTTTTCCATATGCTCCTTGGTCAATTTGAGTGTGAGAGGGAGACTTGATCTTCATAGGTGTACCAAGCCTGATTTATCGGGGTCATGCCATCCAATAGCTGATTTGCTATTACGTAAGGTTGTTGCATCACACCTCTTGGAGAAATTTGATCAGCAACGCCCTTGTTCACCGAGTCTAGGCTCCGGTAGAAATATTGCAACAATACGTTGTCAGGCAAGCCATGAGTTGGGTATTGGAGCACCAACTTCTTCAATTGCAGTCAAATCTCATGAATTAGCTCGCCCTCCAAACACTTAAAGCTTTGGATACTATCCCGAAGATTCATCATCTCCGAGGGAGGGAAAAATCGCACATTAAATGCGGTGACCAACTCCTCCCAAGTGATTGAGTCGCGTTGAAATTTAGCTAGCCACTTGCATGCTTCTCCCATCAAAGATAATGGGAACAATCGTAAACGAACCGACTCTTAGGATATATTTTTGAAAGAGAATGGTCCGCACACATCCACGAAATTTCGAATGTGCTCATAAGGGTCTTCATGAGCCAATCCACTAAAAAGCCCCTTTAGTTGCAAGAGTTGCAACTTAATACTCCAGATGTGAAATACAACATTCCTTTCGGTCGGAGGCAAGCGAATGACACCAATACCACCCATGAGATGGAGGTCATTAACATGAGTCTCATTTACATCATTGAGGTTTCCAATGTCGTCTTGATGGCCTACTTGGCTGCCATTGCTGCTTTTAACACCCATACTTTCCCGAAATATTCACACAGACAAACAAAACAAAACTAAAAATTAAGTAGGTAAACTTCGACTATCAAAAGCGAAATTCGACTCCACTCAAAATTCTTAAGCAACACCGCTCCCTAGCAGTGGCACCATTTTGATGTTTGCGTAATCAGGACAAAACTTTCGATTCAAGTGTCTGCGGTCCTACAATAGTAATATAACCCAACCGAATGGGTTAGGGTCGAGTCCCAAGGGAGCAGTTTATGAGAATTAAGAGTTAAGCACGAATATGCTAGAGATAACCATAGCTAAAAACATTGTCGAGTAAAGACATAATAAATTAAGGGGTTGACACGAATGTAAAATTGTCAAGGGGGGTTTGTATTTAATTAATCAACAAAAACAGTGAAAAGAAAAAGATGCGAATATAGAAGACGGGATTCTTTGGATGTGATAGGAATACGGGATAAACAACGCAATTGGGTAAATGCTATTGATAATCAATTGTTCAACATTTCTAAATAGGGTAGACTTTGGTGGGGTAAATTCTCGCAACTTACCTAGAATCAGCTCGGTTTCTCTCGAACACCGAGTTGCCGCTTTTAAGCACAACCTCCGCCTTGGCCATTCACTCTTTCGAGCTGAATGTGTGGGAAAAGCCTAGGATTCACTCTCTTGAGCTGAAACCATGATGACACAATAACCACCAGATATCGATTTAATAGTGAAATGGTATTTGCAACTACAATCCCATTAAGTTCAAAAACAACCACTAAATGAAATCACATATAAATAGGAAATATACTAACAATAAGCAATACCCAATAGGAAATTTAACCCATATTCACAAAATCACATTCCAAGAATTAGGGTTTTAGCTAGATATAGAAAAAAGGAAGAAAATGATACCAAATCGAAGTAACATCAATTGGGTATGATTTATATTAATTTTAAACGAATCTAAGACGAAGAATCATCAACACCAACTTCCAATTTTTTGAAATTGGAAGTCTTAAAATGTCCAAAACCTAGGCAAAATATTCTCTACTTGAAAACTTAGAAAATAAAATGTTGTATCAGAAATTTCATACTAAGATAAAAAATAAAACTAGTATTTATAGTTGTCTAATAATGTGTTGTGAAGAATCACTTGCCACAGTTAGTCGGGATCACCGATGCACTCGGCGATCTGCCCTTTGGTCTGCTTCAGCGGCTTTCAACTCTTGCCTTAACTATCTTCGCGTTCTGGATTATTGGGCAATTTAGTACTGCTTCGCGGAACTGTTCGTCGACATGCCGACTGCTCCTTTTCATCGCCAACTTGATCTTTTCCTTCAGGGCTCAGTACACTGGAACTTTAGGTGAGCTTAAGGCCATTCAGTGACTCACCGAATGCTTTAAGTGATCCTTAGGCCTTCTTTTCTTTGTCTTTTCAGCCGTTTTGCTCCTTTTTTCCATGTAGTGTCCATGCTTTGCCTCAAACTCCAAATACCTAAACCTTAAGGATTTACATCATTTATTGAGACAGAATATGCATCTGAGGGCACTAATTCTATTAAAATAAAGCCCTAAATGAGTCCAAATGGTGGATTCATCACTCTCAAAAGTGGTGAGGTGAGTGGCGTAGATATCGCTACTGTCGGAGATGGCCTCCGGTGACGCAGTTGCCTTCCCTTTTCCTTTTCCCTTCCCAGCTGTTGTGGGAAGTTTGGTCGCCTTATCCTTAGACTTTGATGTAGTTGCATCCTTGTTGATTAATATTCCCTTGGCTTTCTTGTGGGGCAGTATGTCTCTGCCTTTACCTTTAGGTTTAGCCATATTTGCAAAACATCTAAGAAAGATAGAAATATTTCGAGAAACATTTGAGAAAAAATAGTTGCAGACAGACTCGCTGAACAGGTAGGGGAGTCGCCGAATTACTTTGGGGAGCCTGATCCGGCACGCCGAAAGGATTGGTTGAAAAATTCCATGAAAATTTGGCATGTCGGTAATGGAAAATGCCTTTTGGTTAATCGCCGACAGCATTCAGTGAGCAAGGACTAGCTCACCGAAAGTTATGGTGCATTTTAGGGGTTAGGGGCGCCGGAAAAGGCGATAAAGGAAGACCTTCGGCGAGTCACCGAGTGCACTTAGCGAACTCAGGCTTCTCACCAAAAGTTATAGAACCTAACTCAAGATTAGGCATGAAAATAAAGGCGATCAGGGGAACTTCGGTAAACCGCCGAGTGATTTGGTGACCTTGACCCAGCTCGCCAAACGACCCAACGTGCCTACCTTCAACCCTAACTTCCAAATTCAACCCCGCAACCCAAGAAAACAAAATAAAATAATGTACCCATACAGTTAAACTAAGACACATTACACCAATTCCTGCGGGATAGTCAGACCGCTCCATCATTGGGTAAAATACATAATTTGGCATAAATGTGGGTTACTTAGACTTCACCCGACTAGACCCAAAAAGAACGAAGCCACACCCAACAATTTTAATCACTTTTAAGCATGAAAAGTTTGAGAATACAACGATTAAGGCATTATAGGCAAGATATTAAAATTAAAATAGGCACACAAGCAAACAATTATTATCAGAGAGGCCAGCACAAATCACTAAGATAAATATCATTGCATAAGAGTAAAAATCGCTAAATATAAACTCGGGGTTTAGAAAACCAACATTATAAGACAAATAATCAAGTTGAAAAGCTAGGAAGCAAAGAATTCAACTCCGAACACAAACTTGATGACTAAAAGCGATAAAAATGCAACAAATATGGAAAATATTATGCGGGTGTTAGTTTGGGAACTTTAAGAATGAGGGAAAATGAATGAGTTTGAAAGTTTAAACCTATGGCCTTAAAAACCGTCGAGTTATCACACATTCAACGACATAAGTTTTGCTCGCCAATCCATTAGATGACACACTAAGTGGCTACTTACCTCGCAGATTTTTACAGGACCTCCAGTTAATGTGGGGTCCCAAATGGCGGACAAAGTTGTGACCGCCGAACAGGTTGGCTATTCGCGAAGTTGATCTTGGGCTCGCCAAGTTTTACAAACTCCAATTTGAAAATAACTTGAGTCCAACAGAGGTCCAACTCAGACTCTCCAACCTCTTCGGTGAATCGCCAACTGGGATTTTAGCTTGCCAACCTACACAATCAACACACCATTATTTTTAACTCAAAAAGAAAACAAATAAAAACTTGGATTGCCTCCCAAGAAGCGCGTTAGTTAATGTCGTGACACGACGCAAGTCCACGCTCAAACCTCATTTTTGGGGGTGGCCATAGTGTCAGTAGGCAACCCCCCTTGCTGTCTAGGGTTTAAATGAGACGAGATATCACCCATTTGGGTCTCCAACTACTAGATAGAGAGAAAATGGGAGGTAACCATCTCGATAAGGGTTGACACATCTTCCTTCATCTCTTTCAAAATCATGTCCGACCCCTTAACCTTGTTGAGGATATGAGAAAATATATCCTCCGACCGACCACCTTCCGAATCCTTTGGCTTTTGACGGTCGTGGGGAGGCACATACCAATCTTTCTCCACATCCTTCCATTTGGGATTTCGATCCCTCCATTCTCTATCACAATCTCCCCAACCATCATCCCTGCTCCAAACATGGTCCCTGCCTCGAGTAGTTTGAATGATAACCACCACCTTGGTTGGCTAGGAAATTCACCCATTCGTTGTACAATGCCTCAAACTTGACCTCTTAGGGGTTCACACACCAAAATCTGACGGCATTGACACTCCTAGAACTAACTCCCATGACATTTTTAGACAAAATGTCAAGTTGGGTGATGATTTTTGCCATACTTTGATCCCTCTCTTTGTCTTTCTCCATCTGCTCTTTAGTCAATTTGATAGTTAGGGGAGAGACCAGGTCTTCACGGGTGTACCATGCCTGAATGAGTGTGGTCATTCCATCCAAGAGCTGAGCTGCTATCACATAAGGTTGCTACATCAACCCCTTCAAGAGAAAGTTGGTCAGCAATGCCTTTGTTTACCGAGTCAAGGCGCTGGTAAAAATACTGCAGCAAGACGTTGTTAGGCAAACAATGTGTTGGGCATTACACCACTAACTTCTTGATCGCAGCCAAGTCTCATGAATTTGCTCACCTTCTAGATGTTGGAATCTCTGAATGATGTCCCGAAGTGTCATAATCTTCGAGGGAGGGAAAAATTGCACTTGAAATGCGGTAATAATCTCATCCCAAGAAGTGATTGAGTCTCGTGGAAATTCAATCAGCCACTTACACGTTTCTCCCATTAGAGAGAACACGAACAATCTCAGCTGCAGCAACTCTTGGACTGTGTTCTTGATGAAAAACAGTCCGCAAACATCTACAAAATTTCTTATATGCTCATGGGGATCATCATGAGCCAAACCACCGAACAACCCCTTCAATTGCAAGAACTGAAGCATAGTGCTAGTAATATGGAACACAACGTTACCTTCAAAAGGAGGCGAGCGAATGGCACCAATTCCACCCAGAAGATGAGGGTCATAACATTTGGCTCATTGACATAGTTGAGGTTGCCGATGTCATCTTGGTGGTGTACTTGGCTACCATTGCTTCCGTTCACACTTATACTTCATGTTTCAAAACACAAAGAAGAAAACTAAAACTAAAAATAAGTAGATTCAACTATAACTAACAAGAACAAAATTCAACTTAACTAAAGAATCTTAAGCAACACCACTCCTCGGCGACGGCGCCATTTTGATTTCACGTATCAGGACACTTCATCCAATTCTAATTGTCAACGATCGTTAGTCAGTCATATAACCCAATAAAATGAGTTAGGGTCAAATGCTACAGAGAGTGGTACGTGTCTAAGATTCAAGAATCAAATATAAATATGCTCAAGTCAATCATAGGAATAAACATTAAAGAAGGAAAACATAATTCAAATTAAGGGATGACACGAATGTCAAATAACTGGGGCTTTTGATTGTAATTATCAACTACAGTAGCAGCAAATAACATGAATTTAACAATAATGAGACGGCTTCTTGGGATGTGATTCGATTATGGACTAATGTAGATAAATGGGTAATCGCAATTGTTAGCAAATAACTGTAAATTATTGAATAGGCTAGATTGTAGAGGAGGTCAACTTTCTCTTGAACAATTTACCCCAAATAAAGTCAATTTCTCTGGACCACTAACAAGTAAGCAAATAAGAATAGCCTACGCCTTAGTCCATTCACTCTGTCAAGCTGAATGTGTGGAAAAGGGTTTAGGATTCACTCTTTTGACCTGAACCAATGACCTCTCTCTCAAGCAAGCCAAAAACAGGAAGGTAGGACTGCATTTGCAACTACAATCCTTTAATTTTAACCACAATTAATGAATGAGATTAGTTCTAAACAACATTTAAACTAACAATTAGCAATACCCATCGGCTAAATCAATTAATATTCACATAATCACACCCCAAGAATTGGGGTTTTAGCTAGACATCATAAAAGGATATAAATGCTTACCAAATTGTGTTTCCATCAACTCGTTAAGATTAATTTTGTCTTTAAAAAGGTCCAAATTGAAGAATCTCAAAGGCCCACTTCCAATTTTTCAAAACTGGAAAATTTCAATTCTTCAACGCTAAGGAATTTAAGTCTCAATACTCAGAGTTCAAACTCAAAAATTAATCTCATCAATGTTTAGAATAAAATTTGATACTAAACATAATGTTTGAAAATGTATTTATAGTGGCCAAAAATATGCTACGAAGGAATATTCGAATCAGTAAGTCGGGATCGCCAATCAGCTCGGCGATACGCCCTTTGGTCAGTTCCATCGCCTTTTCAGTTTGGTTGATCTAACACTGCATAATGGAACCACTCGGCGACACGTCGATTGCTCCTTTCCATCGCTGACTTGATTTTCTCCTTCAGGGCTTAGTACACTGCAACTTTAGTCATTCAAAGGGCCATTTGGCGACTCGCCGAATGGATTAGGTGATCACCACGCCTTCATTTCTTCGTTCTTTCATCTCACTTCATTCCATTTTCCAAATTAGTGTCCATGCTTTGTTCCCAAGTCCAAATATCTGAAAATATAAAGCATGCACTGTTGAAATGTCGATGGCGCATTGCATAACCCAAACGATATCCTCTTAAAGGAAAAAGTCCCGTAGGGATATATGGAAGTGGTTTTCTCTTGGTCTTTCGGTGCAATAGAGATTTGGTTGTACCAAGAGTAGGCATCAAAGAAACAGTACCATTCACGCCCCGTAAGACTATCAAGCATTTGATCCATAAACAATATTGGAAAATTATATTTCTCGGTCCAATAGTTGAGTTTTCAGTAATCCATGCATACTATCCAACCGGTGATGGGCTCATGGGGACAAGTTCTCCTTTCTCATTCGAAACCACCGTGATGTCTCCCTTTTTAGGTATTGTAACACCCCGAAAACTGGTAGACTAAACTAGGGCTAAGTGTGAGGGTTACATCCAAGGAAGAGGGAAAGAGCCAAGGTAGAGGAGTAGGGCAGTTCACTCTTACATTGACACTTCCTCACCTCGACGACCACAACCATGGCTTGTGGTGTGGCTCATGGTGGGCTAGGCAGTGGCTAAGCAAAGGCTGCCCAAAATAGCCCCCTCCATACGAGCTACTTCACGACTCTTGGTGATGACCACGGCTCATGGGAAAGCTTGTGGTGGTGCCTTAGGTTTTTAGAGGTTAAGAAAAAGGTTTCTTAGCTACTATATCATGACAACGAGAGGCACCACAGCTCGTGGAGCCTCACCTGAAGGACTTTTCACTAGCCTTAGAATTTAGGGTCAACTTCAAATGATCATATTTCTTATCACAAAATGAATTAGGTGGGATATTACATATCCAATAAAATGTCTTTGAGTCTTATTTCCAACGCCACCAAGTTTACCCAATTCGCATCTCGGAGTAAAACAATATGTCCAAAATAGTGAAGCACTGTCAGGCTGAAAATTCTTCACGACCCGTTTGACGGGCCGTGGTGATGATGACGATACGTGATACGTGAATGCGTCTGTCATGTCATTTTTGGCAGTTTCCAGCAATGGAACATCTTGGGTATTTTCCCAATTGTTTTAACTCAAAGTTATGTCATTTTTCCCAAGCCTAGGACCCCTATATAAGTCATTTTAACAGAAAAACTCACCCAATTAAGTCATTGATTCCAAGACCCAAATAAAATCACCAAAAGCTCTACTCTCAAATAATTCTCTCTCTAAAAAGAAGATGAAGATGAAGAGGAAGAAGAGAATCAAGCTAGGTCAAGTCAAGTCGCCATTGTTTCAAGCTTGGTAGGCTTTGTATCCAAGGTATGTTAGCTTACTCATCCATGGATTCTTCCATCCATGGAGCCCCCTAGATTTTCCCAATTGTGAATATGAAATCTCCAATTCAACTTAGGGTTCCTTCCAAACTTGTGGGTTTAGTTGAGTATGATTCCAATTGAGTGGATAGTACTTGTGTATGATTGTTTTAGTATTGAATCATTATATTATGATGATATTGTATGTTTTCCATTGTTAACCCTAATCTAATTGATGAAATTTATATTATGTGGGTTTAGGCCATGGAAGGTGAACTTAAAGACTTAGAGATGATTTTCTATAATTCATGATGTCTATAGTAATTGTTCAAGAATAGAAGTATGTAAACATGAATTGAATTAGATTAAATATTATATGATGGATTTTGAATAGTAATGAATAAGTTTGAGCTTTATGATGAATTAAAACAAGAATTGCTTAAAGACGAAGCTTGTGACTAGATTATCTTGTGATCTAGCTATGTATGATGATTGTAAGAAGTAAAGCTTTGAGAATAAGGCTTGTAGTCATGAATGATGATCACTAGGGCTTTCAGAGTAAAGCTCATATGATGAACTATAAATGCTAAGACTTTGAGAATAAAATGTATATAAGAATAGAAGTCTAATGAATAGAATTTTGATGAGAGATATTTACCTACCTAATCTACCTCATGAATGGTTGAATGCATAAAGTTATAGAATCACATGAGTTAGGATGATATCCATGTTTAGTGAATGAACCCTAGGTGTGATGATTGAAAGTAAGCTATGAACCTCAAGGAGGTGAAGTACGAGTTTATGCTTGTAGTAATTGAACTACTTGAACTATGACTATATCCATGTCTAATGTAGTCATTCTAGATGTGTTGATTTGATATGATTATGAAAGTATCTATGTCTAATGTGGTCATTCCAGATGTGTTGATTTATTATGAGCTTTGACCCTTAAAAGGTTAAGATATGATATTATGCATGTCTTATGAAATTTAGTTCATGCTTTAGAAACTTTTGAGAGTAAACTGAATATGCTCATGATCTGGTTGTTGCGTTGTTAAAAGATTATCCTCATATACAGACTAATGCATGAAGATGATATGATGTGAAAGGTTTGTCACATATAGTGATTCTAAGGTTGTAAGACTAGTCTCACCTAATGAATCTATGACTTTAGTATGAGTTATGTTGGATTGAGTAGATAAAAATATGAGACTTAATCCCTAGCACCAAAATTTAGTCTTCACATTCTTCCACAACTATAAACTTAAGTCAAGACTTAATGTGAACTGAATGCGACTTAATGCCTAGCAGTGAGTGGATATGTATATGAGATGGAAGCTTTTACACTAGTTGAGTTCGGCTTCCCAATGAAAGCTCTTACACTAGTTGAGTCGAGCATTCCAAATGGGTTCCTTCTACCTTAGTTGAGTCCGAGTTTCCAAAATATGTATATCATGAGATTAAAACCTTCTACCTTAGTTGAGTCCGGTTACTTAGCTATTGGATCCAACTAAGCTAAGAGTATGGTTCTACCCTCGGCAAATAGAATAACCCCTTGTAGACACCAGATTCCATGTTAGATCACATGGTCTATGTTGGTTAAGGATTATGTCCCCAATTTGGTAGTAGTATGAACCAGAATATGAGCTATGAACTATGGGTGCTTAACGAGCTTTACTTAGTATGAGCAAGAGTATGGAATCTTACTCATGCATTGCATAAGTATGCTATGAAGGTATCTATGTTATGTTACTTTTATGTTACAATGATCTATGTGATGAATAGGTTTATGGCTTATGCTTATGATGTATGTTTAGTTTGATTGTTTCTATAGTTGCCTTCCATGTTATGATTGACTAAATGTGAGAGGTTCCGTTGTCTATGACAAGTAATCTAAAGGATAAAAATCAAATATGATGAATAGGTATGATGGCCTAAAAGTGGTACTTTGCCTAGGTGGGATTATGGGGTCTCATCTATGCATTGCACAAGTATGACTTGAAGGTTACTTAAGGAGTTTCTTTTATGTTATAAAAGTCTAAGTATTGGTTAAGCCAAGAATATGAAGTATCTCCTATGTGTATGAATTATCCTTCATGGTGACTAATGCTTACATGATGTCTATGTTGGAGATTATGCTGATGACTTTGTTGTTATCTCTTATGCTTTTAGTCTATGCTTTAAGATGATGTCTCTTATACTTATGACTCAAGTGAAATGTTTATTATGATTATGGTATATGTCTTATGTTGACTAATGCCTCTTATATTCTTATGTTGATGGTTTATGCCAGCTAACATATTTAGTACATTTTGTACTAATGCGTACTCTTACCTACATTCTTATCAAATGTAGGGTTTGATGACTTTGGGCTCCCTTCTCGAAGATAAGTTTCTAGAAGTGCAAGGAGTTGAAGACATGGTGAGTCCTCATAGCTTCGAGAAAGAAGCCACCATTTCCTTTTATGTCTTTATTTATTTTTTGAGACTATTTTATGGGCTTTTTCCCAATATTTATTCAAAGTTTGTAGTAGATGGTTTGAGACAAAAGTGTAGTAAGACTTTCGCTTCTTTTATAATGACTTTGATTGTGTGAAAAATATTTTAAAATTCCACACTTTTCTAGTATCTTATGTGATGATATGCTAAGGGTTTGTATGAGACCCCTTTAGGGTCAAGTACACCACGCTACATCTAGGGTGTACCCCTGGGTCGTGAAAAACTTAGTAATCAAAGCACAAGGTTTAAAATGGTTCTAGGATTGTCTCAAACCACGTCTAGTGGAGTCTTGTTCATAAATGTGAAGCGCTCCACATTTATGAATACGAAACTATTAGATGCTTGGGAAATCTCACTTCTTCATTCTCTAAGTTGTGCCATAGAGTTTCATTCTATAAGGTCTTTCTCCTTATCCGATGGTCTTCAGGATATGACTACTAGAAGGGGCTTCAAGGAACGTGGGAGAAATTCTTGGTTGAGATACCAATTATGGCTATGTGAGTAGATATGACTTGATATGACTTGATATGCTAGATTTAGATGACATCCTTTTGTATAAAAGGGTTTCATTATGGTTATGTGTATGTGATTGTCGAACCTATATAGTCAAATTGGTTAGTTGCAAAATGAGCCTATCCGAGAGTGGAAGAGGGAAAATCTATGCTATAAGTTCGGATTATGACTTGTCTTAAAGTTGACTTTGAGGGTTGCATGTACCACCTAGCTAGGGTGAGGGAGAAGAATTCAAGTGTAGGCCAACTTCAAAGAGTTAGTTATCTATTAAGATTGATCTTAGGTGTGGTCATTTTTGAGTCTTTGGATATCATGATAGATGTGATAAATAAGGTGTTTTAGAAATGCTTAGATGAGGTGAGTGAATAGACTCTTTTAGAAAAGGGTAGTAGTATAGTTCACCATGGTTTAAAGTCTTCTTGTGGGATGAATGTAAAAGTTTAGTGATGACTTAATTCGACCTTAGTTGAATTGAAATGAATGGTGCTTAGAAAGACTATATAGGTTTGCTCCCAAGGGGGAGATGATGTGCCTAGATAGCAAGGTTGTTAAATGTGTTGATGCTTATGATTTGGTTGGCTTGAAATTCTCACCTTTAGAGATGTATTGAGTTAGGGAAGTTTAGTCCCGGTTTTGTTGGCTCAGATGAGATCTTGAGTGGAGTTGGTAAGGTTGCTTGTGAACTAGAGTGTTTAATGAGTGGCACAGGTGTATCCAGTTTTCCAAGTCTCTAGAATATAGAAGGGGTGTTGGAGATCTGACATTCATAAATTCCTTAAAATGGGTTGGGAGTTAATGAGAGCCTCTCTAAATTTGAAATACCGGTAGGGATATTAGACCGGCAAATTAAGAAAGAGAAGAGAAAGGAAGTTTCTTCCATGAAAGTGTTAAAGAGTGAACTTTAGTGAGGGCTTTAGGTGAGGGTGTTACTTGGGAGGCCAATGGCCAATAAGATGTCTCGATATTCTCATCTTTTTTCCTTGTATTCCTCCTTTAGCATTAACATGATGAGTTCCTCATGATTTGTTCTTTATGTGAAGTCATGTGTGTTAAAAATATTTCCATGATTTCTTTATGTGATGCATGTTCATGAAATTTTGTTTTTAGAAAGAAAATGAGTTTTATATGATTGTTTTTCCTCATGTTGTAGTGCATTTAGTGTAAGTTTCCTACAAACTTCATGAGTTGAATATATGAGCATGCCTTAGTTCGGAGTTGAGAGATTCCTCCTTGAATAAATACGTTTTGAGAATAAATTGCATTTAGGCTCCATGAATGAGTTTTAAGCATGTTTTAGCTAGGTGATGGTAGTTCCTCCTTGAAAATTAGTAGATACAAAATTTCATGTATTTTGGGTTGTTAGATGTAGTTCCTAGTTCCTTGTGTTGCATTGAATATGTTTGAGATTGAGTTGATGGTTCCTCCTTGTTTTGTGCATTGTTATGAAGTTGCATGCATGATGGGTCGCTACTCTTGAGTCATTACTTTTGTAAGGTGTCTAAAACATCCTTTGAGGATGAATGTTCCTAAGGGGAAGATATTGTAACACCCCGGAAACAAGTAGACTAAACTAGGGCTAAATGTGAGGGTTAGAGCCAAGGAAAAGGGCAAGAGCCAAGGAAGAGGACTAGGGCAGTCCACTCTTACATGGACACTGCCTCACCTTCTACGACCACCACCACGGCTCGTGGTGAGGACCATGACTCGTGATGGGCTAGGTAGTGGCTAAGCAAAGCATTCCAAAAATTGCCTCCTTTAGACGAGCCACTTCACGACTCATGGTGATAACCACGTCTCGTGGTGGTGCCTTAGATTTTTAGGGGTTGAGGGGAACGTTTCTTAGCTACTGTATCATGAAAATGAGAGGCACCACAGCTCGTGGAGCCTCACGTGAAAGGCTTTACACTAGCCTTAGAGTTTAGGGTCAACTTCAAATGAATATATCTCTTAGCTACAAACGAATTAGGTGGGAGTAAAAGTTTATGACCAAAATAGTGAAGCACTGTCAGGCTTAAAATTCTTCATAACCCGTTTGATGGGCCTTGGTGATGTGACGATCCGTGAAGGCATCTGTCATGCCATTTCGGCATTTTCTAGCAAGGGAACTTCTTGGTCCTTTTCCCAATCGTTATCTCTTATGCTTTTAGACTATGTTTTAAGATGATTTCTCTTATACTTATGACATAAGAGAATTGCTTTTTATGACTATGGTATAGGTCTTATGTGGACTAATGTCTCTTATATGCTTATGTTGATGGTTTATGCTAGCTAACCTATTTAGCACATTTTGTACTAACGCATACTCTTGCCTACATTCTTATCAAATGTAGTTTTCAGCGATTTTGAGTTCCCTTCTTGAACTTAAGTTTCTAGAAGTGCAAGGACTTTAAGACTTGTTGAGTGCTCATAGCTTCGAGGTTGAAGCCATAATTTCCTTTTATTTCTTTCTTTATGTTTTGAGACTATTGTATGGGCTTTGTCCCAAGAGTTATTCAAAGTATTGTAGTAGATGGTTTGACACAAAAGTTTAGTAAGACTTCCGCTTCATTTATAAAGACTTTGATTGTGTAAAAACTATTTTTAAATTCTACAATTTCCTAGTATTGTATGTGATAATATGCTAAGGGCTTATATGAGATCCCTTCGGGGTAAAGTACGACATGTTACTTCTAGGGTGTACCCCTAGGTCATGGCAGGTATGCAATGTACCTTGCTTACCCAATTGCTATCCGCAATAGGATACACTACACCTGCGTCTAGCCATTAAATGGTATATTTCTTCACCACCTCTTTAATAGGTGGGTTTAATCTTCTTTTATGCTCAACACTTGGTTTGTGCTAGATATCCAATTGAATTTGTGTGTGCAAATACTGGTGGAATGCCAACAATATCAGCGATAGTCAATCCTATTGCCTTGATGTACCTTTAAAAAACCTCAAGAAGCAATTTCACTTACCACTCAAGCAAGTCATCTGCAATGATAACGGGCAATCTATTATTCACCCCTAGAAATGCATACCGAAGATGGCCGGGGAGACCTTTCAACTAAAGCTTTGGAGGTTCCTCAATGGATGGTTTAGAGGGACGACTCTCTCGATTTTTTAGATCAATGTCTACCGTTAATGGGTTTCTTGCTTATTCACCTAATCGTGATAGAGCAGCTACCACTTCATCATACCCTTGAACTTCGGTTAAATCGTAATTCAAAAAAACACCCTCAAGAGGTTCGCTCATACACATCATTTCATCCACACTAGCCACCGCTTCATCGATCATATCAATGTTTGAAACTACATAAATATTACTCGATTGCTTCACTGACTTACAGACATTAAAGGTGACCTCATCTTCATTTACTCGGAACTTCAACTCCCCACTTTCAACATCCACTAGAGCTCTTCCAGTTGCTAAAATTGGCCTACCCAAAATAATAGGAAACTCCGCATCAATTTCGCAATCAAGAATAACAAAATCAGCCAGAATGATGAATCAATCTACCTTTATGAAGATATCATAGAGTATTCCAACGGGAAGTTTGATCGACCGGTCCTCCATAAGTAGTCGCATTGTTGTGGATTTTAGTTCACCCAGCCCAAGTTGTTTGAAGATTGCATAGGGTACCAAATTTATACTTGCCCCCAAATCACATAATGCTCTAGTAAACTGAAGCATACCATTCGTGCATGGGATAGTGAATGCCCCCGGATCCTCTTTCTTTCTAATCGTCTCGCTAGTCATAATAGCACTACAATTATGAGAAACTTCGATTGTTTCGAAGTCCATGCTCTCTTCTTAGTGCACAACTATTTCATAAACTTTTCATAGTGTGGCATCTCCAATAATGCTTCCACTAAAAGAAGATTTATAGAAAGTGTCTTGATCACGGATAGGATTTCTTGAACTTTTCACCCTCATTTTTCTTTCGGAGACGTTGACGAAAAGGAGGAGATATTTTGGGAAGAGGTTGAACTATCTTGGGAGTTTAGGTGGTCTTTTGTTTAGCTTTTTGCAACCCTTCGATAGGGCTTTCCTTAGGACTTTCCTCCTTCTCTTTAAGCATATCACTTTCCGGTGTTTGAATGCGCTTATGTTCCTCATCGATATCTTTCTCCTCTTCATGAGCATTCATCCCATCATTATACTTCACATTACCAACTGATATCTTTCCACTTCGAGACACAACTGCCAAATCTTTTTCATAATCAACCCTCAAGGTTGTTGTGCATTCAGCCTCACTCTTTTCAAATAATTTATGCTCCAATTATTCTGAAACATGGATTAGTTGAGCCTCATGTATATTGATTATATCTACGTGACATTTTACTCGATTATTCAATGATGAGAAATCACCTTTCAGCTCTTTAAGAATGTCATCAGATCCTTCAATCTTGTTGTAATAGCTCGGAAACTAGTAGGATAAAATAGAGCTTGACTTGAGGGTTAGAGACATAGATATAACTCAACGTACTTAAATAAAGGGTTTCGGGTTAGAACTTCAAGGTAAGACCCCCCAAGGACCAACCAAGGGTCCTTGAGGAGGAACCTAAATTCTTCCCCAAAACACTGATCCACAAAATGGACCCACTCCCCGTAGGGTCGTCCACACCCTGTGGATAAGGGGTCATGGTTCAGGATCCCAAGAAAAGCCACATACCACCACCCACTCTTTACTAGAAATCCCTGTGGGTCAACCCCACAGCCCGTGGGTGTGGTTTCATGGGTTAGGCAGTTTTGGTCGTAGACGGTTCAGTAAAGACTTAGTGGAACTTTTCAGAATTAATTACGGGTTAAGTGGTGTTGTTTTAACCTTATTTAGACCACCTGTATAGAGACTTTATACCCTTAAATAAGTCATTCCAAATCATTATTTCAAGTCACCAAAAAGAACCCAATTCCCTCTCAAATATTCTCTCTCTAGAAAGTGAAGAAAAAGAAGAAGAAGAAGAAAATCAAGCTAGGTCAAAATTCTCCAATATTACATGATTTGTGAGGGCTTTATATCCAAGGTATGATATATTATTCATCAATTGATTCTTCCATCCATGGAGTCCCCTAGAATTCCCCCAAATTGTGAAGATGAAATCCCCGATTCAAGTTAGGGTTCCTTCCAATAATGTGGGTTATGTTGAGAATGAATCCAATTGAGAGGGTATTGATTGTTTATGATTGATTTAGTAGTGAATCATGTTATTATTATGAAATTACATGTTTTTCATGCCTAATCGATGAAATTCAAGTAATGTAGCTTTATGCCTTTTGAAGGAAAATTGAGGATTCATAGATGATCTTCTAGAATTGGTGATATGTATAGTAATTGTTCAAGTTAATAATGAACTTACACATACTTGAAGAAGTATCTCATAGAGTTCAAAGAGAATCATGAACTTAGACATGCTTAATGAACTATTTCATATTCTTCAAACTAATAAAGAACTAAAATATGCTTAAAGAAGTATTTCATAGTGTTCTAAGGCTCTTAAGTGAGGGACTAGTCCCCAAACCTAGAAGTATGATTATGATGGCCTCAAGTGGTACATAGTATGGATGGGATTATGGGGTCATATCCATGCATTCCAGAAATATGACTTAAATCTACTTATGAAGTGTTTCTCTTATATGTTGTATGCTTAGATTGTATTTCTGCTATAGTTGCCTTTCATGATACATTTGACTAAAGGTGAAGATCCCCTTGTCCATGAGAAATAAGCTAAGGATGATATCAAAAGATGATAAAGTGTATGATGACCTAGATTGGTACTTAGTGTGGGTGAGATTATGGGGTCTTACCCATGCATTGTACAACTATGACTTGAGGTTACATATGAGGTTTTTCTTATGTTATGAAGATTTAAGTACGGACTATGCTTATGGATATGTTGTATATCTTATGTTTATGTATTACGTCTTATGATGACTTGTGCTTATATTAAGTCTATGTTAGAGATCATGCTTGTGTCTTGTATTGACTAACACTTATGTTATTATTTTATGATGTTATGCTGGCTATCCTATTTAGTACAGGTTTTTACTAATGCATACTCAACCTACATTCTGATCAAATTTAAGGTCGAGTGATATTGAGTTACATTCTCGTGGCTAGGTTTCTAGTAGATCAAGGAGTTGAAGACTTGGTGAGTCCTCATAGCATCGAGGATGTGATCACCTTTCTTTTATGTATTTTTTATGTTTTATACTTTTGTATGGGATGCGTCCTAGAGATTTATTCAAGTTGTTTTAGATGGTTTGAGAGAAAGTGTTATAGACTTCCGCTTGCTTTTATAAAAGACTTCGACACTATGGAAAAAGTTTTAAAATTTCCGCATCATTTATATTTCTTTATGTTATTATATGCTAGGTGGCTTCCATTGAGTCTTTTGGGGTTCTATGTGCCATGTTACATAGAGGGTATATCTTTGGGTCATGACAAACTTGGTAATTAGACCAACAGGTTTCGAGTGGTGCTAGGATGTCTCAAATTGTGTCTAGTAGAGGTTTTTTCATATGTGTGAAGCGCATCACATTTATTAATGAGAGACTATTAGATATTTAGGAAACTTCACTTCTTCATTCTTTAAGTCATTCCATTGAGTTTAACTCTATTAGGTCTTTCTCCTAATCTGTGCCATATGGTTTTCAAGATATGACTACTACAAGGGCTAATGCTAGAAGGAATTAGGGAGACAATGTGGAGCAAGAAGTTCCTCTCCAAGGTCTTCCACAAGCTCCTATTGATCCTTTGGCTATGTCGAATGCAGAGATTAGGTCCGAAGGACAAGGTAGACCTAATTTTAAACAAAGGTATTCCGGTCAAGATTCTCCAAATAACCCTAGGTTTAACTAAGATTTAGGTGGTGGGTGTCCATTACCAAAGCCTACTAGCACCAAATATTAAAGGAATCACCGTAATAGGCGCATAGCCAGCATGGATGGTTGTTATGGTTGTGGAAAAAGTGGGCATAAAATGAGAGATTGCCCGGTGCTTAAGGCTAAGGGAAAAGAGGATAAGCAAGTTTCTTCTAGTGGTTCGGATGGGAATTATCAAAAGAAGAATAATTTCTATGCTCCCAAAGCTAGAGGTGAAAAAGAGTGTCCTCATGATGTTGATACCGGTATGTGTATTATGTTTTACTAGATTCTGGTATTGCTTGGTGTTTTGCGACTTTATATGTTAGACTTTGATGTTGTCTTGAGTAAGAGTGGGCAACATAATTGTTATGTATTGTTGATAGTAGAACCCTACTTGGCCATTTTAAGCTTTGGGTATGTTGGTGAAGACTTGAGGAATATGGTGTTTAGATAATGCCTAGATGTGATAATTGAGTAGATTCCTATGGACAGTAGTAGTATAGTTCACATGGGTTAGAGTCATCTTGTTTGATGAATGTGAAAGCTTAGTGATAACTTAATCCGAACTTAGTTGAATTGAACTAATTGATGCTTAGAAAGTCCGTTAGGGTTGCTCCTAAGGAGGAGATGATGTGCTTAGTTAGCAAGGTCGTTGAATCTTCTTAATGTTCATGGTTTGGTTATGTGTGAAGTCATGTGAGTTTTAGGTTTTTCCATGATCTGTTTATGTATTGCCTATTCATAAAAACTAGAGTTTTCAAAGAAAATGAGTTTACATGATTTATTTTCACATGTTGTAGTGCATTGAGTTTGAGTTGCCTGTAGACTTCATGAGCATACCTTAGTGCGGAGTTGAGAGATTCCTCCAAGAATAGATGCTTTTGAGAGTATATTGCATCTAAGCTCCGTGAGAGTGTGTTGAGCATGTTTTAGTTCATAGATCGTAGTTCCTCCTTGAACATGAGTAGATGTTGAATTTCATGCATCTTGGGTTGTTAAATGTAGTACCGTCTTCCTTGTATTGTATTTAGTCTGTTTATCTTGGAGTTGAATTTTTCCTCCTTTGTTTATGTTCATTTATGTGTTGCATGCATAATGGGATGCTCGTCTTGAGTTGTTTCCTTCAAGAGGTGTTTAGAATCGTCATTCGAGGATGAATATTCACAAGGGGGACATAATGTAACACCCTAGAAATTAGTAGGCTAAACTAGAGCTTGATTGTAACACTCTGGAAACTAGTAGGCTAAACTAGAGCATAACATGAGGGTTAGAGTTGTAAATGTACCTCCCCGTACCTAAAAATATAGGGTTTCATGTTAGAACGTCAAGGGACGACCCCTAAAGACCAACCATGGGTCCTTCAAGAAGGACCCTAGAAACTGCCTGGGCAGTGACAAACGGAGGTCATCCACGCCTCATGGGTCAGACCATGCCCCGTATGTCATGACCCTGAAATCAAGCTTCAGAACCTCAACCCACAGTTTACCAGCAAGCCACATGGGTCCATCTACCGACCGTGGTTGCGGGGTCATGGGTGAGGCCTGAAAATTCCTTTTGGCAGTCACACTTAGCCGTATTATGGGGTTTTCTGATTTTAATTAATATTAAGTGAATTCGTTTTACACAAAATTAGACTAACATTATAAGGTTTTTAAGTCACCAAATTAAGGCATCAAAGCCATTATTCTAAAAATCCCAAAAGAACTCAGCCTCTTCAAAAATTCTCTCTCTAAAACTTCAAGGAAGAAGAAGAAGGAATTTGGAGCTAGAGTTTGAGGGAGCAAGCTCTTATACTCAAATTCATTAGAGATTCATATATAAGGTACGCTAGTCCTTCATCCATGTAGTCCCTCGTAACTCAATTTGAAAGATATTAAATCCCATAAAAGCTAGCGTTTTACTCCAAGTAATGGATTCCTTTTCAAAATCTATTCTATTGATTTAATTACTTTATATTATTATTGAATTGAGGATTTACTATGGTTTCATGTTGAAATCTCCCAAGAATCCACGAAATTCCCATATTCCCAATTTGCGACCTTGTGATGTGGATGAATTAATAAAAGAAGAATATTATGAGATTATGGTTGTAGTAGTTGAGCTATTTGAATTATGATTATATCCATATCTAATGTAGTAGTTCTATATGTGTTGAGTGAATATGATCTATGGTCCTTGAAGGTCAAGGTATGAGAATTATGCATGATTATGAGATTTATGTATATTCTTTGAGAACACTTCGAGTGAAGTGTCCATTATTATGATAATGTTGCTGTGTTGATTGAAAGGCTATTTTGATGAACACATAATGAACATAATGTTAAAGGTTTTCTCACATAATGGAGATTCTACGTTGAAAGGCAATTCTCACCTAATTGAATCTAATGTTATATGTAGACATGGACGGTGAAAGGTTATTCTCACGCATAATCTAATGAGATATCCTAATGAAACAAGTTATGACTTGATAAGTACTCTGTGGAATAAATTCTTAGCACCGAATGGATATTGAATGTGAGATGGAAGCTCTCCCGTGATGAAAGGATGAGTTTGTAGAAGTAATTTCATGGGATGGAAGCTCTCTCGTTAAGAAAGGCCGGGTTTCTAGAAACAATCTCCTTATCCCAAAAATAATGTGGCCCCATAAGTTATTTAGCTAATGGATCCACCTAAAGATAACTAATGATGGTCTTACCTTAGGAACGTTGGACAACCCTTTTCGGTGTGGGTAACATCGGATTCCATGTTAAGCTCACTTGGTCTATGTCAGCTAAGGCTTATTCCCACTATGAACAAGAATATGAATAATGAACTATGGCTACTCAAGAAGTTTTACTTATCATGGGTGAGATTATGGGATCTTATTTATGCATTGCACCATTATGCTTTGAGGGTCCTGATGGAACGTTTCTCTTATGATGTAATGATCTATGTAATGAATGCCCTTATGACTTATGTTTTTCCATTATCTTCCAAATGATGCTTTAACTTAGTAAATTACATGTGTTCAACTTAAATAACCCTTTTTGCATGTTTTCAAGGTTTTTTAATCAGGGCTATAATACTTAGTGCATTTTTGTACTAACCCATTTTTTCCGACATTTTCCCAAAGAGTAGGGTATGGTTCTGAAGGTGCTCCTCATTGTGGCTAAAGATTGGATTTGTTCATTTCTCCTTGCTTGTTGGTGATTCCTTGTGATTAGAGGATGGATGTTGTCTTTGTAGTTTCATCCTTGTATTTTCTTTTGGATTATGTTGTGAGGGTTTTATCACTATTTATGTTTAAGTATTGTTATAGATGGCTAATTGAGGCAACTATAGACTTCAAGTTTCCTTTATGAAAATTTTGGACTTGAAATACATTTTTATTCTTTATTATTCTATGCTTATGTTATGATATTCTAGGTGGCTTCCATGGAGACTTTCGGGGTTCTATATGCCTTGTTAAATCTAAGGGGTACCCCTGGGTCGTGATAAGCTTGGTAATCAGGGCACAAGGTTTCGAATGATTTTAGCATTATGTCATATAAGCCACGTCTAGAAAAGTGTTGTTCATGAGTGTTAAATGTGCCACATTTAAGAATGAGAAGCTATAAGATGTTTAGGAAATTCCACCTCTTTCATTACTCTAAAGTCGTGCCTTAGAGTTTAACTCTATAAAGTCCCTCTCCTAATCCTTCTCTTGTGTCTTCAGGATATGAATACACGAAGGGCTATCGCTAGAAGGATGGATGATGACAATGTGAATCAAAGAGTTCCTCCTCAAGCTAATAAAGCTCCGGTTGATCATTTGGTTGAGAATGTGATCCATGCAGAGTTTGGATCTACTATCCTAAATGTTGGCTCAAGTCGTGATGGCTCAAGCCAATAGAGAATTTATAGCTCCGGTGAATCCTAATGTGAATTAGGCTGCTTCGAGTGTTAGTGATAATTCTAGAATGAACCCTCCCGAATTTCGTGGATCGAAAGTGGAAAAGGACCCAAAGACCGGGTATGTGGTTCCTATATCCATATCAAAAAGGTATTTCTTATGATATGAGAGCTAAGTGGCTTGTATGGAGTGCTTCGGGGTTTTATATGCCATGTTACATCTAGGCAGTACCCCTAGGTCATGAGAAACTTGGTAATCAAAGTCTGAGTTTTAGAATGGACCTAGGATAACTCATAAGCCACATCTATTAGTCTCATTCATGAGTGTGAAACGTGTCATATTTATTAATGAGAGGCTACAAGATGATTAGGAAACTCCACTTCATTTATTACTCTTAAGTCATGCGATAAAGTTTAACTCTATAAGGTCTCTCTCCTAATCCTTATCCTATGTTTGTCATGAGTCTACCCAAAGAGCTTATGCTAGAAGGAATGCACGGGAGAATGCGGAACAAGAAGCTCCTCCACAAGCTCCTTAAGTTTCGGTCGATCCTTTGACCGAGAAAGTATCCAAAGCGGAGTTTAGGGCTAGTTATAATGTGTTAGCTCAAGTCTTGACAACACAACCAATAGGGAAGTTGTGGTTCCATCAAACTCAAATATGATTTCGGTGGCTTCAAGGGTTAGGGATTTCAATGGATGAATCCTCTAGAGTTTCATGGTTCCAAAGCTGAGAAAGGTCTTCAAAGGTTTATCGATGAGTTCTACAAGGTTTTATTGATCATAGGAGTAACGCTGGTGGAAACGACAGGGTTAGTTGCTTAACAACTGAAAGGTGTGGCTCAAATATGGTACTACCAATGGAAAGAAGAGAGACCAGAAGATGCGGGTCCTCTTGATTGCGAGAAGGTTAAGGCTGCTTTTCTTGATAGGTTCATTCCCCTTGAAATAAGGGAAGCTAAGGTGCTAGAGTTAATTAACCTTCGACAAAGGAGTATGAGTCTGAGGTAATATGCTCTAAAGTTCACTCAATTGTTCAAGTATGCTCCATCAATGGTTGTGGATTCATGGGCAAAGATGAGTAAGTTTTTATAGGGAATGTCCGAAATGGTGGTTAAGAAGTGCCAAACCGCAATGCTCATTCATGATATAGACATCTCTCGTCTCATGATACATGCACAAAAAATTGAGGAGGAAAAAATCAAGGAAAGGTCTAGAGAGGCAAAAAGGGCTATGACTGATGAGGGTAATTTCTCTAACACAAGGTTTGATGGACAATGTCATCAAAGATTCCGGCAAAAGTTTTCCAATCAAAGTTCCTCCAATGCTCCTACTAACTTTAACCAAGATAAGGTGAATAACTCTAAGCCTCAAAGAGGTAATGGTATTGGGTCTTCATTGACTAAGTCTATTTGTACTATGTGTGGTAGGAATCACGATAGTATGTGCCTAGACGGAACAGATGGTTGCTTCGATCGTTGTAAAAGTGGCCATAAAATGAGGGATTCCCCAATGCTTATGTAACACCTAGTATTCTACGTGTATTACTTCTATTTATATGATGCTTATATATTTCCTTATGCTATAGTTATGGACTCGGTTACCTATGCGACTAGTGACAATAGAATAGGTTTAAAGTGAACTGTCTGTAGATTTTGATGCGACATGATTAAGTTGATATCGATGGAAGTATTTAAACTTGATATCATAAGGTGGTATTGGTGTCTAAAGTTTAAAGTGACATAGAGTATATAAGTTTTATGTTAAGTTAAAGGTATTCAGGTCTAGAAATGGAATGAAGAGAGACATTGCGGAGTTCATTTCCAAATGTTTGGTTTGTCAACAAGTAAAGGAAGAGCATTAGGTCCCAATTGGTTTACTACAGCCTTTGTCGATGCTTGAATGGAAATGGGAGAGAATAACTATGGACTTTGTTTGTGGACTTCCTTGCACTGAAAGGAATCATGATGCAATATGGGTAATTTTGGACAGGCTAACCAAGAGTGATCACTTCTTAGGAATTATGATGGATTACTCACTTGAGCGATTAGCCGAATTGTACATTAATGAGATTGTAAGACTACATGGGATCCTTGTGTCTATTGTATCTGGCCGAGACCCAAGGTTTACCTATAGATTTTGGGGAAACTTGCAGGAATTTTTGGGTACTAAGTTGAAATTTAACACTTCGTTCCATCCCTAGACAGACGGCCAGTCGAAAAGAGTGATACAAATTTTGGAGGATATTCTTCGAGCTTGCATTATGGAGTTTGAGGGTATTTGGGAGAAACTCTTGGATTTAATAGAATTTTCTTATAATAATAGCCACCAATCGAGTATTGGAATGCCTCCCTATGATGCATTATACGTACGTCGGACCCCTCTTTGTTGGAGTGAAATTGTTGAAAAAAAGCTTCTTGGTCCTGAAATTGTGCAACAAACAGAGGACAAGGTAGAAATTATCAAGGATCGTCTAAAGATTTGTTCGGATAGGCAAAAGTTGTATGTTGATCTTGAAAGGCCTGACATTGAATATAAAGTTGGAGATAAAGTATTCTTAAAGCTGTCTCCATGGAAAACGATTAATAGATTTGGCCAATAAGGAAAACTTAGGCCCCAATTTATTGGACCTTATGAGATACTTGAAATGGTTGGACCAGTTGCATATAAATTAGATTTTCCATCGTAGTTAGACAAGATCCACAATGTCTTCCATGTTTCTATGCTTAGAAATATCGTTCTGATCCATCTCATGTTCTTCCAGCTAAATCTATTGAGATTAATCATGACTTGACTTATAATGAAGAACCTATCCTAATTCAAGCTCGAGAAGTCAAGCAACTTAGGAACAAGAGAATCCCCTTAGTAAAGGTAGTTTGGAGGAACCATTATGGAAAAAAAGCTACCTGGGAGAGAGAAGAAGACATGAGTACCCAATATCCGCACTTGTTCCGGGACTAGTTTAAGGTAATTTTGAGACGAAATTTTTTTTAGGGGGAAAGATTTGTAACACCCCAAATACTAACCAAGAGTCGCATGTCGATTTACTATTGCTTAATTACTACATTATGTTTTATTCTCGTTTTGGGAACTTGAAATTTTGTCATATTTGCAAACTTGCTTAACATAAATTGAGACAGTCATTTAAGGGATTTTATTGGGGTATTTACGTAATATTCTAATTAGAATTATGTATAACTTGAAAGGGAGGTGAGGTAATACATATATGTATATATGTATGCATTTTGGGCATCCAACCTTTTGTTGGGCAACTACCTTTTGGAGACAGCTGTTCATGTGATAACATCACTCTTGATAATATATTTTGACACCTCTTCTAGTGAAATTCGTTTCCCTTGAAGTCTAAGAACCTTAGCACATTATCTAACCATTTGTTCTTCAAATTCACAAGAGAAAAACTTGGTCCTTTTGGTTGGAATTCGAGACACACCCTTCTCTTTGGTAATTCATAAAATATATTTATGAGTTGGGTAGTGTTTGGTATTTTATGCATATCTTGATCTCTAGAACTTCGTTTACAATGAATAAATATGATTTGGAAAGCCACTGTTTATACCTACAACTCTTATGTTTATGTAAAACTCTACTTTAGCTATTATCGATTCGAAATATAGGACACAACATAGAACAAGTTTTGTCCAGATTTGGAATTTGAAATCCTGTATGAACAACTGCTAGTGTTTTGAATATATCTTTTTGTACAAAATAAATTTTGCGATGATTCTTGGTTATTTGCAACCTAAATAGATGTACCTACATCTTCCATGAAGGATATAAACTCCAGCTTTGCCTTTTTCCTTTTCAATTCTAAGGTGCAACATGAATTACTAGACTAGTCAGAATCACTATTTTGGGAGCATAGTCTTATTTGTATAGGCAAATCTTACTTGTGATGATAACCCTAATTTACATAAACATTATTGAGCTACTAGGAATTAAGAAAGTTTTTTAATTTTATTTTAAGGTTGTATATACTCGTGAACAAGTTGAGGACCTTGATACGTTGGTTGGTCTATGGTTTGAACTCCGGAAGTTGTGTTGGACTAGTTCTAAGCTAAGCATTGAGGTTTGTGTATAAACTTGTATTGTTTTTACGTGTTGGTTAATCTGAAAGTTTATCTTGGTACCTTGGTTTCCCCTTGTCACTTTGCATTGTCGTGTTGGTATCCTTTAAGACATTAAAGACGCTTGTGTAACTCGCCCACTTGTACGGATTGTTTGATCACCCGGTACTCTTTTTGGGACCTTTTCCTTCTTATGGCCGTGACTTTGTCACTATTGTTATGCCTCTTGATTCAGATCATTTGCCATCTTGACTCTGGATTTTTAGTCCGCCTTAAGAATGGAAGTTGCCCATTTTAAGTACGAACTAGAGAGCCATTTTTAATATGGTTCTTGGTTCTCTTGATTATTGGGGTTTGACCCTTGTGGATACACGACGTCGTCCCTTCTTAATACCTGCTTTTGGTTGGTGTGACCACATGATGTATATATTGGACGAGCCTTGTTGAATCTCTTGGAAAATGATGCTATGAGCGTTCTTGACATTTGAATCTCTAAATATCAAACATGATACTCTTTATATACTGTTTACTAGATTTATTTGTTATTATTCAATTGTGTTGCCTATGACTTAACAAAGATAGCTCTATGAATCTGAGGGCTCAGAACCTATAGTTTTTACACCACTAATCTATATGTTTAGCGATAATTGTTTCTATCCTAGGGAATGATCTAGAGGAGGAATGAAGTTGGACATTGGATATGGAGATTTTGAGATCCTTAAGGAAGATCACATTTGCATATACGCATCTCTATTTTGTATAAACCTTGGGACTTGTACATGATCTATGTGTTGTACATTTCCATAAGCTTTGAAGGCTAATTTGATCATGTCACTATGGGTTGTAATATAAATGTGACTATATCTTTGTTCTTTTCGGGGTTCATTAAACCAAAGTCCGGTAATATACTAAATTTACTATTGGTTTGGATGTTTGTGTGAAGCATGAACTGGCTAAATTTGGTACTCTGAAGTTGGTGATATTCTTTTTATATCATTTTTAAGTGTGAGGATAATATATGCATGAGAATCTCAGAAGTTATTTGCTTAGATTATTTTGGAAGGGTTTTTCCGCCATAAGTGAAAATTCTGCGCAAACATCAAATAAATGTTTAAATGGGAGATGCACATCCTTAACTATTCCTTTTTTCTTTATGAACCTAATCTCTCTACTGAATTATAATCAATATGGACATAGTTAATATTTTTTCAATGTCGCAAGTATTTAATTTGATTTCTTGTTTAAGTGGTAGTATCCTTCTGAAAGGGTTGATGCATCGACGCCCCGTAGGTTCACCCACGCCCCTTGGATCAATTTCGTGTGTAAAGGACCCAAATGGTGACCCTCAGACCCAAACCACGGACCTGCAGGATGGGGCGTCACCCCACATACGATCCTTACGTCTAGGGTCGTGAGTCACCACTGCTTTGCTGTCATGTTTTGACCAAGGTAACGACAAGGTGGTAAATTCCTTTTTAGGTTAGTTAAGTTAGAGAACGGTTATTATTAATTCATTAAAGTATTTTAAGTCTTTTATGATGATGATAGAATATGAAGGATTTCTATAATGTGATGTTGTATCTTGAATTGGTAGGCTTAGGCATCGTCTTCTTGTATAAATGATCGTAATGTGGATTGATGTATCTTAAATTGGTAGGCTTATGGCATCCTTTTCTTGTAGTAATGAATGTGGTCTTGATTGAAGTACGTTGAATTGGTAGGCTTAGACATCCTCTTCTTGTGTAATGAATGTGTCTTGACTTAATGAATATGAATCAATAGGACTATTGCCTTCCTTTCATAAATTAACTGATGTAATGACGACTCTTGAATCGATAGGCCTATGACATTCCTTTCCTAATGAGTCAATGAACTAATGTATCATGAATCGATAGCCCAATAACATTCCTTTCATGTGTATAATAATGTAATGATCAACTATTAATCGATAGTCTTATGTCGTTCCTTTCACAAGGATTCAATGAGCTATCTTAATATTTTACCATGAATCGATAAGATTATGGAGTTCCTTTCATGTGTAATAATGTACCTTGGGTCGATAGGCCAATGTGATTCCTCTCAAGTACATTAATGTAATGTTACTGAAATTCTCTATGGGAATGGAGGCTAAGGACCGAGTGGATATGGTAAGACGAAAGCTCTCCTTACGTTAGGCTTGGGTTCAAATGAACATCTTTCTTATCCCATCACTATGTGCCCACATAAGATATTAGCTAGTGGATCCACTTAAGCTATAATGTTTCTGGTCCTACTTTAGGCAAGTAGACCAACTCTTTACGGTGTGGGTTTATGACGAACATCGAATCAGAGAACAAGATTTTGGAATTGTTTTTAGGATTAATGTCTCACAAGCCATGTCGAGTAGTGTATTTGTTCATGGGTGTGAATGCAACACATTTATGAATGAGAGTCTATAAGACATTAGGAAACTACACTTCCTTCAAAACTCTTTAAGTCGTGTAATATAGTTTAGTTCTATAAAGTAATTTTCCCAACCCTTCTCTTGTGTTTATAGGATATGAATACAACAAGGGCTAACGCAAGAAGGATGGAAGAGGAGAATGTGAATGAGGGAGTTCCTCCCCAAGGTCCTCAAGGTGACCAGGTTCATCAAGGCAATCAAGTTCCAGTTGATCCTCTGACTATGTCTACTGAAGAAGTTAGGTTGGCACTTTTTATGATTGCTTAAGTCGTAACTACTCAAGCCCAATCCATGACGGCCCAATATACTAGGGGTGTTGAGACTCATGTGAACCCTATTGTGAGCTTTATGGCTTCTTGGTTGAGAGACTTTGTGTGGATTAATCCTCCGATGTTTCTTGGATCCAATGTGGGAGAGGATCCCCAAGAATTTGTGGATGAAGTGTATAAGGTAGTGAATGCTATGGGGGAAACTTCTATAGAAAATGTGGAACTAGTTTCTTATCAATTGAATAACGTTTCCCAAGTTTGGTTTACTCAATGAAAAATCAATAGGCCGGTATAAGTGGGTCCTATAGACTGGGAGGAGTTGAAGAAAGCATTCCTTGGGAGGTTCTTTCCCTGTGAGAAGAGGGAGGTTAAAATTGAGGAGTTTATCAACCTTATGCCAGGTAGCATGAGTGTGCAAGAGTATTTCTTGAAATTTCCCAATTGTCTAAGTATGCTCCTACTTTTGTGTCTAACCTAAGGGATGAGAGGAGTAGATTTGTGATAGGTGTGTTCGACTAAGTTGAGGAAGAGTGTCGTACGATGATTCTTCACGATGACATAAATATATCTAGGCTTATAGTGTTTGCTCGACAAATTGAGGAGTTCAAAATTAAGAAAAATAATAGGAAGATGAAGAGGTCTAGGTCCAATGACCAAGGTCAACCAAGGGTTAAAAAGATAGGTTTTAACCAAGATTATTCAAGCACTCCTAGGGTTATCCAAGATGAAGGTAATGGGTCTCCATTTCCTAAAAATATTTGCACCAATTGTGGAAAGAAACACTATGGGAAGTGCCTAGCCGGTAGTAGTGGGAGCTATGGTTGTGGAAAGAATGATCATCAAGTGAAAACTTGTGCTACTCTTACGGCCAAAGGAAGGGAGGCAAAACAAGCTTCTCTTAATGGCCCGGATCTTAATGCCCCAAAGACTAATCCTTTCTTTGAACTTCAGGCTAGAGATGACAAAGGATCTCTTCCGGATGAAGGCACTGGTATGTTGATAGTTCCTTATAGTTGTTAATGTTGTATTAAGGTCCCTATGTTGTTTTCATGTTAGCCTTAGTTTGGGTTTACTCCCAAGGGGGAGATGGTATGTTGAATAGTAAGGGAGTTGAGAGTTCTAATATCCTTTATCTCTTTCCTTCTATTCCTATTCAAGCTTGAGGACAAGAGTTCCTTTTTGGCTTGTTTCATGTTTTGGAGTCATGTCTGATTGTGTGTTTCCATGGTCTCTTTATGTTATGCATGTTCTTGATGAATTCATGTTTAAATTATAAAATGAGTTTTTATGATTTATGTTCTGCATATGGATGTGTTTAGTATGAGTTTCCTATATGCTTCATGAGGTGAATTGTTGAACATGCCTAAATGTGATTTTAAGAGAAAATGCATAATGTCGTTAATGATGATATGATGGGTATGATTTGAGTTGGAGAAGGTAATTCCTCCAATGAAATGAGAAATATTGAAGTTTTTGTGCATAACAAGTTTGTAGATGTAGTTCCTACTTCCTTGTGTTGCATTGATCTTTTTGATGTGAAGTTGATATTCCTCCTAGTTTTGTGCATTGTTTATGATTTTGCATGTATGATGAGCAGCTAGTTTTGAGTCTTAAATTCCCTTAAGTGCTTAAAGTGTCATTCAGGGATGAATGATCCTAAGGGGGAGATAATGTAACGACCCGGAAAACTAGTTAGTGAAACAAACACCTAACGAGTTCGTTTTTAAGGTTGATGTGTGGTTTGAGGTTCTAAAATGATGTCCCAAGCTTAGGTTAAGGACTATTGGGGTTAAATATCAAGGTATGACCCCCCAAGGACCAACCAAGGGTCCTTGTGGGTGGACCCTAAACCTTAACCCCAAGGCTGCCACAAGTTAGCAAAAGTTGTCAAAATTTTTGGAGCTGCGGATGCGACCTACGCCCCGTAAATCCATCCACACCCCTTGGATGGCTTCCGTGGGTCAAGGCCCCATATGGTGACCCTTAGACCCAAACAACAGACCTGCATGACGCGTCGTCATTCCACCTACGGTCTGTAGGTCTAGGTTCCTGAGTCACTACTGGTTTGTTGTTAAGTTTCGGCCATGGTAAGGGCAAGATGGTTAATTCCTTCTTAGGTTAGTTAATTTAGAGGACGGTTATTACTGATTAATTAAAGTATTTTAAGGCTTTTAAAAGTATTAAAACTCATTTTTTCAATTCATTAATGCAAACACTCAAATTAGAAACTACCTCTCTTCCAAATATTCTCTATCTAGAAACTACCATTGGAGAAGAAGGATTCAACCTTTCAAGCTCAACATCTCACCTTCCTCGTCAATTTTCATGGATTTTATTCCTTAAAGGTATGGTAGTCTTCATCCTTGATTAACTTTCATTCAAGGTGCCCTATCAAAAGATGATTTCAAGTCTTCAAAGGCATATATATGATGAATTATGAATGGATTGTGGAGTTAATGATGACTTATGGAGAATTTCTTCTACGAACCCACGTTTCCCCCAAAATCTTAAGTTCTGAATTGTGATTGGGAATTGATTTATCATGAAAGTATGTTGACTTGTTTATGTTTATATTGGATTAGTTATTGAATCATGTTAATTACCTTATCTAATGTAGTATTCTGGATGTTTGGGTTGAAATGATTTTTAAGCCTTGGAGGGCAATTTCATGAAAAATCTATGTATGATCATGATGTGAAATGTGTGTGTGTGATCTCAATGAAAGCATTATGATCATGTTTAGAATTTAAATGTGTTATAATTGAAAGCATATTCTCAATTAACACTCATGAATTATGATGATAAAATGTGAAGGATTTCTATAATGTGATGTTGTATCTTAGATTGGTAGGCTTAGGCATCCTCTTCTTGTATAAATGAATGTAATTGGATTGAAGTATCTTGAATTGGTAGGCTTGAGGAGTCCTTTTATTGTATTAATGAATGTGTTCTTGATTGAAGTACCTTGAATTGGTAGGCTTAAGCATCATTTTCTTGTGTAATGAATGTGTCTTGACTTAATGTATATGAATCGATAGGCCTATGGAATTCCATTCATAAATGAACTAATGTAATGACGACTATTGAATCGATAGGCCTATGGAATTCCTTCTCTAATGAGTCAATGAAGTAATGTACCATGAATCGATAGGCCAATGGCAATCCTTTCATGTGTATAATAATGTAATGATGAACAATGAATCGATATGCCTATGGCCTCCATTTCGTGAGGATTCAATGAGCTATCTTAATAATGTACAATAATGTAATGTGAGTGAAATGAGCATCTTTTTTATCCCATAACTATGTGCACCGAGTGGATATGGTAAGATGGAAGCTCTACCTACGTTAGGCTTGGGTTCAAATAAGCATCTTTTTTATCCCATAACTATGTGCACACATAGGCTATTAGCTAGTGGATCCACCTAAGCTAAAATGTTACCGGTCATACCTTAGGCAAGTAGACCAACTCTTTACAGTGTGGGTTTATTACACCGGATTCCATGTTAAGCTCACATGGTCTATGTCGGTTAAACGCATATTCCCATCATGTGAGATGTGCGCTATGGTTACTCTAGAAGTTCTACGAAGTGTGGGTGGTAGTATGGGATGTGATTCATGCATTGCACCAGTAGGCTTTGAGAGGACTATAGTGAGTTCTGTAATGTCTTAATTGCTAATGAATGAAGGTGCTCTTAATGAATCTAATGAAGAATGTTAACTTATGTTCTTAAATGTAATGTGCATGCTATACTTAGATTGTATTATGAGTTACTTCCTTGTTAAGACTTATGCAATGTTTATGTTCCTTATGTATATATATTGTTGAAAGATGAAAAGGAAGAATGGTAAGTTCACTTTTGGTGGCCTCTATGTGGTACTTAGTGTGGATGGTGGTATGGAACGCTATTCATACATTGCACAAAGTATGGCTTGGGGTTACTTAAGGTGAAATCTTAATGTAGTGGAATTACTTGTATGTTGGTTATGTTTGTATATTATGCCTCTTATACATATGTTCCTGAAGTTTTCTCAAATTGTCATATAACATGATTTTCAAATAACATGTCCATTTTAAACATGGTTTTTGCATGACTATCATACTTAGTACATTAAATGTGCTAACCCATATTTCTTCTATTTTTCTACAAAGTGTAGGTTCCGATACTTGAGTTGATTATCTCTAGTTGAGGCTTGGATTGAGTTCTTCCAAGATTAGTGGTATGTCCTCATTGAATTGAGGAAAAGTGTTTTGATGTTTCTTGTCTTTCATTGTAATAGACACTTTTATACTTTTTATTGGAAAGGGGTGTGACCCTAGTTTTGATTCGGAGATTGTTTTTAGATGGCCATGTGAGACTAGTAGACTTCCGTTGTATTTAAATGATTTTTCGACTATATGGATTAAAAGAGTTTTAAATTTAGTACTATTTTTATTATCTTATGTGATTACATGCTATGATGCTTGTATCAGACTTTTCGAAGTCCTGTATACCGTGTCACGTCCGGGGTGTAGGATTTTTCCTCGCATTTTTGTGTGATCTGTTTCTCGGAATTGGAATACTTTGCCGCCTAGCTTTTGAATTTCCCAATACAGCTCACAGTTGGTTTTCCAAACCCCGTACATTAATTTTGTGGTTAAATTCAAATGCAATAGGTAAATATATGTTTATATTTGTTGGGTAATTGTTTTACTCATATTTTATGTGTGCCCATTATTTATTTGAACTTGCGCCTAAATGCTTAAATTGATGATTTCCCGTGTTTTGTGCATTAAAATTGGTCCTAAATTATTGGGTTGTGGTGATTTTGTCTTGGGTCTAGTTGGGTGAAATCTGAGTAGCCGCAAATTGTGCCAAATGACATCATTTGCCAAAACATGGAACGTTTGACATCATTCTTAAGGGCAAAAGTCGTCATAAGGCCAATTTTGGCAAATCAAGGGAAGTCTAAGTACCCTGAAGGAATGGGTCATCTAGGTCTGGTACTAATTGCTTGGTCTGTGTGTTTGATTTTGAATTTGGGGGCTGCGGGCTTGATTTTGGGAAATGGGGTTGAAATTTCGCATGTTGAACTGTTTGGCGAGCAGTGTCAAGCTCGCTGAATTGATTGGTGGTTCACCAACGTCGTCCTTTGATTCCCCTTAATTTCAATTTTTTGGTAAGTTGATTCTGTAACTTTTGTGGAAAGTGTGAATTGGCGGAGTTCACTTGGAGATTCACCGAAAGGTTCCTCATATCGACCTTTCTTTCCCCTAACACCTAAAATACACTATAATATTTGGTGGGCTAGTCAAAGCTCACCCATTGGTGTCGGTGATTAGCTAAAGGGCCCTCAACATCGCCAACAGGCCTTGTTTCTGAAAAAATCCCGTGTTTTGTGCATTAAAATTGGTCCTAAATTATTCGGTTGTGGTTATTTTGTCTTGGGTCTAGTTGGGTGAAGTCTGAGTAGCCGCAAATTGTGCCAAATGACATCATTTGCCAAAACATGGAACGTTTGACATCATTCTTAAGGGCAAAAGTCGTCATAAGGCCAATTTTGGCATATCAAGGGAAGTCTGAGTACCCTTAAGGAATGGGTCATCTAGGTCTGGTACTAATTGCTTGGTCTGTGTGTTTGATTTTGAATTTGGGGGCTGCGGGCTTGATTTTGGGAAATGGGGTTGAAATTTCGCATGTTGAACTGTTTGGCGAGCAGTGTCAAGCTCGCTGAATTGATTGGTGGTTCACCAACGTCGTCCTTTGATTCCCCTTAATTTCAATTCTTTGGTAAGTTGATTCTGTAACTTTTGTGGAAAGCGTGAATTGGCGGAGTTCACCGAAAGGTTCCTCATATCGACCTTTCTTTCCCCTAACACCTAAAATACACTATAATATTTGGTGGGCTAGTCAAAGCTCACCCATTGGTGTTGGTGATTAGCTAAAGGGCCCTCAACATCGCCAACATGCCTTGTTTATGAAAATATTTCGAGTTGATCCTTTCAGCGAGTCCGATCTTGCTCGCCTAAACAAGTCGACGACTTGGCGACTTGCCGATTGGTTTAGCGAGTCTTTCTGCTACTTTATTTTTGCAACTTTGTTGAATCATTTCTAACACTTTTCGATGTGTTTTCCAGATATGGCTACACCCAAAGTACCAAGAAGAGACAGATCACTCCGCAAGCAGGAAAAAGATATGATTATAAATAAGGATATAGTGGCATCCAAAGCCACGGTAATTAAACTACCTACCACTGGAGGGAAAGGAAAAGGAAAGGGAAAGGCACCCTTGTTTGAGTCAATGGAGGTCAGCTCCGACAGTGATGAAGTCTACACGACTCATCTTACCACATTAGACAACGAGGGAGAACACCTGGTTTCTCAGGCTACCTGTAACGACCCGACAGCACCCCTCATCGTTACCGGCGTATTCGACCTCGAAGAGGTCTTATACATGCCATTAGCATTCGTCATAGCATGTATCATAGAATAAAATCGCAGAATATTTAAAACTTTTACTTTGGAAGTTCAACTTCACTTCATATATGAAAAAGAGAATCTAACTTTATCACAATGTACCAACTAGACATAGAAGTATCGAAAATGGGACTTAGCCCTTACATCAATAAGAAGTATTGAAATAGGAAAGTACAACAATGTCTTTCACATACGCAAACAACTAAACATAGAAGCTAGATCATAGGGTCTTGTCCTCGGACTTGAGGACTCACCTACTTGGGGAAGCAACTCCAAGTGTCTTGAGAAGTAATATTGAATCCTCAACGGCCCGATCCTAAATATTTGGGGAAAAGGGAGAAAATATGGGTTAGTACAACACACGTACTAAGTATGGCTACTATTCATGAAAACCATTGAAACATGCATAAAAGGACAATTAGTCAAAACATGTTTTTAACCAAGTAAATCCAATATGCACACAAATTAAACATCATAGTCCAAACCAACATAATATCATACCAACATGTAGACAACCCAAGCAATACTAGTGCAATGCAAAGACTAGAACCCCATAACCCTATTCAAAGCCAACTATCACATTAAGCAACCTACTTCATGCATACATTCATAAGATCATATTTCATCATAACTTACCATATCCGTAATGATCATACATCACATAGCTTCAACATACATAAGTCATAATCATCATAATCATAAGAGAACACTACTACAACCATCACATAGGATCCCACAAGTGCAATGTGCAAGAGAAGTCACATACACTCCCTTAGACTATGTAGAAACCCTTAAGAAAGCCCTAGTAAGAGTTCACACCATTCATACCTTTATTTAATTTTACATTAGGGAAATATTGTAATAACCGACATAGACCATGAGAGCTACATGGAATCCGATGTACTACTCCCACACTGAAAAGAGAGGGTTAACACTTGCCTAAGGTGTAACCATTCGTACATACCTATCTAGGTGGATCCACTAAGCTAGAGTACTATGTGGGCACATAGTTAAGGGTCAAGGAGATTGCTTCTAGAAACCCTAACTTACTAAATGTGGGGTTTTCTATCTCATGAGACAACACATGCCGTCCTGACTTGCTAAACATGAGGAAACCCATCAGGGGAGCCGAACTTACTAAACGTTAGACCCCATCTCATTTACATGCCCTTTCGGTGCTAAGCACCTAATTCCCTTTTGTAATCATCTTTAGTCATCACATGAGTTCACATTATCCTTTACTAGACTCTTATGTAGACATCTTACCATAATAGCTCAGTTGTGTTCATAAGTGAGTAACAATTCTTTCACTTTAGAAACACTTAGCAAGTGAGTAAACCTTTCACCTTACATTACATTATAATATTGAGAACTACCTTTCAATCATATAGCAATCATACCATAACATACATACATACTTCATAGATAATTCAAGTGTAAAGGGTTAAGGATAAGGAAACTAGGTCATCAACACCACAACATCACATTAGGTATAACATCATTATAATTTATGTAATTCACCTTTCATTCTTAAGTTCAAAGAAGAACCAACCTTCATACCCTCTTGCCGTTCATGGGACATTCATACTTCAATTACCCAACAAATTCATAACCAATACATAATATAAGGTATTTCATGAAGTAATAACATAATCAACATCAATATAAGCAATTGACATATTCCATTCGTAGCCTTGAAGGCTTCATTCAAAGACTCAACCCTAATTTCATAGAAATTAAACATAACCTAGGGTAGAATCATCATACAAACATGAATTACGTAACATCACATTCAATTCATAGCCTTCAATCAATATGCAACACAAACTAAGGTAAGAATTAAGAAAAGAAGGAGAAACATAGGTCTCATGTGGAATCCTTCAAAAAACCACCAATACATCATAAATTCATCCATAATAGTTCGTATAACATTAATTTTAATTTAGAAAGAAGACCCGCATTTTTGGATTGAAACCTAGAAATTTGGAGATTTTGAAATTGATCTTGAGGGGGCCTCTTGGGGAAAGGAATCCCAAGAGTAATAAGCAACCATACCTTAGTTAATTCCTTGAGAACTGACGGATAAAAATCAAAACCTTTCTTCCGTAGATGAACCTTGGTCTTCTTCTTCAATGGGGTTCTTAGTTGAGAGGGCTTTGAGAAATAAATGAGTTTGACTTCTGAGTTCAGTTGTGTGAGTTTAAGTCTTAGGGTTAGGGTCTTATAGATAGATTTAGAATGATAATTAGGTAACTAACCACCCCTCTTAAACCTTAATTAAATAACTAACTAAAACTAAGATCCTTAAACTAAAAACTAAAACATAAAAACTGCAAGGACTTACGACCCTCCACCTACGGACCGTAGGTGGAGTTACTGACCGTACTGGTCATCCGTCGTTTGTTACTGAGGCTCCCTTTGGGGGGCCAAGTCTCCCACGACGAATTTTGGGCTCACAACCATGCATTACGATCCGTAGACCAGTTTACTGGCAGTGAGTCTTGGTCTCGTCGTTTGCTACAGTTTTGACAGCTTTTGGGTCAAAGTTTTGGGTCCTCCTCAAAGACCCCTAGGGTGGTCCTTGGGGGGTCGTACCCAGAAATTTGGACCCTAAACATGTATTTAACTAATTTAAACCTTTTTACGAGTTTATACCATCATAGACACTCCCAAACCTGCCCAAAATTTAAGGACACACTAGAACACATTCTTCTCTAGTTTCCGGACATCATGGTCGTTTCTTGACGTTTAGACTTTCACTCTTCCAAACCAATTCAATTGCATTACTTTAGGTTTAGCAACATCATTTTAAATATTTTTAAGTTATTATTCATAAGGTGAGGCTCTAACTTAAGTCATAGAATTTCTGAGGTGTTACACTACCATCTTTCAGCCTGAGGATGACCAGCTTCTATTGGCCCCTAGTGCAAAAATGTGCTGCAAGAGAATGCATGATCTTTCTAGTATTCGGGTACTAAAAACTCTTCTTCCTTCAACTTCCGATCATACTGTGGTCCCCGCACCACCTATAAAGGGTCCTCCTCAACAGTCTCTCAACATACTAAAGGTCGAGGGACAGAGAACTATCATTAAGAAGAAGAGGTTATCCACAGATTTTGTGGTGGATAGATATCTAGAGATAAAGAGCACCCTGAAGTCCAATAAATTCAAGATCTTCACTAAACCCAGAGGTTCCTACATTCCTAAATGGTTCCGGGAGTTATACGTAGCCTATGGAGCTTTGATAACAAAGTGAAAGAGCATGGTTGCTACCTTCAAACTAGTGGATCATGTGGTTTTCCTGCAAAAGAAGGTCAAATGTGATAATGATTATATCAATTTCGTATTGGAATGCACTTACAACATTGTAGATGACTACCAAAGTATGATCAAGAAAATGGTAATGGAGGATATGAAAGGTTGGCTGCACCTCTCCTTTCCGACGGTACTCCTAGGTGGATTGAGGCCAGAGTACCCATAGAAAAGAAAGATCTCAATGTTGCAGCGAGATATTAGTTTGGGTTTATCAGCAGTATAATCATGCCATCCCAGAATGAGTCGATCCTGCGCCACACAAAGGCGGCCTATATTAGCTCTATCATTGCTAGGAAGAGCTTAAATTTAGGTGTGATCATTGGATAAGAGATGTCCATGAGAGATAGTTAATAACATACATCTCTCCCCTTTTTATTTTTGATATCTGAGTTGTAGAGACGGGCCTGTGTGTCGCAAGTTTAAAATATGGATGTGGAAGTGACTCCCATCTCCTCTACTAATATCTATCGTATTGTGACTGAGTACTTAAAAGATTAGGTTGAGAGAAAGAGGGAATCTGTGGTTGACACATCCCTGGCGATTAATATTGAACCATTACCTGCAGAGGCAATATTGCCCACTCCGACCATTAGGCCTTCAGGTATTTCTAGCTCTGCCTCTTTTGTGACTCTGAGTTCTTCTGTTGCTCCGCCACCTCCTAGGTTTGCTACTGGCACTGCTACATTCTGACCTCCACTAACCTAGGCCATGTTGCTAGGGATGGTGCACCTAGCCTATTCTGCTGATGTGCTTGCCTCCAGGCTAGAGGTTGCGGTCCGTGGGATGATTGATAGAGATCTCACCGATGCACTGACACCTCTTAGGGATTCTAATGATGACTTCATAGAGAGGATATAGCTATGTGAGAGAGGTTATGGAGCAACTCATGAGGTGACTGCCCTAAAGGCCTCGATTGCGGAGATGAAGAAGGATGTCGACTAGCTGAAATCCACTGATATATCTCTAATTTTTGGGACTGTAGAAATCCCTAACGACTCGGACATATATATTTTGGCATCTTCTTATGTGCCTCCGGCTACCACTGGAGATGACGTTAGAGCAGATGACGCGGCTACATAGTCTGAGGTTAAGACTGATGAGGAGAAGCTTCGTATTTAGAAGAAGACCACTAATAAGGTGGAGCAGGCTATGGTTCATTCTACTGTTCAGACCTCCTTGAGGGATACATCTGTGGCAGGTGTTAGTGCAGCTACAATTGATGAGATACCGGGAAGTGATAACCAGACAGATGGAATGAATGAGATGGAGACTTTACCAAGGCTTAGCCTCGAAGGATGACATTTTTGCCTCCCTCTCAATTATTTTTATTAAATATCTTTGTTTAGTTGCATCTAAGGACAACTGGTTTTCTTTTATGGGTGGGGTGAGGTATTTCAATACCTACGTCTTGTGATTCTCTTTTGTTTGTGAATATTGGGTTATGTGATCTATACATGCGTTTTGATCTTGATTTTTGTGGATGTTTTAGCTTGTGGTCCCTTGTTTGAATGGAAATGGTTTTGAACCTATTTATTAAAATTTTGCCACCTCTATTGTGTGTGATTGTGGTTGTTCTTGTGCGAATTTGAGCATCGATTGTGATCAATATCGATGACCTAAATAGTGCTCTTTATTGGATCAAATGAATGTGCGGCTATGATCAGGCCAACGAAGTTTATAGACAATGTGTGAACTTTTAGCATCTCGTTGGGACTAGCCAGTTATCGAATGAGTCACTTGTGATGAAATTGCAGGCTAGCTGGGAAGTGTGGAGTCTTGTTTGAAATTGGTGCCAATGCCTTGTGTGATGCGATTAACTTGAACATTGCGTGTGATGACACCTAGAATTTGGCTCGTTGGTTCGGTTGACTTAGTGATGGAAGTAGTTAAAATGATTTTAGGCAACAATATTTAAGAGTGAAACAATTTGACAAGATACCTCTTTCGTGGAAAACCTTGTAAGATGTGTGAACCTTGCTTGAACCCTCTTGAACCTTATCCTTTTCTTGGAAGAAACTTGAGCAATTGTAATCCCTTTTTATCCACTTACCCATAACTTTCATGAAGTGTCATTTGTTTGAATAGCCAACTTAAGCCAAAAGCCTAAGTTGGGGGTGTGGTGAAATGAGAAGGAAAATCAAGAAGTGTTAGAAATTTCCTCTTGAGCAATAGTTTTTAAAAAGACGGAACCCCTACATGTAAAAAAAAAAAAGAGAAAAGAAGAAAACAAATATAAATAATGAAAAAGTTGTGAAAAAAAGTAGTGAAAGTTGCAAAATAAATTGGGTAACCGGTAGTTCATGTGAAGTTGAATAATGGGGTGGTATATGAGCATGATTTTTCTCACGACCCAAGGGTACCCCTTAGATGTAACATACACATGGAATCCCGAAAGACCCATGTATGCCTATTAGCTTTTCATCATCACATAAGTATAGAATAATAAAGAATAAAACACAATTTCAAGTCTTAAAGAAATCTTACATAAAGGTAAAGCGAAAGTCTAGCATAGTCTCATTAAGCGATCTACTACAATCGGAGTCTCAAAATACTAGGGTCACAGCCCTTACAATAGAGAACATGAATATGTCTAGAACAACTAAAGAAATGAAACAACAATAAAGCTCTTGTACTCGGATCCATGACGACATACCACAAGCTTGAAGAGTAGTTAACCCAAGCTTGAACTAGAAGGAATCACCTTAGACGGTGGAACCTACCTTAGTAGAAAAATAGAAGAAATATGGGTTAGTATAATTAATGCACTAAGTATGGTAGCTATGCATGAAAACCATTTAAGATGCTAAAAAGGGACACTTGGTTAAAAACAATGCATTTGATCAAGTTTATAAACTATCATTTGAACTAGTGCAAAAGCATAAAATACATGCATATTCAACATATTAATCATATCAACATAAGAAAACAAACCATAAGAACCATAAAAGGAACCTTGTGCAATGTATGGATAAGGTCCCATACCCCTTCCAGGTAAAGGAAAACTCATTAAGTGGTTATAGTTCATAACTCCAATTCTAGTTCATTCTATCATAATGGGATTAGCTTTAACCGACATAGACCACGAGAGCTTAGTCATGGAAACCGGTGTCCACCCCACACCGAAAAGGGGTTGTCCTAGGTGCCTAAGGTAGAACTATAACTTTTAGCTTACATGGATCCACTATCTAAAGACCTATGTGGGCACATAGTTTATGGGATAAGGGGATTACATCTAGATACCCGCCCTCTACTAGCTGAAGAGCTTTCATCCCATGAGACTTCTTCTAGAAAGCCGCCCTCTACTAACGGAGGAGCTTCCATCTTATCATCATATACTCTAGGTGCTAAGAACAATTCCCTTCGAGTTTATATTTAAGTCTTGACTTGAAGTAATCATTATGGAGAAGTATGTTGACACTCTATCAATGAAATTCATGCTAAAGATCATAGATCCATTAGGGGAGACTAGTCTTCATCCCTTAGAGCCAGTATATGGGATTAACCTATCACATTATATGATACTCATACCTAAGTGTATTCATAAGGTTACTCATCTAACCAGTATCACAATTAGATCATAATAGAAGTATATTACTCTGAAAGAAATCTAATTGAATGCACACAAGTCTCATACATATAGCTAGTTCTTATGCTTTTCCCTTCTAGGGTTATAGATCACTATGCAGAAATATCTCTAGAATAACTTCATTGAACATGTATAATAACCTAATTCAAGTAAGCAATTCATCACATACATAATTCGAACACAATCTACTAACAAAGACCCATATACATGATTGAAGATCCAATTTAGGGAAAACCTAGAGATTCATGGATTGTTAGATAATTCTTTAGGAAAACAGTAGCAATTAATCAAATTGACCATAATATAAGACAATAAACATATTGATATCGTTTTGAAAGTGAATCCATGCCAATGATTGAAAACACTAGGTCCTTGGAGAAATTGAAGTTTGAGAAATAGAGTTTTGAAGGGCTTTATGGATGGAAGCTATCCATAAATCAGCACTACCATACCTTGAGTGGAAATCCTTCACGAAATTGGAGAGGAAAGTTGAGTTCTTGAACCTCGGTCTCCTAGTTTTTCATCTTATTCAATGGTGGTTTCTAGAGAGATANGAAATTGAAGTTTGAGAAATAGAGTTTTGAAGGGCTTTATGGATGGAAGCTATCCATAAATCAGCACTACCATACCTTGAGTGGAAATCCTTCACGAAATTGGAGAGGAAAGTTGAGTTCTTGAACCTTGGTCTCCTAGTTTTTCATCTTATTCAATGGTGGTTTCTAGAGAGATAATTTTTTGAGCGGTTTCGATTTGGTTTTGGGAATTTATTTTTATGACTTTAGATGGGTTATTTTAGGTGGGGAAAATACTTATATGGTCCTTTAAAATAAGGTTAAAATGACACCACATAGCTATTAATTAATTACGAAGTTACTAAAGAACACCACATAACTATGAATTTCATGAAGAACATGCATCATTTTAAGGAGATCATGAAAACATACCATTTACACATGACTTCCAAAACAAGGAAATTTTAGAGGAACTATTAACCTGAAGCTTTAGTAGGAGTAGAAGGAAACAGATGAGGGTATGAGGACTTCTTGTCCGTCTCGGCCTCCCAAGTAGCACCCTCAACTAGATAATTTCTCCACAAAAATGTAATGAAAGCTACCTCCTTGTTTGCTAATTTCTTGACTTGTCGGTCAAGAATCTCTACCAGAACCTCTTCATAGGAAAGACTTTCATCAACACCTAACCCTTCTAATGGAATAATGTTCACTGGATCTCCAATACAATTTTTAAGGATAGAAACATGAAATATCGGGTGAACCGGGGCCAACTTATTATGCATGTCCAACTTATAGTGATCTTTCCCAACACAATCCAATATTTGGTAAGGACTTACACACCAGGGACTGAGTTTCTTCTTTTTGCCAAACCTCATCACACCCTTCATGGGTGAGATTTTCAAATATACCCAATCACCAACTTCAAATTCTAACTTTGTTCTCCTCACATAGGTATAAGACTTTTGCCTAATTTGAGCCGTTTTTAATCTCTCTCTAATAAGTAGAACTTTTTCAATAGCATCATAAACCGAAACGGGGCTAATAAAACCAATGTTACCTACTTCAAATCATCAAACCAGAGACCTACATCTCCTACCATACAAAGCTTCAAAAGGAGCCATACCTATGCTTGAGTGGTGACTATTGTTTTAGTCAAATTCCACCAAAGGAAAGTGGTCATCCAAATTACCTTTAAAATTTATTACACATGCCCTCAATATGTCCTCCAAAGTTTGAATGGTACATTCCACTTGACCATCCGTTTGAGGGTGGAAAGTGGTGCTAAGCTTCGCATTAGTGCCAAGCTCTTTTTGGAATGACTTCCAAAAGTGAGATGTAAATTGAGGACCTCGATCCGCAATGATAGATAAAGAAACCGCATGCAACTTCATTATTTCCCTCACATACAACTTGGCATAGTCTTCTGCCGAGTGTGACGTCTTAACCAGAATGAAGTGGGCTGATTTGGCCATCCAATCAACAAAGACCCAAATAGAATCATATTTCCTTCGAACAAACCCACAATAAAATCCATACTCACCTCTTCCCACTTCAAAGTAGGAATCGGCTTATCTTGTAAGGAACTTCTTCGCCTTTGATGCTCAACCTTGACTTGTTGAGAATTAGAACATTTTGCTACAAATCCCACAATATCCTTCTTCATACCATTCCACCAATAAACATTCCGTAGATCACGGTACATCTTGGTGTCTGATACGCTCAAATTACACCTCCTTACAGAAGTATAAACGATCGTTATCAAGTAGAGAACCCAACTTGTAGGTTGGGATCGATCCCACGAAGAAATGGTTTAGACTTTACTTTAACTAACAATTATATTCAATTAGTCAAATTATTTCCAGAAACATGTAATAAAAGGGGCGTTATGCTTGTGTGAAACAAATAGTAAGAACTTAATAAGTAATCAATAATCACACTCAACTTTGGTTGTTATCAAGATAAGAGAAATAACTAGGGTATACGTGTTCTCCACAATCTCATAACGCAGTAATCCTAGTAATAGCAATCATTTTCTAGTGTATTACTTGCAAAGTGATACTTTAGTTACAAATACATGCAACACACTATTAAAGAATTGCTTATTTACTATTCATACTTTGTTAATCGATCAGGGTTCCCACAACCCTAGTTGTGGATTTAGTTACTCATATTGGCAAGAACACAATTCATAATCGTAGATGAAGAAATAATGAACTTACGTAGAGAGAATAATAAACCCAGAAATATTACTTGAATTGTAAAGCCAAAATCTTTAAAAACGAACTTGGAAAATCAATAATTGCTGGAGTTGCAAATTAATCTCCAAAGTTACAAATAAAAAAATAGAATCATAGTGTCTAACCCCCAAAAACAAGGTTTACATGTCCTATTTATAGAAAACAAATCCTAAATAAAAAAGGAAACAAATTAAGGAAAGTTTTGTTTAGGTACGCGTCTTCAATCCACGAGACCGACTTACGGATCGTCGATGGATCTACGGTCCGTAAGTCCCTTCCGTCACTCGGGATATAGAAAATATTTCAGCTTCCAAAAATCAGCTTCTCTGAAGAAAACGACGGACCAGCAGTACGGACCGTAGATCGACCTATGGTCCGTCAATCCCCTCCGTAGCTCCATACTTATTGCGTGGTGTAGCTGCACATGTAGCAACCAATAGGCTATTATTTTTTTACATTTTCTGGACACTTTTTACACACGGACCCTATATTAATTCTAGCCAACACTAAGAACTAAAACACTAAAGCACCTACCTACATTGATACAAAGACGCAAGTAATCAAAGAATGCTAAACTACTAAATGGAAAATAGAACCCTATCGTTGGCTAGATTGTACATCTTGGGTTGCCTCCCAAGCAACGCTTGATTTAACGTCGCGGCACGACACAGGTGTCTTGATTACTCAGACTTCATCAAGATTGCGGACCTCAATCACTTCTTGCACAGTTTCAGCATTTTCCAGATATATCTTGATCCTTTGCCCGTTCACCACAAACCTTGTTCCATCCTTATTTTCAAGCTCAACTGCTCCATGCAAGAGAACTTTTGTGAGAAAAAATGGCCCGGTCTACTTGGACTTGAGTTTGCCTGGAAATAGGCGCAACCTAGAGTTGAATAGCAGCACAAGATCACCAACCACAAATTCTCGCTTTTCAATTCTTTGATCATGATACCTCTTTAAATTCACGCTTTTAGGCGAAACTCATCAAGCACATTCAAGTCATTCATCCTTTGATTAGATGCAGTGCCCCAATCCAAATTTAACTTCTTCATTACCCATATAGCCTTGTACTCTATCCTTACTGGTAAATGACAAGACTTCCCATATACAAGTTGGTAAGGAGACATACCTATGGGGGTCTTGTATGCAGTGCGATATGCCCATAGAGCATCATCAAGATTCCTTGACCAATCCGTTCGATTGGCATTCACAGTCTTCGGCAATATCTGTTTGATTTCTCTGTTGGACACTTCGACTTGCCCGCTAGTCTGTGGATGATACGGAGTGGCTACATTGTGACGTAAACCATATTTCTCAAGTAGTGCCTTGAACAACTTATTACAAAAGTGAGAACCTCCATCACTAATAATAGCCCTCGGTGTACCAAATCTGGAGAAGATATTCTTTTTCAAGAATGCGGTGACACTTTTACCTTCGTTGTTGTAGAGCGCTACTGCTTCCACCCACTTCGATACATAATCAACCACAACAAGAATATACTTCATCCCATATGAACTCATAAATGGACCCATAAAATCAATGCCCCATATTTCAAACAATTTGATCACCAGTATAGGATTCATAGGGATCTCTTGCCTCTTTGAAATCCCTCCATCTCTTTGGCAACGATCACAAGACTTGGCGAAATCATGAGCATCTTGGTGGATGGTAGGCCAATAGTATCCACACTGCAAGATCTTATGTGCAGTCCGAATATCACTATGATGCCCACCAACGGGCGATGAATGGCATGATTCAAGTACACTGAACATCTCAACCTCAGGTACACAACGACGAATAATCCCATCAGCACAACTACGATACAAATAAAGTTCATCCCAAAAGATTTTCTTCACATCATGCATAAACCTTTTCCTATGGTGAAATGACAAATCGGGTGGCACAATATCGCTTGCCAAATAATTAGCAAAGTCTGTGAACCAATGAATCAAATCATTAGAAGCAGCCACTACATGTTCATCTAGAAAAGCATCATTAATTTCAGCCCTATCTCCAAGCTTTAGCATGGCTTCCTCCTCTAATCTGGACAAGTGGTCGGCAACTTGATTTTGGGTTCCCCTTCTATCTTTTACCACAAAATCAAACTCTTACAGCAACAATACCCATCTAATCAATCGTGGTTTTGCATCCTTTTTCGCCATCAAATACCTCAATGCAGAATGGTCAGTATGCACGATGACCTTAGTACCAAGCAAGTAGGAACGAAATTTTTCGAATGCAAAAACCACCGCAAGAAGTTCTTGTTCGATCACAGTATAATTCTTCTGGGCCACATTTAGGGCTTTGCTAGCATAGTAAATAGGGTGCAGGATTTTCTCGTGCCTTTGACCCAATACTACACCAAGTGCTACTTCACTTGCATCGCACATTACCTGAAACGACTGTTCCCAATCCGGTGAAATAATGATAGGTGTTGTAACCAACTTTTCCTTCAACTCTCCAAATGCTCTAAGACAAGCATCATCAAAATAGAAATTACTCTCCTTCTCGAGCAGTTTTGCACAAGGGATGTGCAATGTTTGAGAAATCTTTGATGAATCTCCTATAAAAACATGCATGCCCAAGAAAACTTCTAACACCTTTTACAGAAATGGGTGGTGGAAGCTTTTCTATTACCTCAACTTTAGCTCTATCAACCTCAATACCTTTCTCTGAAATTCGATGACCCAACACTATACCTTCTTTTACCATGAAATGACATTTCTCCCAATTCAGCACCAAGTTGCAGTCTTCACATCGTTTGAGCACCTCGACCAGATGTTCTAGACAATGATCAAACTAATCACCTACAACTGAAAAATCATCCATGAACACTTCCATAGTGTCCTCCACCATATCAGAAAATATCGACATCATACATCTCTGGAAGGTCGCTGGAGCATTGCACAATCCGAATGGCATCCGTTTGAAAGCAAAAGTCCCATATGGGCAAGTGAAGGTGGTCTTCTCTTGGTCTTCTGGAGCTATAGAAATTTGATTGTAGCCCGAATACCCATCAAGAAATCAATACCAACCCTTGCCTGCAAGTCTATCCAACATCTGGTCCATGAATGGCATATGAAAGTGGTCTTTTTCTGTCCACGCATTCAACTTCCGGTAATCCATGCAAACTCTCCATCCAGTTACAGGCCTCATTGGAACAAGCTCATTTCTTTCATTTGGAACCACAGTCATACCAGCTTTTTTAGGCACACACTGCACAGGACATAACCAATTACTATCTGAAATGGGATAAATAACTCCCGCATCCAGCCACTTGATGATCTCCTTTTTGACTACCTCTTGCTTAGGTGGATTTAATTTTCTCTAGTGCTCAACATTGGGCTTATGATCTGGCATGAGTTGGATTTGGTGAGAGCAGATACCGGGGGGAATCCCAATAATATCTGCAATAGTCCACCCAATCGCTTGCTTGAACTTCTTTAATATAGTCACCTAGCACTCTACTTGCCTTGCATTCAAATCTTCTGCAATGTTGATCGGCAAAGTATTCTCTTCGGCTAAATATACATACCTCAAGTGTGGTGGTAGAGCTTTAAGCTCCAATTTCGGTTCTTCCATAATAGATGGTCTTGTGGGTGGAGACTCGTAATTCTTCATGTTTAGCTCATACTTCTTTGGTTTGGACCGGTATTCACACTTATCAAGTGCGGCTACCAACTCATCATACTCTTCAATATCATCACTAGCGAAATTCATCATGACTGCTGCTAGTGCCTCAATATCTAGTCACTCTTCAATTTGCACTTCTGACCCACTCTCTACTTTGTAAGTTATAGCTGATACTGTTTGGAGCTCACCATTCTGCTTCATGGACCTACAGATATTGAAAGTTGCTTCTTCATTGTTCAGTCTGAACTTCATCTGTCCCTTTTCCATATCAACCAATGCATGCCCTGTGGCAAGAAATGGTCTCCCAAGGATGATGGGGACCTCGAAATCAACCTCACAGTCAAGAATCACAAAATCCACCAGAAAGATGAAAGATTCTACTTTCACTAGCACATCATGGAGCACACCTATGGGCCTCTTTATAGTTCGATCAGCCATTAGTAACCGCATTGCAGTGGCCTTTGGGTCCCCCAGACCCAACTTCTTGTAAATAGACAAAGGCATGAGGTTGATGCTAGCATCAAGATCACATAATGCCTTAGCAAAGTGTAACAACCCTATAGTACATAGAATCGTGAAAGTACTAAGGTCTTCCTTCTTCTGCACCAAAGATCTTATAGCAATAGCACTACAATGCTGCAATCTATCATCATCTTCAAAACTCACAGACCTTTTCTTTGTCACCATATCTTTCATAAACTTTGCATACCCAGGCATTTGCTCCAAGGCTTCTATCAAAGGAACATTGATAGAAAGTTGCTTCAACATGGTGATAAACCTGCGGTATTTACCATCTTCAGTCTTCTTCACTAAGCTCTGTGGAAAAGGTGGTGGAGGTCTAGGTATGGGAATCACTTTCTGAGATATCTCCACCTCTTGCTCTGTTGCTTTCTCAGCATCTGGTCTACCCTCTATCGCATCATCTTCTTTTCTAATCTCAACTTCCTCCACAGACGGCATAGGTGGATCTATGGTTTGCTTACCTCCTCGAGTAGTAATTGCCATACAATGACCATCATTCTTTGGATTCTGGATGGTGTTGCTAGGAAGAGTGCCAAGCTGACGCGAGTTCACTGTAGTAGACAATTGCGTCATCTGCTGCTCTAGATGCTTTATTGACACTGCATGGGCATCAACCTTTTGACCAATACCAGATAAGTCGTTTCTCATCTCCTTCACATTCTCATCAGTCGCATCAAACCTTCTCATCATCTTCTGCAGCATATCTTCGATACGCGTCATATTACCCTAGCTTCCCTAGCACCAGATTCCCGATTTTGAGGGGGAACAAAGGGTCCAACCCGATCGTTTCTGTTTCCATAGTTGTTCCTATTGTAGTTGTTGTCGCGATTGAAGTTCCCATCTCGGACATAGTGACCCTCACGGTTGTAATTTCCATAGTTCCGACCTTGGCGCTAATTCTTCGTGTTGGATCCTTGGGCATTTGGTCGAAAACCCCCCATTTGTTCATTCACCGCATAAGTGTCCTCTTCATAGTAACACTCCTCAACTGGTGGTGGAGGTCTAGTTAAGTAGTTTACATCATTTACCTTTTCTCCTCCTCCACTCACATACTTCAATACCAACCCCAACTCTGTCCTCATCTGAGCCATCTCCTCACGAATATCATATGCAGAGTTAACAGTTGCATTATGAACGACAAATGTGTTTCTCCCAGTATCTGACCCTATAGTGCTTCACGCTTTATTGTTGCGAGAGATCCTCTCCAATTTTTCAACAATCTGTGCATATGTACAATCACCATATGAGGGTCCAGTAATAGTGTCAAGTACTGCTTGATTGTTATCATCCTGTCCTCGATAGAAATATTCCTTCAGTGACTCATCGTCAATACGGTGGTTTGGGACACTTCTTACGAAAGTAGTGAATCTGTCCCACGAGCTATTCACACACTCTCCAGGTAATGCCACAAAATTGTTGACCCTATCTTTGTGATTGAGCTTCTTAGACACTGGATAGTACTTTGCTTTAAACACTTCTAATAGTTGGTCCCATGTGAAAATTGAGTTATAAGGAAACTCAGTGAACCATACTGCAGCATCGCCTATCAGTGACAGAGGGAACACTCGTAATCCAATGACATTCATATTCAAGTCTGGTCTACCCACACAAATTTTGCACACCACCCTTAGCTTGGCCAAGTGAGCATGTGGATCCGCCGATGGTCATCCTAAAAATAAGCCTCTTGCTGTAAGCATCTGCATCAAACTAGTAGTCACCACAAATGTGTGCCCTGGAGGTAGAGGAGGTAGGACAATGGGTCCATTGGAGTCTGCTATGTCGATGTTAACCCGATAGTTGTCATGTTGTTGTGGGCCTAGTGGACCATGTACTCTCACTGCATCTCCCAATTGATTTTCAGCTAGACCCCGGTTTTCCCCACCAACTACTCTTGGCTGCTGTAACTCAACTGCTTCATCTAGATTTCCTCCGATAGGATGAACTGGAAGTCCTTGATTGTTCATTCTTCGCAAAGTTCTGTTCAACTCTGGATCGTACGGAGTAAGTGGTTCGTCTTGGCTCCGTGTACTTGGCATACACTAGAGTCAGAACTTGAGAGAGATAAAAACAAAGAAAAAAAGTAAAATTAGGAAATATTTGACTAACGTTCAATAATGTAGTTAGAAATAAATCTAAAAACCAGAATCCCCCCGGCAGCGGCGCCAAAATTTGATACGCTCAAATTACACCTCCCTACAGAAGTATAAGCGATCGTTATCAAGTAAAGAACCCAACTTGTAGGTTGGGATCGATCCCACGAGGAAAATGGTTTAGACTTTACTTTAACTAACAATTATATTCAATTAGTCAAATTATTTCCAGAAATAGGTAATAAAAGGGGGGTTATGCTTGTGTGAAACAAATAGTAAGAACTTAATAAGTAATCGATAATTACACTCAACTTTGGTTGTTATCAAGATAAGAGAAATAACTAGGGTATACGTGTTCCCCATAATCTCATAACGCAGTAATCCTAGTAATAGCAATCCTTTTCTAGTGTATTACATGCAAACTGATAAGTTAGGTATCTCTAAATCCTTGGTCCGGCATCTAGGGAATTTTACCCCGCACCATGGTCCGTCTACGTGTGTATAATTTACTAACCCTTACCTTTACCTCATATTAGTCATCAAAATCGATGTTTGACTTAGTTATTACTTCGCACCAATCGACACTAGCCTATTAGATAGTATCACACTAAATCTATGTTGATAATTCTTTTCTTGTTGATTACCTCCTTGGTCCGGCAAGTAGCAACAAGGCGAGTTCTAACGTTGGCCACCGTTAAAAAGACTTCTAACCGAAAGAATTATCAATACATGCAACACACTATTCAAGAATTGCTTATTTACTATTCATACTTTGTTAATCGGTCATGGTTCCCACAACCCTAGTTGTGGATTTAGTTAGTCATATTGGCAAGAACACAATTCATAATCGTAGATGTAGAAATCATGAACTTACGTAGAGAGAATAATAAACCCAAAAATTTACTTGAATTGCAAAGCGAAAATCTTCGAAAACGAACTTGGGAAATCAATAATTGCTAGAGTTGCAAATTACTCTCCAAAGTTACAAAGCAAAAATAGAATAATAGTGTCTAACCCCCAAAAACGAGATTTACATGTCCTATTTATAGAAAACAAATCCTAAATAAAAAACGAAACAAATTAAGGAAAGTTTTGTTCAGGTACGCGTCTTCAATCCACGAGACTGACTTACGGATAGTCAATGGATCTATGGTCCGTAAGTCCCTTCCGTCACTCGGGACTTAGAAAATAGTTCAACATCCAAAAATCAGCTTCTCTGAAGCAAACGACGGACTAGCAGTAAGGACCGTAGATCGACCTACGGTCCGTCAATCCCCTCCGTAGCTGCATACTTAGAATCTTCAAAAATCAGGTACTGGAACTCTCACAGTCTCACACTACGGATCAATAGTACGGTCCATAGATCAATCTGCGGACAATCAATGGGCACCGTGGTTCCACACTTAGTCAGATTTCCCTGATTTGTCCTCAATACCATGCCTGCTGATCTACGGTCATAACCTACGGATCGTGAATGGACCTACGGTCCGTAGATCACCTCTGTGGATGCCTTTTTCTGCATTTCCTTCAGCTATCTCTAAACTTCCGCGCCTGAACACCTTTCCTGCAAAACATGATAAAAACCAATATAAAAAGGCCCTAGACACACACAACTTGTAAGTGAAATGTATTAGAAATACCGTAAACTCACAGTATATCAGTGGCTCCCTGATTAATAGAATATCTAGAACCATGAGCCTCTTCTAGAATTTGCTCCCTTAGCCCATCCACATCCAGAACACATATTCTACCTTCGTATATAAGTACCCCATCTCCCCCATGGGAGAAAGCCTCAACGGACTTACCAAGTACTGATTCTTTCAACTCCATTAATATAGGATCAAGGAGTTGCTTAGACTTCACATTTACAACAAAAAAATATTCAGAGCTACTATGAACCATAAACCTCCTTTGAGAGAATGCACTAATTCCACACCTAACTAGGCCAATCTATGCACATCACAAACTAACTCTTTCTTGTCATCCTCTATGTGACTCACACTACCCATGGATAGTCTACTATGTGCATCTGCCATGACATTAGATTTCCTGGGGTGGTAAAGGACACTCATGTCATAATCCTTCAAAAGTTCCTAGCACCTTCTTTGTAAGAGATTTAAGTCTTCTTCGGTACACATATTGAAGACTTTTGTGATCGGTGAAAACATCTACATGGATACCATATAAGTAATGTCTCAATATTTTTAAAGCAAATACTACCACCGCTAATTCGAGATTGTGGGTCGGATAATTCTTTTCATGAATCTTGAGTTTCCTTGAAGCGTAGGCAATCACTTTATCCCTTAGCATTAGTAAACACCCCAACCCAATTCTCGAGGTGTAACAATATACCACAAACCCATCAGTACCCTCCGGTAAGGTTAACACCGAAAAGGAAGTAAGTCTGTCCTTCAACTCTTGGAAGCCTTTCTCGCAAGCCTCTGACCAAACAAACTTACCTTTATTTTGAGTCAAAGACATCAACGGAGAAGCAACGGAGAAAAAACCCTCAACAAATCTTCTATAATAACCGGCCAAACCCAAAAAGCTTCTAATATCGCAAGGACTTAGAGGTGTAAACCAACTCTTGACCACATCCATCTTTTTGGGATCTACCTCAATACACTTGCTAGACAGAACATGGCCACGAAAAGCCACTGACCTCAACCAAAACTCACATTTACTAAACTTTGCGTACAATTAGTTGTCTTTAAGGACTTCTATACAATCTTGAAATGGTCCACGTGTTCACCTTCACTCCTTGAACAGAACAAGATATCATGAATAAACACTATCACAAACATATCAAGATATTGTCAGAACAACCTATTCCTTAGGTCCATGAATGTTGTTGGGGTATTAGTTAGACCTAAACACATTTCTAGGAATTCATAATTACCATATCTTATTTGGGGGGTCGTCTTGGGAATGTCAACTCCCTCACACATTGTTGGTGATAGCCCGAACGTAGATCAATCTTTGAAATGTAGCTAGACCCTTGGAGTTGGTCAAACAAATCAACTATTCTGGGAAGGGGATACTTATTCTTTATAGTCACCTTGTACAATTGGCGGTAGTCAATATACATTCTAAGGGACCCATCTTTCTTTATCACAAACAATACCAAAGCACCCCAAGGTGAGATACTCGGTTGAATTAAACCCTTCTCTAGAAAATCCCTTAGTCGTCCCTTTAATTCTTTCAATTCGGCCGGATCCATTCTATATGGAGGGATGGATATGGGTTGTGTATACGGCAAAAGATCAATGCCAAAGTCTAATTCCCATTCGGGTGGTATGCCAGGCAAGTCATCGAGAAAGACTTTTGGAAAATCACTCACCATGGGGACCGACTCTAAAGAAGAGACCTTGGACTCAACATCCATCACCCTAATAATATGATAAATGCATTCCTTGGAGATCATTTTCCTAGCTTTAAGACAAGAAACAAATTGACCTCTACGAATGGAATTCCCCCGTTTCCAATTTAAAATTGCCTCTTTTGGAAATTGAAATTTGACCACCCAGGTCCTTCAATCTATAGAGGCATAACATGCATGGAACCAATCCATACCAAAAATTACATCAAAATCAAACATACTTAACTCTACCAAGTCCACCATGGTTATTTTGTGAGACAAGGAAATAGGAAAAGTTTTATAGACTCTTTTTTCCACTACAAAGTCACTGACCATGGTGGAAACTGAAAATGTCTCTACTAATATTTTGGTGAGTATTTTGAACTTCATATCCACAAGTGATGTAACAAAAGACAAAGTGGCACTGCGATGTAATAAAACATATACATCAATAGAAAAGTGTTGCAACATATGGGTTACCACATCCGGGGAGCTCTCTTGGTCAACTTGTGATTGAAGAGCATACAAGCAGTTTTACTTTCGGTCATTGGAGTTGGAACCATCTGACGGGGCTTGCTTTCCCTCTTTTGGCCTAGCCGCAGTTGTTGGACAATCTCTCATCTTGTGGCCACTATTTCCACATCTATAGCACCCATCCAAGCTAAGTAAGCATTTTCCTTCATGTTTTCTACCACACTTTGCACAATTAGGCCTAGCAACATATGAGCCACCACTATTAACTCCTTTAGGTTTATGGTTGGAGACTTTACCTTGTCAACCCTTGGAGTACTAGAGGAGCCTTGATTGGAGAACCTTTGCTTGAACCTTGGACGACCTTTCCCATCGGACTTAGTATTGGAAAAATTCCCTACAATGATTCTAGCCCTCTTTACCTCTCTATTCATTTCCTTGAGTTTTGTCTACTCAATTATTTGAGCATATACCATGAGCCTTGAAATATCCATATCATGATAGAGCATTGTCGTACGACATTCTTGTTCAACCAAACCGGACACTCCCATTACATACTTATTCAGTCTAGCGCTCGAATTTTGCACCAAGGTTGGAGCATACTTGGATAGTTGGGTGAACTTGAGAGAATACTTTTTCACACTCATTCCCCCTTGACGAACGTTCATGAATTCTACCAACCTTTGTTCCCTCAACTCTAGGGGGAAAAACCCATCATGGAATGTTTCTTTGAACACCTCCCAACATATGGGACCCTCTTGGCCTCTCATCCTTCCATTGTTCTTACGAATTTTGAGCTACGTCTTTTAGTTGGTAGGTGGCTAGCTCCTCCTTTTCATCCGAAGACACCCCCATAGCACCAAGTATCTTGCTAACCTCATCAACAAACCTTTGGGGATCCTCTTCGACCTTGGAACCAAGAAATTTAGGGTGGGGGGCGGGTTCATCTTAGAAAAATCCCTCAATCTCGAAGACATAGAACTCACATTGGTATTCACACGAGGCTCAACATCCCTAGCGGCTTGACCAGTCATAACTTGGGCTTGAGTTGTTACGGCTAGATATTAGACCATCATGGCTTGAGTTACCATTTGCATAGAAGCCCTAAATTCTGCTTGAGTCAAATTTATCGGACCAACCAGTGCTTGCTCATCTAGAGGAGTTTGATTCCGTTGAGGAACTCCTTGATTCAAATTCACCTCTTCCACCCTTCTTGCATTGGCTCTTTGTGTAGTCATTTACTGAAGACACAGGAGAAGGATGAGAAGGAAGACTCTATAGAGTTAAACTGTAAGACACGACTTAAGAGTAATGTAAGAAGTGCAAGTTCCTAAAATCTTATAGCCTCTCACTCATAAATGTGGAACACTTCACACTATGAACAAGACTCTACTAGACGTGGCTTATGAGACATAATCCTAGAATCATTATAAACCTTTTGCTCTTATTACGAAGTTTGTCAAGACCTAATGGTACCCCTACACGTAACATAACACATAGAATTCCTTAGGACCCAAGTATGCCCCTTAGCTTATCATCATCACGTAAGTATAGAATAGTAAAGAATAAAACACAATTTCAAGTCTTTAAGAAATCTTTCATAAAATTAAAGAGGAAGTCTAGACATGGTTTTATGAAGCTATTTACTACAATCGGAGTCTGAAAATACAAGGGTCACAACCCTTACAATAGAGAATATGAATACGTCTAGTATAACTAAAGAAATGAAACAGCAATAAAGCTCTTGTCCTCATATCCATAAGGACATACCACAAGATTGAATAGTAGTAAACCCAAGCTTGAACTAGAAGAAATATGGATTAGTACAATTAATGCACTAAGTATGGTAGCTATGCATGAAAACCATTTAAGATGCTAAAAAGGAGAATTTTTTGAAAACTATGCATTTGATTAAGTTTATAAACTATCATATAAACTAGTGCAAAAGCTTAAAATACATGCATATTCAACATATTAATCATGTCAACATAAGGAAACAAACCATAAAAACCATCAAAGCAACCTTGTACAATGTATGGATAAGGTCCCATGCCCCTATCCACACTAAGGAAAACTCATAAAGTGATTATAGTTCATACTCCAATTCTAGTTCATTCTTTCATAATAGGATTAGCTTTAACTAACATAGACCACGAGAGCTTAGTAATGGAATCCTGTGTCTACCCCACACCGAAAAGGGGTTGTTCTACTTGCCTAAGGTAGAACTATAACTCTTAGCTTACTTGGACAAGGGGATTGGTTCTAGAAACCCGCCCTCTACTAGCAGATGAGCTTTCATCCCATGAGACTTCTTCTAGAAACCTGCCCTCTACTAACGGAGGAGCTTCCATCTCATCATCATATCATCTCGATGCTAAGGACAATTCCATTCGAGTTTATATTTAAGTCTTGACTTGAAGTAATGAATATGGAGAAGTATCTTGACACTCTATCCATCAAACTCAGGCTTAAGCTCCTAGATTCATTAGGGGAGATTAGTCTTCAACACTTAGAACTACTATATGTGACTAACCTGTCATATTATATTATACTCATACCCAAGTGTATACATAAGGATAATAATCCAACCAATATCACAATTAGATCATAATAGAAGTACTTTACTCTCAAAGAAATCTAATATAATGCACACAAGTTACATACATATGGCTAGTTCCCATGCTTTGCCCTTCTAGGGCTATAGATCACTATGCATCAATATCTCTAGAATTACTTCATTGAACATGTATAATAACCTAACTCAAGTAAGAAATTCATCACATACATATGAACACAATCTACTAACAAGGACCCATATTCATGCTTCAAGATCCAATATAGGGAACATGTAAAGATTCATGGATTCTCAGATAATTCTTTAGGAAACAGTATTAATTCTTCAAATTGACCATAATATAAGAAAATAAACACATTGAAATTGTTTTCAAAGTAAATCCATGTCGTAGATTGAAAACCCTAGGTCATTGAAGAAATTGAACATTGACAAATCAAGTTTTGAAGGGCCTTAAGGTAGGAAGTTATCCATAAATCAACACTACCATGCCTTGAGTGAAAATACTTCACGAAATTGGAGAGGAAAGTTGAGTTCTTCTTCTTCATCAATGGTGGGTTCTACGGAGAGAATTTTTGGAGAGGTTTTGATTTAGTTTTGGGAATTTATGTTAACGTCTTTAGATGGGTTATTTTAGTTGGGAAAATACTTATATAGTCCTTTAAAATAAGTTTAAAACGATACCACATAACTATTAAATACTTAGGAAATTACTAAAGAACCCATCCATCAAACTGCCAAAAGGCAATTTCAGGGGTTATCCACGCTTGGAGACCCACGAACTGTGGGTGGGACCAGGGCCCATGCTGGTCATCCATGGTTTGTGGCTGGTAGTTTGTTTTTGGGAACTCGACCTACAGAGGCAGGCCACGTGGCGTGGACCTATCCATGAGGCATGGGTCCTACCTGTATCTACTGCCTTCTGCAGATTCCACAAAACTTCACCCATGCTGCCCCCCTACGGGGTGTGGGTTGATCCACATGCCGTGGAACCCATTCGTGGGTAGTGGAAGCCCTAAGGGTCCTTTCCTCAAGGACACAAGGTTGGTCCTTGAGGTTTAGGACGTGACCTCCTAACTCCAAACCATATATTTTAGAGCATCTTGAAGGCTCTTATTCTAACATCAAACTCTAACTTAGCCTAGTTAGTTTTAGGTTGGATACTAGTTTAATCATGAGTTTTTCGGAATGTTACAATTTAAATGTTAAAGCAAAGGAGGAATAGTGATATTCAGACCACACTTCATGAAGGTAAAAGCCACTAAGCCTAAATGACCATACCATTATACTCAGCCCCGTTATAAACCTTGAAAAGACCTTGGTGATCTTCAGTGAGCTGAAATGAATAATGATTGGAAAATAAGGGCAAACCTATGGGTGAAGTCATACATTTGTTCATATTTGTTAATGTGAGAGTGTCAAGTGATTCCTGAACTTTAAATTGTTGAAAAAATGTGTTTGAACATGGAATCATCTTTGTTGTGAGGGCATTTGAAAACCTTTTTTGAGCTTGAACTTGAATTTGAAGCAAGTACTGTGAACCTGAGTATCTTTAACAGTGGCGAGTCACAATTTGAATCTTTGAGTGCACAACTGATCATTGCATGAGTAAGTTGAACCTTATTGTGTGCATTTATGTTGTGTCTTATGCAACAATATTTGAGACATCCTTGTTGAACTTTTGATCTTGAGTTTTACTTGACAACAAGCAAAAGTTTAAGTTGGGGTGTCGATGAGTACGAGATTTGGACTCATTCGGGGCTTTGTTTATATAGATTTAGTGTCCTCAAATGCTTAATTTGTGCATAAAATGATGTTTAAAGCCTTGATTTTCAGGTATCTGAGTTGAGGAGCAAAGCAAGGACACTTACAGGTAAAAAGAAACAAAAAAAACTGAAGAAGTGAAGAAAGGAGAGCCTGAGGATTGCCAAGAGCACTTGGCATGTCGCCGAGTGGCTACTTTGAGCACCTAAAGTTCCAGTGTGGCAGCCCTTAGGGAAGAAACCAAGTCGGTGATAAAATGGGATAGTCGGCGAATCATCGAGTAGTTCTGCGATGCAAAGAGAGATCGTCCAAAGTTACAGGACTTGAGGATGCTAAGAGTCAAGGCAGAAAGGAGATAAAATAGAGTAATGGGTGGTTCACCGAGTATTTCGGTGAAAGTGACTTATATCGCCTAATGGTCCTTCGTGTATTATTTTTGGCAACTATAAATTATATTTTGAACAATTAATTTAATAAGTCAAAGTAGTCCAAAACTTTTTTCTCTTGAGTTTTTCATAATTTCTGAGTACACTTGAAGGATTTTGGAAATTCAATTAGGAGATTTTACAAGTGGGTTACTGATTTTCTTCGATTTTGTGCATTGTAATGGCTAAATTACTCTTACCCATTTGATGGCTAATCGATTTGGTAATCATTTTTACTCTTTTGTGATGTTTGGCTAAAAGCCCAATTCTTGGTGCGTGATGATGTGATTATGGGTTGAATTAGTTTATGGGTATTATTTATTACTAGTTTAAATGCTATATTGAAGTGGGTTTAATCAATTATTGTGGTTGAATTTATGTATTATTGTTGCAAATGCAGTTCTAATTTTGTGTTCTTGGCGATCGAGAGAAAGAAGTTTTAGAACTAAGATTATTGATTAATGATTTGCAGGTATTTGGTTGAGTTGGGTTCAGCTCATGAGAGTGAATCCTAAACCTCATCTTACCCATCTAGCTCGAGAGAGTGGATGAATTAAGGTGTGGGATATTCGGAAGAAATCACGTGATTTGGGATAGTTGTTCGAGAGAATTCTATCTCCCTTATAGTCTAGTCTACCCACAAATTTTTAGTTATTTACTAGTGGTTTCAATTACCCATATATCGAAATTTTCCTATAATCGATCAAATCCCGAGAATTCCTCTCCTTATTTTTATTTCAAATTGTTTGTGAATGAGCTGTAGTTGTTAATTGCATTACAAAAACAACCATCTAACATTCATGTCACCCCTGTTGATTTGCTTCATGTATGTTTAGATAATTTCTATTCCTATATCTAGTTATATCATACTCATACTTCTTGATTGAATTTTAACATGTACCGCTCCCTCTGGGACTCCACCTCAATTAAATTGTTGGGTTATATATTGCTTAACGACCATTTACACTTAAAATTAGATGAACTGTATTTTATAGACATTACTCAAAATTTATCAATTCACACCAAATTCATTGTGCTTTATTGATAAGGTACTGCAGCTCTTCATCTATGGATATAATTCATCCGGAGCCCTTTCAAAATTCAAATTTCAAAGGTGAAAATCCCAAAAAGTTAGGATTTGATTCAAAAGTCATGGTTTCCTTTCAAAATCGATTCTAATGATTGAATTATGATATATTATTCATGTATTGATGATTTATTTTTGGTTTTTATGATGAATTCCTCAAAATCCATGAAATCCCGATATTTCCAAATTGTGATATTGTGATGAAAGTCTTTTTTGGTGAAAGAAGGATGTTATGAAATTATGGTTTTAGTGATTGAAGTTACTTGAATTATTATGTTATCCATTTCTAATGAAGAATTATAGATATGTTGATTGAATATGAGTTTTGAATCAAGGGAAAAGTATGAGAATTATATATGTTTATGAGCTTTATGTATATGTTTTAAGAACACTTTTAGAGTAAAGTGTCTATGATTATGATGTAGTTGTTGTGTTGTTGGAAGGATATTCTCGTATACACACATATGCATGAATATGATATGATGTGAAATATTTTATCACAATATGGATATTCAAAAGTTGAAAGGCTTTCTCATCTATTGAATCTATATGTAGACATGGACGGTGAAAGGTTATTATCACGCATGATCTAAGAGCTATCCTATGAATTATGTTGGATTGAGTGTCAAGATATTCTTACATGAATATGAACTTAAGTAAGCACTTACTATGAACTCTGTGGGAAGTAATGTTGAGCACCGAGTGGATATTGTGTATGAGATGGAAGCTTTTACACTAGTTGACTCCGACTTCCAATGGGATCCTTCTACACTAGTTGAGTCTTGGTTCCAAAAGTATGTCTCATGAGATTGAAACCTTATACGCAAGTGGAGTCTAGGTTTCTAGAAGAAATCTTCTTATCCATAAACTATGTGACCCAATATGTTATTTAGCTAGTGGATCCACCTAAGCTAAAAGTATGCTTCAACCTTAGTCAAGTACGACAACACTTTTTGGTGTGGGTAACACTGGGGGATCATGTATAGCTCACATGGTCCCATGTCGGTTAAAGCTCATTCCCACAGCAACAATAAGAACTATGGTTACTTAATAATATTTGTATGTAAGTTCTCAAAGGTTTTTATGATTATGATAATTATGTAGACTATGTTTTTATGACTTATGCTCTCTAAACTCTCGAATCATGTTTAAATTGATAAATTGCATACTTTCAAATGAAATGTCCATTTTTAGCATGTTTCTAATGTTTTTATGCATGACTTTCATACTTAGAGCATTTTTGTAATAACACCTACTTTTCCTACATTTTTCCAAAGTGTAGGGTCCGGTTCTCAAGGTTATCATCATAGTGGCTAATGCTTGGACTTGCTTAGTTTCCTAGCTTGTTGGTGAGTCCTCATGTTTCGAGTATGGCTTTTTCTCATTATGTAGTTCCATTTCTTGTATTTTCCCTTTTTGGACATGTTGTACGGGCTAGGCCCTCTTTCATTCAAATATTGTAATAGATGGCTATTTTGAGACTTAGAGTCTAGACTTCCGCTTTTCTTTTATCAAAATTTTAGACATTGAGATGTGTTTTTTCTTTATTGTTCTATTTCTTATGTTATGTTATGCTAAGTGGTTTGTATAGAGTCTTTCGGGGTTTTATACACCATATTACATCTAGGGTGTATCCATGGGTAAGACCCCGAGAGGCCTTATACAAGACACTTAGCATATCATAACATAGAGTACTAAAAATGAGGAAGAATTAAAACTTTTCAATACAATCAAAGACTTTTATAAAATGAGCGGAAGTCTAATACCATAGTCTCAAACTATTTTAAACAACAATAAATAAGTCGTGGGATGCAACCCATACAACAGTCTGATACATCAAGGAAAACATAAAAGAAAGGGCTGATCACATCTTCAAAAACAATGAGGACTCACCAAATCTTCATTTCCTTGATCAACAAAAGAGCTAGTCACGAGTGTGAGAATCTATGTCGCCGGAACCTACATTTGATAAGAATGTAAGAAAAAGTATGCGTTAGTACAATCAAGTGCTAAATATGATAGCTAGCATAAACAACAATGTAACACCTGGAAAAGTAATAGGTGATACTAGAAACTAACATCTAAGTCTTAAAGTTTTATGCGTCATTTGTAGGTGTAAAATAGCCCAAAAATTTGACGAAGTATAAGTTCGAGTGAGGGTTCAAGGAAGGTAAATGACCCAAAAAATTTGACGAAGTATAAGTTCAAGGAAGGTAAATGACCCAAAAATTTGACGAAGTATAAGTTAAAGAGAGGGTTCAAGGAAGACGAAAGGACATCACTTCCCTTACAACCTCCCTTGAACTTTGCCTTAGTTTTGTTGCCAACTCCATGGGCAAGGGGAAATTTTGTAAATATTATTGTTAAGTCTTATTTTTAAATGGGTATATTTTATTTTAGTGTTAAATAAATACGTAAGGTTTTTTTAGTAATTAAATACCCAATCAAAATCATTTTCACAAAGACCCAAATCAAAATCAAAAGTTCATCTTCCTCACAATATTTCTCTCTCTAAAAACCCAAGAAGAAGAATACTAAAATTGAAGCATGCGCTGCAAGAAATGAAGGTTTTCTCATCAAATTTTTCAAGGATTCATCATCAAGGTATGGTAGTGTAACGACCCGAGAGCACCCCCTAGTCGTTACCGGAGTATTCGACCTCTCGGAGGTATTATACAAGCCCTTAGCATTCGTCATAGGATTTATCATAGAAAAATAACGGAAAATTTAAAACTTTTTTCATAATATAACACAAGACATAAAAGACACCTCATTAAGCCTTTAATACAAAAATTGGAGTACTACGTCTCAAGGTAGCCATCTTAAAACATGACTACAACACGAGAGGGACACATCCCTTACAATACAAAAGAAACTACCATCTAATACATAGAACTTAAGGAAACTCTTTAACATAAAGGTCCTTGAATCTTTAAGGACACACCCTAACTTGGGAAAAGTAAGCCAAGCTCATCACTTCTTGGAAAGACCCTTTAGTCACCATCACCTACACTTGGAGTAAAAAGATGAAGAAGAATGGTGTTAGTACAAGAACTCACTAAGTATGATAACCATGCAAAACATGCTTTTAAAAGGACATTTAGTTGGAAACTATGCATCATGACTTTTTAGAGAAACTTCAAGAACATTTAGTACCTAGGCACAGTATAAACCACATACATCATCATACACATGGAAACCATTCATAGAACATAGAACCACTTATAACATTTTAGGCACATTCAATGCATAAATACATTACCTTCCTCTTTATCTTAACTCCTTTCCTCAAGTAACGCTTTGGGAATACTTGGTGCAATATATCACCTTATGGTTACCAAGGGTGAACTTACATATAGCCTTCGTCAATCCAACCACATATATTCATAGAGTCATAAGCACACCTTAAGACATAGTCTTTACATAGGAACCATCACCTAAGACAACCCCCAAGTCACACTAGTGCAATGTGCAAGTAGCATCCAATAATACTACTCCCACCACGTGTTCCGAGTAAGCCACCATATACTAGGCACATCATATTCAACAAGTCATAACATCCTTATTTAACATTACAAATAAGACCAACATACTTCATAACATCATATAAGGACTCATTCATTTACTACATCATTAGTCATAACCCATTTAGTTCATATCATAGGTAAACCACCCTCACAATCCCTTCACAAGCTCACTTGTGCAATGGACACCTGGAGTCCCATACCCCGCATATACTAAGCAAACCCATTAAGAAGTCATAAGTGTACTTCACATGCATAATCATACTTCATGTCTTGACATAAGTAAAGTCAGCCTTAACATGCTTTCATATTAACATACATAGACCATAGTATTCATTACATAAAGAGCCTAATCATAACCTCCCTAAACGTAAAGGTTCCTTTTTGGGAAGCCGGACTTGCTAAACGTGAAGCCCCCACTCTCATTTTTCATTTTCACTCGGTGCTAAGCTCCAACTCCCTTTTTAAACATCTTTAAGCCTTTATTTAACATTAGTTCATATAATAGGCTTTAGCGACTTAATCCCTCATATCATATAGCTCAAAGGTTTCTAAGATGAGAATGACCTTTCATCATAGAACCTACATTATGTGAGAATGACCTTTCACATAATCATACCATATTCATAACAAAGTCTGGTTTAGAGTACAATTGAGGAAACCTTTCAAGCGATTCATTTTCACTAGATTATCATAAACCTTATTCATTAATTCATATGTGTGTACATATGTGAGAAAGCCTTTCACATAAACACCTTTATAGAACACATAATCATACCTTGGTAATCATACACTTTGCATACATAATAAGATGTAAGGGTGCATATAAGAGTTTACCTTTCAATAGACACCATAACACATCATATTTATAGCTATACATGTAGAGTGTGTGTGTGCATATTGGTCCTCATAGTGACATATTAGCAACAACACTGATATTGAGTGTTCTTCCCTTAAAAGGATCACAACGCATTCACAATGTCCCCAATTCATGAGCAATTTACATATAAAGCCCTTAGGGATTATAGACCACACACCCACACTTCATCATAGGAGACAAGGACACATTCAACATTGAATAGGTACTCCTAACATGTATATGATCAAACCTTCATATAGGGGTCATATAGGTAGGGGTCATTCCACAATAGTACCTAACATAATCAATCATGTAGACCACACATTATCCCTAACATTATCATTCACATTATACTCCTCACCATCAACACACTTTAAACATCATGCTACCATTGAGGATTTCATACATAACCTTCATAGCATAACTTTATAAACAGATGCATCATAATCATCAATTCACTTCATATCTATTACCTTCATGGCCATGATCTCAACATGCATAGATACACAAGAAGTGAACACCTCCACCATAAGTGGATCAAACCACACAACATAAATTCTCATACTATAGACTAGAAGTTAGGTCAGCTTACCAATTCTCCAAGCCATGATCACCATGGATAAATCATCATCAATTCATAACCAATTGGCATAGGTAGCAATAGTAATGAACAATGTAATTCAATATCATAAACATAGTCTAAGTACAATTCCATAAACAAAGGGATAAACCCATAACTTTGCCCATAAGGCCAGAATCCTCAAATCATCAATATACAAACAATTCAACATGAATAAGTATGTATAATCATAGGAAACATCACTACAATTTAATCTAAACATAATTTCACCAATAGAGATCATATTCACAAAGACCCACATCATAGGCCAATTTTCGAGAATTTGGGGATCATGGATTCTTCAAGAATTCCTTTGAAAATTGTCTTAAAAACATTAATTCCACACTAATTCATCAATAGATTGATTTAGAAAATCGTTTGATAAGGAACCCATGTTTAGATTGACAATTGGGAATTTTTGACATTGATTCACTTTTGAAAATCTTTGATAGAATTCCTTGAATGAGAGGTTATTCAAGGATCAAGAGTCACCATACCTTAATTATTGAAGACCCATGAAATTGAAGAAGAAATTAGTTGAAAACCCATCTTCTAGTTGAAAACCCATTCATAATTAGGAAATTAATCTGGAAAGTATCCCTTCCTCAACAATAATATCAATTACCAACAATTCATATCATAAGATTTACTCTCAAAGCCCTAGATCTCATGATCATCATATATGATTCATTCTCAAGCAATTCTAATCATAATTCATCAATCCTATAATGACAAGCCTAAACCCACAAAGTTTCCCCTCATTGCTTCAATCCAACTATATCAATTCTAGGTTAGATTCATGGAATAAGCATGGGTACATGTAATTTCAGTCAAATAACATGCAATTTTACTAATTCTATCATAAACAATAAAAATTCACTCAATTGGATCTATAATCAACATAACCCACAACATTGGAAGAAACCCTAGCTAAATTGGGGAATTATTCACAAAATTGGGGAAATTCTAGGGGACTCCATTCATGGAAGATCAATCAGTCTGAGATTTGGACACATTTAGGGCTTTGTTTATATAGATTTAGTGTCCTCAACTATTTAATTTGTGCCAATAACTGATATTAAACCCTTGATTTCCAGGAATATGGATTGAGGAAAAAAGCAAGGACACTAATAGGAAAAAAGGAACAAAACAGGCTAAAGAAATGAAGATGGGCAAGCCTGACGATCCCCAAGAGCACTCGGTGTGTCGCCGAGTGTCTCATCTGACCGCCTAAAGTTCTAGTGTGCCAAGCCTTGAATGAAAAAACCAAGTCAGCAATGAAAAGGAGCAGTCGGTGAATGGCCAAATGGTTCAGTAAAACAAAGAGAGATCGCCCAAAGTTATAGACCTTGATGATGTTGAATGCCAAGGCAAAATGGCAATGCAAAAGACCAAAGGGAGGCTCACCGAGTGGATCGGTGATCACAACCTACCTTGCCAAATGGGCTTTCGCAACTTATTTTTTATCACTATAAATACGTGTTTGAACATTTAGTTATATATCTTTTGAGATCTTTTTTTTTATGTTGGAACATCTTTTGACATAATTTGGACATTAGAGACAGTTTTCTCTAGAATTTTTCTTTAGCTTTTAAGTATTGAAGAAATAAACTTTTGAGAAATTGGAAGTGGATCTTTGAAGAAAATAACCTCCCTTATAGTCCAGCCTACTCACTAAGATGTAGCTATTTACTAATAGTTGCAATTACCCATATGTCTATATTTTCCTATAATCGATCACATCCCGAGAATCCGTCTCATTATTTTTAATTCCTAGTGTTTGTGACAATTTGTAATAGATAACTAAAACCAAAACCCCCATTTTACATTCATGTCACCCCTTTTACTTGATTATGTTTTTTATCGATAATTTCTATTTATATGGCTGATTAAACAACATTCACACTTCCTAATAGAATCAGAAACACGTACCGCTCTTTGTGGGATTCGATCCCAACTCATTTAGTTTCGTTTTACACTGATTTAAGATCGTTTACCACCTATAATTGGATGAGGTTTGCTTGAAACGTTAATTCAAAATGGCTTCGTTGCCAAGGAATGGTGTTGCTTTAAAATTTTTCTGTAAAATTGAATTGTATTCTTGTTATTCATAGTTGAATCTACTTACTTGTAGTTTTGGTTTTGTGTTGCTTGTGTTAAAACAAAGGAGGAAATGAGCGTCAATGGGAGTAATGATATCCAAGTGGGCCACCAAGATGACATCGGGAATCTCAATGATATTAATGACCCGAATATCAATGACCCTAACCAAATAGGTGGTATTTGTGCCATTCATTTCCTTCCAGCAGAAGGAAACATTGTGTTTCACATCGCAAGGACCATGTTGCAGCTCCTACAACTGAAAGGTTTGTTTGGTGGGCTGGCTCATGAGTATCCCTATGAGCATATAAGGAATTTTGTTGATGGTTATGGGCAATTCTCCTTTAAGAACATATCTCAAGAATTGGTCTAGATGAGTTTATTCCCATTTTCTCTAATAGGAGAAGCATGCAAGTGGTTAGCTGAGTTGCCAAGAGATTCTATCACTTCGTGGGAAGAGCTTATTACCGCATTCCACGTGCAATTTTTCCTTCTTCGAACATGATGAATCTCTGGGACAACATTCAAAGTTTCAAATGTTTGTAGGGTGAGCCAATCCATGAGACTTGGCTAAGATTTAAGAAGATGGTGTTGCAATACCCAACTCATGGATTACCTGATAATGTACTGCTGCAATACTTCTACAGAAGCCTTGATTCGGTGAACAAGGGAGTGGTTGATCAACTTTCTCCGGGAGGTTTAATTCAAAAACCTTATGTGAGAGCAGCCCAACTCCTTGATGGCATGACCAAGATCAACCGGGCATGGTACAACTATGAATATCAAGTCTCTCCTCTTACTTACAAATTGACAAAGGAACTGATTAAAAAAGATCAAGAGAGAGACCAAACCATGGAAAAGATGATGACACAGTTTGACATATTGGCCAAGAATGTCATGGGTAATGGTAATAGGAGTGTTAATGATGTCAGTGTTGGTGGTGTTAACCGCAAATAGGCCAAATTTGAAGTGATGTACAATGAGGAAGTGAATTTCCTAGTAAACTAAGGAGGAGACTATCATGCTAACTACGCAAGTTCGGGTGGAAACCAAGGTTTGATTAGAGATGAGGCCTGGAAAGACTGTGACAGAGAGTGGTGTGATCGTAAGCCACTTGGAAGGAAAGAGAAGGGGAGAAGGATAGGTATGTTCCTCCTCAATATTTTGAGGGTGGCCGGACTGAGGATATGCTCTCACGTATTCTCAACAAGTTTGAAGGATCCAATAAATTATTGAAGGAAACAAAGGATGATGTATCGTTTCTCAACCAGACGGTGACCTCTAATCGGTCAAATTTCTTCACATTTAAACCCAAGACAACAAAAGGGATTGCTTAGTAATCATATGGAAAACCCCAAAAATGATTCTTAAATGGGTACTTCCGTCGTGCCATGTCATTAACTAAGGCGCTTCTTAAGAAGAAACCCAAGTTTTTAATGCTTTCTGTTTGTTTTTGGAATACCGGGTGTTGATTGTGCAAGTTGAAAAGTCGAATGTGTTCGGAAAGTCCATGTAGGCGAGCCAAGAGTCAGTCGGCGACTCGCCGAAGAGGTCCACGAGCCGAACTAGGACCACCGTTGGACTCACAAAATGTTTTACGTTGGAGTTTCTAAAATTTGGCGGGCCCATGGACGAGTCGGCGACTCGCCGAACACGTCGGTGCGCTACTTTGTGCGTTGTTTGGACCTCAAATTAGCTTGAAGTCCTGTAAAACTTGGCGAGGTTAATTTACTACTCGATGCGTCACCGAGTGGTTCAGCGAGGACAACTAATATCACCCAAAGGGTCGCGAACTGAAATGTTTTAAAAAGCCAAAGGTTTAAAATTTCAAACTCTTTCATATTCCCTCATTTCTGCTTCGTACAATAGCACCCGCACAATAGCTTTTCTAAATTTTTTTGCATTTTTATCGCTTGTTACTCATTGATATTGTGCTTGGATGGGATTTAATTGACACCTAGCTTTTCAAACTCTACATTCGGCGTAAACGTTGGTTTTCCAATCCCTGAACTCTTGAATTGCGAATGATATCGATTGTATTTGCTTAAATTGTGTTGATGTGTGGTGGGCATGTTCTCTAATAATAGTTGATGGGTTAATTTTCTCATCAAAGTATCGTATTTGTGCCTAAATTTTTAAGATGAAATTATATGTTTATATGCCTAACCCATGTATAGAAAGATGAAATTGAAGGAAGTGGGTTTTGTGCTTTGAAAGGGAAAATTGTGGATTTAGAGATAATCTTCTAAGATTGATGATAAGTATTGTAGATTTGTTGAGATTAGGGAATATAAATATAAATGAATGAGGCAAAAGTATATATGTTGAATCATGATTAGTAATGTTGGGTTGAAGCGTATATGATGAAATATGACTAGAATTGCTAAAGAATAAAGCATGTGATTAGAATGTGTTGAGATCTAGTCGTAGATGATGATTGTAAGAATTATTTGTAATAACCTGTAGTTTCCAAACACGTATATGACTAAGGTAACTTCATATAAACTGTTTACGCTCGAGCTAGTAAGGTAGTATTGTAGCTCAAATAATCAAGTGACCAAGTCTATATAAGTTTAAAGTAAAGGAATTAAAAGTTGGAAATGAAATAAAATAAGTGAGATGCTTGCTTCACTTTATTATACTACCACGTACATCACCTACTTAGAATGTATGGATCAAATTAGAAGACCAAGCAAGTGCATCGCCTACTTAAAATATATGAATCAAATTAGAAGACCAAGAAAGTGCATCACCTACCTAAAATACATGGATCAAATTAAAAGACCAAGCAGGTGCATCACCTACTTGGACTTTTTTACCAGCTTAAAATCGTCAAGTAGGTGCATCACCTGCTTGACCAAATTGTGGTCCAAAATGATCAGCAAGAGTCGGTCAAAGAGGAACCTTATAAGATCAAGATTAGTTGATATTCTTCTTCATTTTAACTTACAAAATAAATATTCTAGCAATTCTCTCTCAACCTCTTTCTTAACCTTCAAACATCCACCCTTTTATCCATCGAGGGTTCTTAAAGTTGTCTTTTTAATAAAACAAGGTAAGTAAAATATTTTATGTGTCTAACTTGATTCGGCCATGGAAGGTTCTGGAAATCATGTTCTTTATATTTGAAATGTAGGAAAGCCCTATCCAAGCTTGGAAGTCCCACTTTTCTAGTATAAGAATTTTCACCAACAAGGTAAGGTCACTTCCCCAGTTTTATCTGTTGGGATGGAGAATTATTTAGGTATAAACCTAAAGAATTCACGCGGACAAGGATCAGAAGGGATAAGTTCAGTAATTTTCTGTTCTGTTGAAGGATTTTTTGACAGTTTAATGTTTGTTTTATATGTATATTACTTGGAGCAGTTGGGTGACCTTATATGATGCTTGTATGCAATGTATTCAGGTGGTAATGTAGGGTGTGGTGATACACCATATATTTAAGAACTATACGAGCTTACTGCCCATTACGCATTTCACTATTGTTTCACAAGGACCACATTCTGATTAGCTATTACTATTATCTTCATTATGTACTTATATTGTGATTAAGACCTTCAACGAAAGGCTGAGTTATTGTAGTCATATTGGCCCAAAAAGTGTGTATGGCTAAAAGAACCTTTTTTCGCCTCTAAGGTACGAATCTCTGTCACTTGTCTCTTTTATATATGTGTCAACAAGATCCTAGGTTACACATGTTAAATGTATTCAATTCTTGGATACACAATCTGTTCATAAACTGCCAAATGGCTTCATTTGTTTATTTAATCGTATTCATCATTTGCTCACATGTTCCTTTCATTGGATATCACTCCCATTGTTTTAGTGTATAATGTTACTCTACATAATCCTTACATGTTCTAATTAGTGCACAAATTATATGTTCTATCTTCAAATGTGCACTTGTCCCTATCTTGAATTTGCCCACGTGTCTCATTAGTTCCCATGTTCATGACCCCTATTATTTGATATCGTTTACAGAATATGTTTTACCCCACAATAAGATTCATTGTGTCATATAGCTTCCAAAGTTAATATTACTGCATTAAGGTTACAATTGTTTCTTATGTCATTGTTGCAGCCTCAAATATTTTATTCATATGTCAACATCACTAGTATATAGTCCCAAAGTTCAAAAGATTTATGAACAATGTCAAAGATTAAGGGAATGACATAAACTAAATCTATATAATTATGGGTAGCAGCCCAGGGACTGAAAACCTAGCATGGGTCGATCCCGAAAGCAAAGTTGTATAATTATGGATGGCAGCCCAGGGGCTAAAAGCCTAGCATGGGTTGATCCCGAAAGCAAAGTTGTATATATATTGGTGGCGGCTCAGGGGTTAAGATACCTAGCATGGGCCGATCCCAATAGATATATTTGCTGGCGGCAACTCATGGATTAAATACCTAGCATTTGTCGATCCTAATTTGTATAGGTATAAGGAAAGCATCCCAGGGGTTAAAATGCCTAGCATGGGTGATCCACTTCTACCACTGATCAATTGGTCATTTGTATTCCTTAAAAAGATTATTAATCAAAGAATAGTAAAGAAAAGAATGCAATGTACACGATTCCACAAGTGTAAGCAAATATGCTCTTTTATCCTTATTTATTCATCTGTTCATGGTAAATGATGTAAAGAACAAAATCCCAAGTGTATAATGTTTTACTTTACCATACAATAATGAACAACGAGAAGACACTTGGAAAATAATTATATGGTGTTAATGCATGACTTATAGTTCTATAAGATACTTACTTCTCAATACAGGTGTATATGTTAAGTACTTTATTAATTCCTTATCTTCTGTTATCAATTGGCCATTTCTTATTTTGCCTTCTTTACATACTAATATATGTCGTATATGTACTGACACCCCCATGAATAGGGGCACTAAATTTCTATAAATGAAGGATATGTGTAATCATCTCAGACATCTTTTTGTGTATCCAACAAAGGAATTGGTGAGCTCCACTATTAACTTGACCTAGTGTCTAGTGCTCTTTTGGTTATATTTACAACTATAATTTGGATATGTCGGGGCCCTGTCCCGGCCACTTGATAGTTGTACATACATAGATCCTCTACTAGAGGCTTCATAGACATGGTAAAGCTGTTATATGTATTTATAATTTCATTTTTCATTTGTATGCGTTTGGCCAATTGGAGGTTAGTATACTAGTTTCATAGAAACAGTTCTATTTTGCATAGTGGTTCACCTGGTCATTGTATGTCATTTGTATAGATAGTTCATATGCTACTTGTCTGCCTCACCCTAGCTTTGGGCGTGACAAAATGTCGTATCACAACACTAGGTTCAAGTATCCCACAGAGTCTATGAAGTCGTGTCTAGTAGAACTCTATTTATGAATGTCTTGCGCGCCACATTTATAATTAGGAGGCTGCTTAGACATTTAGGAAATGTGACTTTTCATAATTCAAATCTGATAAGTCTGTTATATTCAGTTTATTGTATAGAAAAAGAAGACAAGTATCTTAAACTTTTATTTACCTGAAATATGTCATGTGCATGAATTTGAGGAAAAAATCAATTACAAATCAAAATTTCTCTCATAAAATTGAAATTCACCCTCTCAAAGACTTTTGCTAGAGAGTTCTGAAATCTTCACCAAACATGAAACACAAACTATACCCCACAAATAGATTATATCGCAGACATAGATTAGAACAAATAACATAGATTTAAGACAAACTCATATATTATTCTTTAAAATTTCTCAAAAATCATTCGATGGAGACTTAGAAATCATGAACTAGCAGAGAAAACATAAAATTTATTCACCTTTATATACAAGAAATCGTTGTCGAAAGAACAGTGGAGCTTCAACTGAAGTAAAAGATATCAATGCCCAAGAAGACCAACGAGCTTCACTAGAGAGATTTCTTCACCAGAAGATTCGCTATTCTTTTCTTCACCAAGAACTTCGTTGAGAATAGCTGGAACAGAACTTCGCTGAGAATTTGGGAAAAAGCATGCTTTGGTTGAAAAAGGGTTTTATGGAAAAGGGCTCTTTTCTTTTTGATTTTTTTAATGAGATGAAAATTTTTGGCGCTTTTTGCAAAATTAGTGGAGGGAAATATAATATATTTTAGGGATAAAAATCAGAAGCACAATATTTATCCTGAAATAATCGTTGCCATAGAGTCATGTATTGCCAAGATTCTAAAATTTGTAGCCATAGAAAGACTATAGGGACGGTTATAGGGATGATGCCACCGTTTATTTTAAGAATTGTTCTATTAGATTCAAGTATATATTGTAACACTTATAACCATTGTAATAGGCGATCTATAGGTACGATTGTGTAACCGTTGCTACATAAGCGTTGTAGTAAATCAAATTTCTAGTAGTGCATGTGCATGAATGTGAGAGGTTTTCTCACATTGTATGATTCTAAGGTTGAAGGTCTTTCTCACCTAATTGAATATGAGATGGAAGCTTTTACGCAAGTTGAGTCCAACATCCAAATGGGACTCTTTTATACTAGTTGAGTTTGGGTTCCCAAGTATATCTCATGAGAAGGAGACATTGTACATAAGTTGAGTCTGGGTTTCTAGTAGCTCAATATCTATAGAGTTATCATTATTGATATAACTTGAAGTTGTGATATGAAATCCCTTCATGAATAGCTTGATTTGGTAAGACATGACCATTTCATGGTAGCTTGAGTAGAAGATCTCATGGTAGCCTTGGATTGAGAAACTGTACCCTTCCTAAGGTTATCTTGAACTAACATAGTATAATACTTGCATGGTAGCATGACTTGGTTAGGCCAAACCATTTCATTCGTAACTTGGATTGAGAAATAGTACATGATCAATGTATCAAGAACACTTCATCCAACCAACGATTGCTAGTCAGTATATAACCCAACCAATTGAGTTGGGGTTGATCGCATAGAGAGTAGCTTTTTTTGTATTCAACTACGAAAGTTAGACGATGACCTTTGCAGCTAAGCAACACACACTTACGAGTTAATAATCAAAATTTCAGTATGTCGTTACCAACCCACTTCAAATTATCAAGAACAAACAATCAGATAACTAGAAAACACTTGTGGGATTGACTAACCAACTGCCGAATTCAAGATAATGGGTGTGCATCATTACCGATAATGCTAATTTGTCGCGGATAGAATGAGCTATAAGTGAAACAATTTTCTCTCAAACAATAGCCTTGTTTCAGTTGAGTTTTCTCAAACCTCAACACTATCCATAAGCTAACCAGCCCACGTTCTCCTCAAATTCACTTTTTCAAGCTAGATACAAAGTTTGAGTCTTGAGTTTAACTTTCTCAAGCTGAAATCGTCAAGACCCACTAGTAAGGATGCCAAAATAGTGTGTTGGTTCTGTACTTCTCTCTCGAGCAACCACAAAACTCTGAAATCTATCACACTAAATATGCAATAATGAAGTTAAACCACCATATTTATTTAGACCCGCTTCAGATTAACAACCAACAATCACTAATCGATAACACCCATTTGGTAGAATGCAAAAATTGATCACATAGTCAAACCCCCAAGGTTAGGGTTTAAGCCAGTCATGGTTAAAAGATGAAATTCAATACCTGCCCCGTTTTCCATAACTGGGTAAACAAAATTTAAAAGTTAAAATTAACTAAAATCTTCTCTGTTACAAAATCTCAATGAAAAACCTTGCTAAAATCACTTGGAATCCATAATGGTAGTGTTTTTGCTCTCAATCTTTTGTTACTCACATTTCTAAATGCCTTCTCTCTCTTGCGAAAATCAATTTATGCAAGTTTGATGTGTGGCTGTTCGTGACCAATCGGCAAGGTAAGTCGGTCTTCGCCGATCGTTCGGCTACTCGCCGATTTTTCTTTGTCTCCCCTTCATTTTTCACCTCTTCTTAGTCCAACCACTGTTATTTTAGGAGAGCCAGATAAGGATCGCTGAGTGATTCTGCGATGCGCCCTTTTTCCTAATGTTGCACCTAGTGGATATAGTAAGATTGAAAACCTAGCCTAACATTGGGAGAGTTTCAATCTTACCACATCAATTCGGTGCTTAGCCTACATTTCCATAGAGTATTTCAATCACATTACAACATTGTACTTTAGAGGGCTAGCAACATTAGGCCTACTGACCCAAACCACATGCACATGAAAGGTCACCACCGTTAGGTCTACTGATTCAAGGTATATTTAGGATAGCTCATTGATATTCCTAGAGAGAGCCACAACCATTAGGTCTACCATCTATAGGTTCATCATTTCACACAAGAAGGAGGCCACCACAATTAGGTCTACCGCTTCAAGGTTTAACATCACACACAAGGAAGAGCCGCCACCATTGGCTATACCGATCGAAGGTTTAACATCACATTAGTTCCTAGACTCCTTATGAAATCCCACCAACAATAGGTCTACCAATCCAAGGTTTAGCCTAGAATACTTCATTAGACATTTATAGAAAGGCTATCAACATTAGGTCTACCAATTCAAGACATTAAGAC